>NC_092780.1:13961684-14264980 GCF_047496795.1 Chiloscyllium punctatum | reverse complement strand
GCTGCAAAATATTTACACTTTCCCCTCCAAACATTCACACCAAAAAAAAATTAAGTGCAACGTTGTATTAACAGATTATTGCTTCAAGGATTTAGCCCTAAATTGGTCAAATTTATGTCTTTGTGGATGTTGAAATGGAATAGGTGTATTCACAGCCCAATAATAAGATAATAATTAAACAGGTCTAGGATTGATCTCAGCAAAGAGGTTTCTACAATGGAAATATTTGGACAGGTACATGGAGAGGACAGGTTTAGAGGGACTCTCCTTGAAAGTAGTCACAGGTAGTTAGGATATTGAAGAAGGCGTTTGGTATGCTTTCCTTTATTGGTCAGAGTGTTGAGTACAGGAGTTGGGAGGTCATGTTGCACCTCTACAGGACATTGATTAGGCCACTATTGGAATATTGCATACAATTCTAGTCTCCTTCGTATCGCAAAGATGTTGTGAAACTTGAAAGGATTCAGAAAAGATGTTGCCAGCGTTGGAGGATTTGAGCTATGGGGAGAGATTGAATAGGCTGGGGCTGTTTTCCTTGGAGCGTCGGAGGCTGAGGGGTGACCTTATAGAGGTTTACAAAATTATGAGGGACATGAATAGGATAAATAGACAAAGTCTCTTCCCTGGGGTAAGGAAATCCAGAACTAGAGGGCATATGTTTAGGGTGAGAGGGGAAAGATATAAAAGAGACCTAAAGGGCAACCTTTTCATGCAGAGGGTGGTATGTGCATCGAATGAGCTACCAGGGGAAGTGGTGGAGGCTAGTACAATTGCAACATTTAAAAGGCATCTGGCTGGGTATATGAATAGGAAGGGTTTGGAGAGATATGGGCCGGTTGCTGGCAGGTGGGACTAGATTGGGTTGAGATACCTGGTCGGCATGGACGGGTTGGATGGAAGGGTTTGTTTCCCTGCTGTACATCTCTATGACTCTATATGGGCCAATGGAACTAGTTTAGTTTGGGAAATCTAAGAAGCTTGGGCTTAAGTCCAGCCCAAGGGCCTGCTGCATAACTATAAATCCTGTGAATGCACTCAGGCAACACCTACAGAGAGGGAATCAGAACTGGTTCTGAGGAAAAGTGCATTGTTTTCAAACATTGTTTTTCTTCTCTGGACAGATGCTGTCTGACCTGGTGGGTATTTTCAACATTTTCCATTTCTGTTTGAAGATTTCCAGTGCCCATATTATTTTGCATTTGTGTGCTACACTTGAGAATGTGGATCCAACATTGAGTTAAACGGAGTCTAGACTTGTCCACCCTTTAGGACTGCCCTGAGCCTATAGCAATTGAAGATTAAATTCCACGGCTCTGCTCATCTGGATGAAAAAAATCATAGGGCATGAAAAATTTATTTTTTCATTTTTGATGAGCACATTCTCTTGTATTGGATTAAAAAAAAAGGCTTTTATTGAAGGTGGGAATTATCCATTTGGATCAATCTTTCTCCCCCTCCTAACTCCTCATCCATAAACCACCTCTTGACAACATTATCTGATGGCTTCATTTTCATATGTAAGTATTTTGACATAATTTGTTCATACATTTCCAATAGAGATGGTACTCGAACCTGGGACTTATAGCCTAGAGGCAGGGACACTACCGCTGTACCACAAGCACTCATCACTAAACCCTAGCTCATCACCACCTCTTTCAACATCTTCTCTGTTGCTGAACAGAGTCATAGTCATACAGCACGGAAACAGACCCTTCAGCCCAACCAGTCCATGCCGACCATGATCCCAAGCTAAACTAGTCTGATCCTGGCCCATATCACTTCAAATCTTTCCTATTCATGTACTTATCCAAATGTCTTTTAAACATTGTAACTGGACTTGCATCCACCACTTCCACACATGAACCACCCTCTGTGTAATGCCCAAGTATAACTCCCCACCTGAACTATGATTCTCCAGGATGTCTGCAGCTCTGACTCCAGCTCAGGAACTCTGAACCAAAGCTGCTTGATCTGCAGTCACTTAGTACGAATATGGCTTTCTGGTTATACCTGTCTCTAGCTCACCATCAAAGATCACAGTTACGTACTCCACTTGCCTTGCCGTGTCAACCCAACTTTATTTATTCAGCTACTGAGTAGTAGAGAATCTAAGCATTGGTGAAACAAAGGACAGACTTTCAAAGATTTATATCTTGCTGTCATCGGGACAGATTTAAGAATGTCAAATTTCAAAGGTGATGAGACTTCATGCTTATCTCACACCCTGTATTGGATGAACTGAAGTATGGAAGACCAAAGTCATTGCTTTCAGTCCCCGCTCCAAACTCCGTTCTCAGAAGCTACCAGTTCTTCTCTTTCCTTCTCCCTGGTAACAGTCTGAGATCAAGCCAATCTCTCTGCAACCTTTTTGTGCTGTGATGACTTTCTGTATTCAGGCCTGGACCTCCACAACATCGCCCAACTTCTCCCCTTGTCTCAATTCTTCCCTTGCTGAAAACATTATTCATGCCTTTGTTGTCTCTCGTCTCACCTAATCCAACACATTCCACTTTCCTGAATTACACCCTCCCTAAGTTGCCCATGCCTTAAGTTGCAGCAAATCCAATTCCCTTCTCACCCCTAGTGCTCGCTTACCTATACTGTCTCCTGGTCAAGCGATGTTTTGATTTTGAAAATCTTGTGCGTTTTCAAATTCTTCAATGGCCTAACCCTCTCCCAATCTCTGTAATATCCCCCAGCCCCACAGCACTCTGCATGCCTCCAAATCTAGCTTCTTAAGAATCACTCAGTTTCTATCCCTCCACCATCAGTGACCAGGCTTTCAGTTGCTGAGGCCTCAAACCCTCCCTACAATTTCTCACCTCTCTATTTGGCTTCCTCTTTTCAGAGACTACTGAACCCTTATATCTTTGGCCAAGCTTTTGGTCACTTGTTCTAAAATCCTCTAATGTAGCCCAGCATCATCTTTTACTTTACAATATTCTTGCGAAGGACTCTGGGATGTTTTAAATGTGCTGGATACATATACAGAGGAGCCTCGATTATCCGAAGGACACGGAAGGGGAGTATTTCATTCGGTTAATCGAACGCTGGACAATCGAAAGCCAGATAACATAGTTTAGCAAAGCATCAGGACATTGCGATCTTGTTCGGACCATCCAAAATTCGGATAATCGAATGCCGGACAATTGAGGTTCCTCTGTATATTGTTATTGTTATTGGGAAGGCTGTGCACTGCAAGGTTAGAATTAAAATTAGCTTTATTGTCAAAATGTACTCAACATGACTACAGTGGAAAGTTTACAAGTTGCCATTTGCGACGCCATTTTAGGTACAATACAGATTATTAGGATTAAATTAGAAAAATACAAAATCATAGGAATCACACAGAAAACTTAAGAAATAAACAGTTCAGAATTATAGTCCTTTTACCCCAGTCTGCGCGGGCACCTAGCTCCAGACCACAAAAGGAATAAAAGAGAAATTACATAATTGGATGCATCTAAACGAGGGGTATACAGCCACAAATACAGGGCTTTTGCAAGGTCTCTGCAAGAACCTGCAGCTAGGAATCCTCGCTCTGGGCACTTCCTTCTGCCACAGCCAAATCCAGGCTTCAAGCACTGTTGCTACCAAAGAACCCCAACCCGAGTCAGACTCCGTGTCCCCAGGTCCATACTATGGGCCTACTGCAGCCAGGAGTTCTCTTCTGGGGACTGCCACTGCAGCAGCCAACGACCTGCCAAGAATCACTGTAGCAATGACCCACCAAGTTCCCAAGTCCAGGCTCTGGGCCTACTACAGTCAGGAATCTTCACTCCAAGCAGTACCACTACCTTTGCAGCCAACCGACACTGTTCCGTCTTCCCCACAATGAAGATAAAAGATGGAAAGAAAAGCTGAAGAAGACAAAAGTGGTAAAAGCAGACAAGCTGGGCTTACAATCCCGCAAACTGTACTGCTATTCCGTCATCATTTCAAGATGGCTGGGTTTGTTGGTAAGACAAAGACACAGGCTGACCACTGACAGATGGAGATCATTTGATGAAACCTCCAGAACTACATCCAAATAGATTTAGCAACACTTTGGTGCATTTAGGAGATGAGCAATAAATGCAGGCAAAGACCACATCCTATGAATGAATATGTTTTAAAAAATATTTCCATCAGACTTCAATGTGAAACATCCCACAGACAAGGGTTTCAAACATGAACTATTGATTCACGACCCTGATAGTGGTCTTCCAAACCTTAACCTCCCACTGCAGAGAATCATCTGTCACCATCAGGTTCAGAGTTCTTTGTTAGAACAGATAATGTTCACTGACTGATTTGATGAAAGTGGTTAAAATTATGAAGAGAATGTGGTAGATATAAATCTACAGTTTCCAGCATTCAGGGCATATTTATAAAACAACAACTTGCATTTATATTCAGTTAAAGTAAAATAACTCCAACTGTTTTACAGGAATCGTTAAACAAGATTTGGAACCGAACAAGATGTTAAGGGAGGTGATTGGTCTAAGAGGTAGACTTTATGTATCTAAAAGGAGGAGAGAGAGGCAGAGAATTAAAGGAGATAATTCTAGAGCTCACAGCCTCGGCAGCTGAAGATACAATGCTTGGTGAAGTGATTAAAATCGGAATGTTTAAGATGCCAAAACTGATGGCAGAGGATGGAGTAGGTCACAGCGAAAGTAAGGGGCAAGGCACTGGAGGGATTTGAAAGCAAGAATAAAAATTTTAAAGCTAAAAATGTGTTGCTGGAAAAGTGCAGCAGGTCAGGCAGCATCCAAGGAGCAGGAGAATCGACGTTTCGGGCATGAACCCTTCTTCAGGAATCAGTCCTGAAGAAGTGCTCATGCCTGAAACTTTGATTCTCCTGCTTCTTGGATGTTGCCTGACCTGCTGCGCTTTTCCAGCAACACATTTTTAGCTCTGATCTCCAGCATCTGCAGTCCTCACTTTCTCCTTTAAACATTTTAAAATCAAGTTGTTGCTTAATCATGAGTTGATGAGTGAGTGCAGGAGTGCAGGACTTGGTTTAAGTTAGAACAGTTTAGAGTGACCTCAAGTTTATAGAAAGTAGAAAGTGGAAGGATAGCCATGGCTCTATTGGAACAGTTAATTCTGAAGATAACAAAGGCATGGACAAAATTTCTGCAGCAAATGAGCTGAGACAGGGACAGAGTAGTGGTGATTTGGAAGAGGAAATGGGTGGTTTTAATGATGAAATGGATATCTGGATGGTTCATCTCAGGGTCAAATATGACACCAAGGTGACAAACATCCCAGTTCAGCATAAGCCAGTTGCCAGAGAAAAGGATGGAGTCAAGGGCTGGGGAATAGAGTTTGTAGCAAGACCTGAAAACAATAGCTTCTATCTTCTCACTATTTAGTTCGAGGAAATTTCTGCTCATACAAGGAGCTTGACAAAAACAGTGGACAATATTGTGGTCAACCATCTCCAAGGTTGTGATCAGATCAAGTAGGATGAGAGTGGATAATTTACCATGGTCGCAGTCACATAGAATTTAATTTGTGATGCTGATTCCATAAGGAGATGGAAACCTCTATGGAAAGATCCAAATATGGAGTTCTGGGAATCATTAGCACAGATTTGGCAGATATTCAGGACAAAACGTTAAAGACTTTGGCAGGAGATGGAGTCAAAGTTTTATTTTAGTTTTGAAGAGGGAGATGATATTGGCAGATTTATAGCAGAGGGGGACAATATTTGAAGTGAGAAAACTATTAATAATGTCAACTGACATGGAAGCCAGGAAGGGAATGTGGGTGGTCAACCTTTCAGGTGGGAATTGGGTCAAAGGAGTTACCCGAAACGTCGATTTCGCTGCTCGTTGGATGCTGCCTGAACTGCTGTGCTCTTCCAGCACCACCAGTCCAGAACTTGGTTTCCATCATCTGCAGTTATTGTTTTTACCTCAAAGGAGTTAAGTCTTGCCAACAATTTGGAGAGGGTTACTGGGGGGATAAGTGAAAAATAATAGAACATGCAAATTCCAGGCATGGGGACCTTAGAGGAAATTTGCTCAGAGGATAAGGGGGTTGGATAAAAGACATTTCATGCAGTGAAACAGATGGTCTTAATTTTAGTGACAAATAAATTCCTTGCATTTATTGTTGGAAGTGATAAGAGATTTAATTCTTATATTTTAACATAAAGCAGGGAGGTTTGTACGATAATGAGAGTATGGGCAATCTTTTCACACAGAGGGTGGTAGATGTATGGAATGAGCTGCCAGAGGAAGTGGTGGAGGCTGGTACAATTGCAACATTTAAGAGGCATTTGGATGGGTATATGAATAGGAAGGGTTTGGAGGGATATGGCAGGGTGCTGGTAGGTGGGACTAGATTGGGTTGGGATATCTTGTCGGCATGGGCAGGTTGGACCGAAGGGTCTGTTTCCATGCTGTACATCTCTATGACTCTATGACTCTAATTAGTGAAAAAACCTCAAGCCATGTCAACAATACCTTAGATAACTGGTTTATGGATAGAGGGATAAAGGAAGATGGAAACTGGACAGGCAGATAGGATTAGAACTACTGCACCTAAAAATATCAACAGGGACAAATGTCCTGTTTCAGACTTTTCTTTTCAATACAATTCTATATCATGAAGCTTGGATACCAGGTTTGGAAAAAGTAAATAAGAATTGCTTTGGGGAAAAAAATGTGTTAATTGGTTGTCTAATTTAGCAGTGATCCTGAGGGTTATTCAAAGTTCATTGTGCATCCCATGAATGCATGCAGGATAACCTGAAGCACCTTCAGAGCATTGTTGGATTACACTTAACTAGTCTCAGCCTGCTGTTGTATGGTGGCTGGTTTGCCAATCACATGGTAACGCAGCAGGAAACAGGCGCAGTATGTAGACAGCAAGTTATTTTATAAATACTATACCACAGTTTGGACTTTCTAGGTTGCTAAAAAGTTTAAAGATCGTTTCTATAACATTTGATTTGTAACATGTAGAAGCAGAAGCAGGCCACTCAGCCCATCGAGCCTACCCTGCCATCCAATGAGAGCATGGCTGATTCGATAATCCTCAATTTATTTCTTCAGTTAATACCCGCAGAATGACATATACCTGAAAAGGAATATACTGTGCAGTAGTGTAAAATGGGACCATACACAGACAGTAGTCCTGATTTGTATTAAGAGTGGGTCCATCTGTTTTTATTAGTATGGGGAACATCAGAAATAGGAGAAGAAGGAGGCCATTCAGCCACTCATGTCTGTTCTGTCATTCAACTAGATCATAGCTGATCTTCTACCTCAATACCATTTTTGTGCCTCATCCCCCCAACCCTTGATATCTTTAATATGTAGAAATCTATTGATCCCTGTTTTAAATATACACAGTACCTGAGCCTTCACAGCCCTCTGGGATTGGAAATTCCAAGGACTCACCATCCTCTGAGTAAAGAAATTCCTCTTAATCTCATTTCTGAATGTCCTGCCTGTTATTTTTATGGTGTGTCTCCTGGTTTTAGATAATTCACCTTGCCTCTCCAATCAAAAGAAATGTCCTTCTTGTATGTATCCCATCATGTCCTCTAAGAATTCTGCATGTTTCAATGGGATCATCTCTCATCTAATAACTATAGCAAAAGGAGGCCCAGTTTCCTCAATCTCTCTTCAAAGGATAATCCCACCATCACTGAAATTAATCTGATGAACCTTTGTTGCACTTCTTCTATGGCAAGTACATCCTCCCTTAAAACCAAAACTGTACACAGTACTCCAGGTATCGTTTCACCAAGGCTCTTTACAACTGCAGCAGACTTTTTTATAACTGTACTGAAATTCTCTCGTGATAAAGGCCAGTTTACAATATGCCTTCTGAATTGCTCGCTCCATCTGCATGTTAGCTTTCAATAATTTATAAACAATGGCTCTCAGGTCAATTTAGATATCATCACGTTCCCTAATCTCACACCATTTGAGAAATATTTGCATTTTTTCCACATTATATTCAATATGCCTTGTTCTCGCCCACTCACCTTAGTCTCTTTGCATTCCCTCACAATTCACATTCCCAGTTAATTTTCTTGTCTCACCCATGTTCTTATTTTACATTATAAATTCTTCTGTCTTTGTCTGAAATGGGCCCACATTTGTCTTTGCTAGGCTTTTCTTTGTAACATTCCTGTAGAAGCTTTTACTGTTTTTTATGGTTTCTTACTTTCATATTCTACGTTCTCTTTCTTTATTAGTTTCTTGACTCTTGTTTGCTGAATTCTAAAATACCCCCAATCCTCAGGCTTACTTTTTTTTGGCAACTTTATACACCACTTTCATAGGTCTAATACGGCCTTTGACTCCTCTCATTAGCCATGACTGGATCACACTTCCTGCCTGAAATGTACATTTGTTGTACACCATGTATTAATTGTTTAAATCATACTTTTGTAGAAGTTTCTTTCATTTAAATTTACAAAAACATTTCATATTTCTTTCTCCTTATGTCGCCATTCCTCTTATCCTATATTCTATTATTCTTTCCTTTGAACTCCATTACTCTCTCCCAAGTCTCTGTTTCTCTCCCCTCAGAATTACCAGGATTGCACTGTGTACTGCCATACTATGGCACTCCTATGTTCAGTCAAATTATTCATTCAGCTTTGAAATCCGCAATGGCAAAACTTAGTTTTATTAGTACGGAGAAACAAGACTGGAATCTACTTCGGTAGCATAAATGAACTTCTAGCAAAATAGCAGCTACTTGTTCACTGCGGCAATTTTTACTTTCCATTGACTTCCATTTCACCTACTGCCATAGATAAATTTAACCCCATATGTATCTTCAACTAGGTGCTGAAACTGGAATCCAAGAAATCAAACATTAAGAACCCCATTAATCAAACATTAAGAAACAACCCTGTTGTTTCTGCGCTGACTTTGAAGAAATTAGTTCACTTAATCAGCGCAAATTACATAGAGTCATAGAGATGTACAGCATAGAAACAGACCCTTCAGTCCAACCCAGATATCCCAACCCAATCTAGTCCCACCTGCCAGCACCCGGCCCATATCCCTCCAAACCCTTCCTATCCATATACCCATCCAAATGCCTCTTTAATGTTGCAATTGTACCAGCCTCCACCACTTCCTCTGACAGCTCGTTCCATAAATGTACCACCCTCTGTGTGAAAATGTTGCCCCTTAGGTCTCTTTTATATCTTTCCCCTCTCACCCTAAACCTATGCCCTCTAGTTCTGGACTCCCCGACCCCAGGGAAAAGACTTTGTCTATTTATCCTATCCATGCCCCTCATAACTTTGTAAACCTCTACATTTATGTACCCCCTCTATGTCCAACGCATGAATAGTAGCCACGTGGATGTATCACTGGTTGCCTGCCTCCCACAGAAAACAGAACCTAATATGGAGCCCACACCTTCAAGAAGGTGCTGGGCAGAAACTGGTGCTGGAAGAAATGTGGTATGATCAAACAGCATTACAAAACATATACACACTCAGGGATTTTGTTGTATATTAAGTTTTTTTTATTGAGGTATATAAATGGTAATCATAATGATCCAAAACAGATTACTGGAAATAAAAACACAGTAGATAAATGTAAACAAGAACTTTGTGTGTTAGAGCAGAGTCCAAAAGCCTGTACTTGCTAGACTGTGATTCACATATTCTGAAGTTCTTTGAAAGTGGGTTGAGTAAGAGACAGTCCACAAAGGAGTTATGTATTTGTTTTGAATTTAACCCTTAAGTTACCCAGCCCTTTACAATTATACCAATCAATACAGAAATGGATTATTTAAGAAAAGGTAACTGTTTATCATTATAATCAAACCATGAATTTAAAGCCATTTTTTCACCTACGTTCTATGTGAAAGATTACTGATATCAATGTAAGCTTAAATGAGTCTTTCAGAAACCATGGGGTGATCGAAAAGAAGTCTCAGAAATTTTTATAAAATTGATATGAGTTTCTTTGAAGATGGATCCTGGGTTGGCAGCTCTTTCAATTGAATCTTCGCTTTCATCCTTTACCTTAATCTTGGGCTTAATGCCATTCAAAGCAGTGTTAAACATGATCTGCCCTTCCATTGCTTAAAGTCCTTTCACTCTTGAAGGTGGGGCTAAAATGCACTCACTAAAAGTTCAACACACGGACTTAAAATAGACTGTACAGAGTCCCCTTTTCATCGTGAGGATCAGCATGTTCTTGCTTTATTAGGTTAAAAATCACACAACACCGGGTTATAGTTCAACAGGTTTATTTGGAAACACTAGCTTTCGGAGTGCCGCTCCTTCATCAGATGGTTGTCTTCGTCAGGATGAAGGAGCAGCGCTCTGAAAGCTAGTGCTTCCAAATAAACCTGTTGGACTATAACCTGATGTTGTGTGATTTTTAACTTTGTACACCCCAGTCCAACACTGGCATCTCCAAATCATTGGTTTATTAGGGCTGTTTCTCAATGCTTGGAGTTCTGCTCAAATTTAATTTTGACTCCTGGAATCCTCTATTGCCAAGGCAGTACACTCTACTGGACTATCTTGAGAGATTTGGCTGTTATGACTCTGTTGTGCCTTGAAGTCTTAAAGTAAAATTCTCTTAATTTCATACCTTCACTGGGAAGAGTGTACCAATAATTACACTCCATTGTTCCACAAATCTTGCCAAAATGTAAAAATGTATAAATCCCAAAGAAATCACCAAAATTACTAATTTCTCTGACTGACAAAGGCAATTCACCCCACCTTTTGTCAGTAGTGAAAATATAACTCTATTTAACATGTTTAACTTTTAACAAAAAAACAGAGAAAACATGCAACTTATAGTCCTTCAAAAACCCAAACAAATATACTCAATTGCTATTAAGACAGACAAAAACAAATGGTTTGATTCATACATATAATGACCATGATGCCATTGCCAATTGTCAGGAAAAACCCATTTGTTTCACTGATGTCCTTTAGGGAAGGAAATCCTTACCTAGTCTGTTCTACATGTGACTCCAGACTGATAGCAATGTGGTTGACTCTTAACAGCCCTCTGGGCAATTAGGAAAGGCAATAAATGCTGGTCCAGCTAGTGACACCCCCATCCCATTAGTCAGGGCAAACAAAATTTTGAAGATTAAAAGTCTCAACTCCAAGGTGGAAAGTTAATTTCTTCTGTTGTTTTGACTTTAGCAATACTGACATTCTGTTGTCTGTAAGGTGATGTTCATTTTTTGGTTTCATAGTTGATCAGGTAGACCTACATCTTTTATTCCTTTGGAACTCTTTCTTCAGGCTTTCTTGGGTTATTTTTTCCTAACTTTTATCCCACATAGAGAAAGAGAGAGAGAGAGAAAAATAGATGTTTTTGTTTGCTGGTGTACCTCTCTCTGTTGTCCTGGCACTTACAGTTTTTCGCACTCCACAGCTCAACCAAGCAGTGGGTGTTGTCAGGCCTAACATCCGTAACTCAAAAGACTTTCGGTGTTGCTCAGTCTTAAATTTGAGCTCTCTGCTCCAAAAAGCAGCATTGTATTGCACAGCTCAAAACATATTCAGCACTTAATTTCTAAATCGCAAACCTCCCCTGATATTTCAGTTATATAGCAGTCTGACTTCCAGTTCAGTTTATAGTCGCAAAAGAAGAAAATGTGCGGTTTCTTACGCTTCCTGGAGACCATGTCCCATGCCACTGTCATTTTTCATTCCCTCGGCTAGTATTATTGTATCCATTGGCATATTTTACTAATCACTTTGCAACTCCATCGCACTTTTGAATCAACATACACTGACTCATTGTCCATTATCCACGTAGTGCTATTGTCAATCAAAAACCTCTAGCAGTGCATCCACTGGTACTTTGCCACTTCAGTCTCTCCCTCATTATATCTTGCTGGATCTTGGCCCTTTCATCAACAGTAAAAGTTTCTTTCTATCTAATCTGTCCAGACTGACAGTTTGGAATACCTTTTCCAGATCTCCTGTTCTATTAGGAAAACAGCCCCAGACTGACCAATCTATCCAAATAACTGAATTCTCTCATCCTTGAAAACTTGCTCATAAATTGTTTCTGCATTTTTTCAGTCCCTGTACATCTATCCTAATGCAGAATACTCCAAGCTAAATCTAACTTTGGCTGCTCACTTACAGGTTCCTCCCAATCGCTTCTTATGACAAGGCTGTATCTCTCTTTGCCATACCTATTTCATCCAAATACACTCTATGATCGTTCATATCTGTGCTTTGGTTGCCGATCCAGATCAAAGTCCTGTTCCTCTAACATCTTGGCTCTTTCTTTCTTTCCCCTTTAGCAACTTCGGTGCCTTTCTCTCCTGTGTCCTCCCCTTTCTCTTAGCCAGGTCATCAGATTCCAGCCACTCCCCCTTGCCATTAAAAGGCAATGTCATCAAAGACGACCTCACTAAATTGTGTCCAATTCTGAACAGTGCACTTTAAGAAAGTTATGAATGCTTTACAGAATGTGTCGAAAAGATTTACAGGAATGATTCTGTGAATAAGGGCTGTAAGGTTGTGAAATGTTTGAAGAACTGTTGCCCTTGGATAAGGGACTGTTGAGAAGAATTGATAGAGGTCATCAAAGTCATGAAGGATCAAGATAGAGTAGATACTAATGGAGAAACTATGTCCATTGGTGGAGGCTTGAGGACCAGAGGACACTAGTTTAAGCTAAATAGCAAAAGAATGAAAGGAGGCAATAGGAATGATGTTTTGACAGGACAGTTGGTTAGGATCTGAGAGTGGGCTGGATGACTATTCAAACATTGCTTTCAAAAGAGAATTGGATAATTAACTGAAGAAAACAATTGCAGGGTTATGGAGAGAAGTCAAATTGCCTGGGTTAACTTTCACAGAGTCATGTGCACAGGTTCAGTTGAATGATCTTTTGTGTTTGAACCATTCTATGATTTGACCAAAAGTGACTCACCTGCCGACGTCCTACAGCTTTTCCACCATCCACAAGGCCCAAATCAGGAGTGCAATGGAAAGAACTCCACTTGCCTGGATGCGTGCTGTCCCTGGATCAATGATTCCAATTCTTCCTGGATGGCCTTTCATCTTCTGCAAACCCTGCCTAACCGACACTCAAGTCACCCCATTACTTACTTGGATTGACAGTGCATGCATGCCGCAAATTAAAAATTCTTATTGTGTTCAGATCCCTCCAGCTCCCACCTGTGACCTTCTCCATCCCAAAAAACCTCCAAAAGCTCTGAATTATCCATGTCTAACATTGTTTCCTTCACTATGGTGGCCATGTCTTTGATTGGAATTATCAAATTTTGGAAATTCCCTCTCTAAACTTCTCTGGCTTGCAGTTTCTTTTAAGAACCTTATTAAAACCCACTCTTTTCACTATGCTTTCACTCGTTTCTCCTAATAACCCTTTATCATTTTTTTCTGATTATTCTTCTATATAACAGTCTGAGGCTTTTAAAAAAAATTAAGGTGCATATAAATACAAATTATTGTTGTATATGTTATGCTATTTTTGAACAGGATAAAATATAACTGAAGATGCTGCCATGAACATCAACGTACTCCAGTTAATGCAGACTACAGTGCAACTGTTCACATGTACTATGGTGTGAATTTACCAGTATGGATAAGGTTATTAGCTGACATCAAGAGCAACACCATCCAACTAATGTAGCTTTCATAATGCAGAAAAGATCTGTCATCAAGCCATCATTTCACTGAAATAATTGATCACCCCTCAGCCTCTGACACTCCAGAGAAAACAGCCCCAGCCTGTTCAGCCTCTCCCTATAGCTCACATCCTCCAACCCTGGCAACATCCTTGTAAATCTTTTCTGAACGCTTTCAAGTTTTACAACAACTTTCCGATAGGAAGGAGACCAGAATTGCACGCAATATTCCAACAGTGGCCTAACCAATGTCCTGTACAGCCGCAATATGACCTCCCAAATCATGTACTCAATACTCTGACCAATAAAGGAAAGCATACCAAACGCCTTCTTCACTATCCTATCTACCTGTGACTCCACCCTCAAGGAGCTATGAAACTGCACTCCACGGTCTCTTTGTTCAGCAACACTCCATAGGACCTTCCAACTAAGTGTATAAGTCCTGCTAAGATTTGCTTTCCCAAAATGCAGCACCTCGCATTTATCTGAATTAAACTCCATCTGCCACTTCTCAGCCCATTGGCCCAGCTGGTCAAGATCCTGTTGTAATCTGAGGTAACCTTCTTCGCAGTCCACTACACCTCCAATTTTGGTGTCATCCACAAACTTACTAACTACACCTCTTATGCTCGCATCCAAATCATTTATATTAATGACAAAAAGTAGAGGACACTGCACAGATCCTTGTGGCAGTCCACGGTCACAGGCCTCCAGTGTGAAAAACAACCCTCCACCACCACCCTCTGTCTTCTACCTTTGAGTCTGTTCTGTATCCAAATGGCAAGTTCTCCCTGTATTCTGTGAGATCTAACTTTGCTAACCAGTCTCCCATGGGGAACCTTATCAAACGCCTTACCAAAGCCCATATAGATCACACCACTCTGTCCTCTTCAATCCTCTTTGTTACTTCTTCAAAAAACTCAATCAAGTTTGTGAGACATAGGGCATGGATAGGACAAATAAACAAAGTATTTTCCCTGGGGGTCATGGAGTCCAGAACTAGAGGGCACAGGTTTAGGGTGTGAGTGGAAAGATATAAAAGAGACCTAAGGGGCAACTTTTTCACACAGAGGGTGGTATGTGTATGGAATGAGCTGCCAGAGGAAGTGGTGGTGGCTGGTACAATTGCAACACTTAAAAGGCATTTGGATGGGTATATGAATAGGAAGGGTTTGGAAGGATATGGGCCGGGTGCTGGCAGGTGGGACTAAATTGCGTTGGGATATCTGGTCGGCATGGACAGGTTGGACCGAAGGGTCTGTTTCCATGCTGTACATCTTTATGACTCTATGACTCTAAGTGCATGGCAAAGTCAAGATGTGATAACCAAGTGGGAGGGTTGATATAGCTTCAGGTATTTTACAGATGGTTCCTTTCATGACCAACAACTGGAAAGTTTCTGGAACATTCTGGAAGGTAACCTGGCTGGGCTGAAATTTACAGAAGGCAATTGAATCCTGTATTCACAGTCACTTCTAGTCACCAATGACCCTAAAATACAGTAACTTGCATACTGGCTGGTTCTGGGGGAAAAGGAGATTGTGACTGAGATTATGAACTGCAGAAAGAATGCCTCTGTGAGACAAGTGCTTGCTTGTCAGTCTAAACTCTCCTTTATGTATAACAATTAGAATGATTGCAGTCATTTTTAAAAATTCGCTTTTGGGATGTGGGAGTCACTTGTTAGCCAGCATTTATTGTCCATCCCTAGTTGCCTTGAGAATCACAGAATCCCCTCATTGTGGAACCAGGCCATTCAGCCCATCATGTCCATACTGACTCTCTGAACCCATGCTATCTCTGTATTTCCCATGGCTAATCCAACTAGCCTGCACATCCCCAGACACTATGGGCAATTTAGCATGGCCCATCCACCAAAGCTGCACATCTTTGAATCATGGGAGGAAACTGGAGCACCTGGAGGAAACCCGCGCAGACACAGGGAGAATGCGTAAACTCCACACAGACAGTCACCCGAGGCTGGTCCCTGGCACTGTGAGGCAGCAGTGCTAACCACTAAGCCACCGCACTACCCGTAAGGTGGTGGTGAACTGCCTTCTTGAACTGCTGCTGTCCATAAGCTGTAGGTAGACCCATAATACCATTAAGGAAAGTAGTTTCAAACTACTTCGCAAACGTTTTATATTTAAACCAACGTAAGTGTTAAATCAAGTAGGGATGTAAGGAGTCAGTAAGAGCAATGCCCATATAAATATATTTGGCTACATCATTGCTTGAAATGTTTTTTTTGGTAAGAGATTAAATTCCATCAAAGTGATTTAAATGTCTGGCGGTAAAGCTGTTCATATACATTTGCATGTTTCTATCCTTTTACTATCTTGCTAAATCAATTTGGAAGGAATATAAATTGATAGTGGCATTGATGTATATGGGAGAAAGTGCATGACCTGTAGGCTGACTGCTGTATCTGTTGTTTAATGAGAAGCAGAGTGTTTGAACACTCCGTTAACACTTGAAATGACACTGAAGCACAACAGAGATCAAAACACTAGACCGACCAGCGTACAGTTTAGCTCACAGAAGTTGAACCATGATTCTCAGGTTTTTGACAGCTCAGGTCTTTTCTAAGATATTCAGTTTCTTCTTTTTAGTAAAGTTATACTCTTTGCCAGCAGTTATTCCATGGTTTTTGCAGGAAGTCAAGCCCAGCTCCCTAAAACTCATCGAATGCAGGATTGTTTCACTTTCAGACTTCCTAAGGGTGAACACTATTCCAGTAACTGAGTGTAGTTTCATATGAAGCTCTCAGCTCACCTATAATTGCTGTGGAGAGAGTGCATAATGGCAAATTATAATGCATGTCTCCTCCCTGAGAGAAGTTATTTGTTTTGCTCTTAAGTAAGGCATTCTAATGGAGACTAACTACAGTTTTACTGACTTGGAAAACTTCCAAAGGATAATGCATTGGGTGGGTCTGTCACTGGTTGATATCATTGACCTAAATATGGATTGGGCCAAGCCTGATCAAGAGATCCAGACTTCTTGTCAGAGCAGAAAGGAGATAAATTAATTGGACCACTGCTGAAATTGATAGCAGCTTTATGCTTTGTTCATAAAAGTTTTAGTATAAATAACAAATGGCTCCCTTTCATATCAACATTACATGGTTTTCCAAGCATATCAGCTATTTCCTCAGAGGGGCAATATAACAAGTGTCTGTAACTACAATGTAGCAAAGCTATCATATCATTAACAATATAACAAGTGCAGTATTTCTCTAACAATGACAAGCATTTCACTGCTGGATGTTGTGAGAGCAACAGCACTCTTATCACTGAGTCAGAACTGTGTGGGTTTAAAATGCAGTCTCGAGAGTTGGTCATAGATAGTGGTCATAAGAAACATTATGGGAAGGAAGGAGGCCAGGTTGTAAGTTTGCTTGCTGAGCTGGTGGATTTGTTCTCAGATGTTTCATCACCATGCTAGGTAACATCATCAGTGAGCCACCGATGAAGCTCATGACCTGTAGGCTGTACCTGTTGTTTAACGATGTTTAGTGATGTTTTATCCCACTTGCTGTTTATCTGTCTTGGTCTGTTGTGGTGGGTGATATCACTTCCGGTTATTTTTCTGAGAGGTTGGTAAATGGGGTCCAAATCGATATTTTTGTTAATGGAGTTCCGGTATGAATGCCAGGCCTCTAGAAATTCCTACGCATGTCTTTGTTTAGCCTGTCCCAGGATGGGTGTGTTGTCCCAGTTGAACCGGTGTCCCTCTTTGTCTATGTGCATGGAATCTGGTGATAGTTGGTCATGTCTTTGGTGGCTAGTTGGTATCTCATGTATCCTGATGGCTAGTTTTCTGCCCCACCCGTCCAATGTAATATTTTATTACGCTACAACAGACCAAGACAGGTAAACACCAGCGGTTCATTGAAGGCTCACCGATAATGTTACCCAGCATGGTAACAAAATGTCTGAGAACAAATTTACCAGCTCAGCGAGCAAACTTACAACCTGATTCACAACCTAAGCTACAAATCTTCTGCAAAATCGCAAAGGAAGGCCATTCAGCCCATCCAGCCTGTGCCAGCTCTTTGTAGAACAATGCAGTCAGTCCCACTGAATATTGTTCTTAACTCATCACTTCAATTAGTTCCTAACTCTAATTTAGAATTGAAGCGAGGAATTCCTCCTGATACATAAGTACCAACTTCCTTTTCCTCAGAGTCGGGTCTGACAGAAGCTTTACAGATCCATTTCCTAACATCAATGATCTTGCATCAGAGCGGCAGCTGTGATGCCCTGAGGTCATGAACGAGTAACATTTATCTTGATAAAAGATGGAAGAGCCGACCAAAAATAGTGGGATATTTTCCCTCCGAGTTCAAATCACAGCAGTAGGACTCAGATCAAAAGATGTTCATGGAATCGTTTTGATTGCACTATTTTTGTAATATCTATGAACAGCTGAAGTTTTCTTTTTGCATAGCACATGTGCAGTTCTGACCATGGGGTGGGGGTGTAGAAATGCCAAGTGCGGATTCACCAACATTAACGCTAAAATATATCCGAAAGCAGCTCCCAGGTTGGGCATTCAGCTGAGAATTATTTACCTTTACTCCAACAGCACCAAATGCCAGTATTCGACGGTGAGCCAATCACAGCCCTCTGTACTTTGCCTGATCTCCGGGTCTCAATCAAAAAATTGGAAACAATAACTGCCTCCAATCAGAGAGCTTGTTTCATCTGCTGCTCGGCCTGTTCCACCGCAGTGTGTCTCTTTGCTGTAAGTAACTCTTCCTGTTGTGTCAGTGTACATGTCTTGCAGTCAGCAGCCGGCACTTGGCTGCCCTGTTGGAGGGGATTTGCAAAAGAGACCCTCTTGCTGTGCTGGAAGACAGACTCCTGTTTTCTTCGGTATATTGCATTCCTGCAGAGTACCGGACCTGGGCGAGGTGGTCTAAAGCTATCTTGCCTCCCCCCCCCGCCCCCCTCGCTTCCCAAAACCCCTCCCCCGCCCCGGACCCCAACCAGGGGGAAGATTGGACAGGGCCGGTCAACAGTAGTGGGAGGTTGTCTTAGCTGCTACTGGGCTGCGGGAATTTTGTCCCCTACGGCAGGATTTTAGCACCTTCGTCAGGAACTGTGCAAAAACAAAAACTGCACTGACAAGCAGAAACTCCTGGCTCAAAACAGCAACTCAACAACTCCTGCCCAACACGCAAGATCGAGCAGCCAAAACAGGACGCTGCAGGCAAATTGTCCAGCAGTTTGCAAGCCGCTTGGAAATAGTTCGTTGACAGTAGAAGGATCAAAAATCCCGAAGGAAGATAGTTATGGATTCCAACAACACAGGTATGAAAAACACCCATTTTTTTTATTTTAAAAAAGAAAATGATACATTGTGTTACTTTTAAACTGTGTCAGAGCCATTTAACCCCTGCTAGTTATGTTCCTGAAGTAAGTGAGGATACCTATTGAAAATGTTTTTTAAAGCACCATTTTGACATAGTCACTGTGATATGTTTTGATAGCACACCGTTAAATTGGGGCTTGCTGTGTAACTCACTAGCATAAGCCGGTTGTGTTAGAGTTTGGTCGTTAATGTTTTCAATTCGCTGGTGTTTGAAGTCAGATCTCTCTGATTAGAATTCCTCGACATCTGTACAAACCTTTCAGGACGTGTTGGCCTACATCAGTATTATCTCCCCCAGTTTTCCCATTGCAATGATTACTTAGACAGTCGCCGCCACTGTTTATGTGATAACTCGGCTGTATTTTGCTGGCGGGATCAGCTATTAATAGGGATTCACATTTTTATATCTCTCGTTCCAGAGAGTAAAATGTGTTGTTGACTGACATTTCTGTGTTGGTGTCACCGAGATATAATTCTAGTGCAGTCAGTCATACCCTCCACGAATAGTTCTGATTAGTTCTTATTTTGAAGTGTTCTGTGTTTTAGGAGGTGACAGCTCGACTCTAGTGTTACTGGGATCTTACTGTACCTCGTCCTGTCTCTTGCATCTCCCCCCCCCCCCACTCCCCACCAACCCGTGTTGATTTTTCCAAAGCTCATAAAGTAGGTCACATCCTGAGTGAGGTGCAAGTTATTTTGCAGATACTCACATGGATGTTGCTTCCTAGCCATGTGCACCTTGTGTTTGTTACTCCTCCTCTTCCCCACAAGGCGGGGGGGGGGGGGGGGGGGGTGGGGTCGATTACCTCAGGATGGTTAGTGTGCAGCGCAGAGTGATCCTAGCGGTTACCGTTCAATTCCCCACACTAGCTTCAGGTCGCCATGAGGAACTCTTCCCCCTCGTCTGAGGTGTTGTGACCGTCAGTTTAAAACGCCATTGGTTCCCTAATAAGAGAACAGCCTTGTAGGGCTACGGGACACTACTTGTTTTATATTTATTAGATAAACATGGTTCTCACAAGACAGTCTGTTTAGCTGCTGACGTAACGTCCAACGATAGAGAACGGGGCTTAGGTTCAAGAAGATGCATTTCTCAACCTCCACATGTTTTGTGACACATTCACCCCTCCCCCAATAGTACAGCAGTTTAGAAGTATTGAACACGATACTTTCTGTTGATGCTATTATACATTTCTGGAGCAGGTGGGACTTGAACCAAGGTCTCCTGCCTCAGAGATAGGGACACTACCGCTGCCCCACAAGCGTCTTAAGTGCTGCACGTTTAAAAGCTAAACTGCCTTCACAAAATTAAGGTCAGATAAACCACCAAGCACACTTAATTTGCAACTTGGGTTTACAGTGTGGCATTTGATTAAGTAAACCTTATTAAATTTGTGTAATATAGAAAATTAGCGCAATTTTCTCTACAGCGTGCCAGTGGTTTGAAGTAAATTAGTTCGGGGCATTGTTGGAAATTGAATTTTCAGTTAGTTTGCTCGTCGTCAAAAAAAAGTATTTAATTACACAGGGTGTAATTTAGAGTTAGTCATATTTGCCTTACTTTGAGATCGAGCAAAACTCCATTCAGTCGATTCGGTTGTGTCCCCAACCGGCACTGTACAAATGTAAGGGGTCAGTCTGATTAGATACAGGCTTGGATGAACTTCCCCTGAAAACCTGCCCCGTCAATTTTTTACTTGGCGCTGCAAACCAGAATTCCAGTGGGGGAAGAGGAGGTGTGAACAAAACTTTTATGTCAATTTTAAAGAAGAACCCTGACTTTGTGTTCAGCATGGGCGTTCGTGAAAATGAAAACATTTCTGGGATCGCAGCAAATTGTTGCGTTAAATATATTCAGACACATATCTGGGGCAGGTGGGAGTTGAATGCAGACCTTCTGGCCTAGAGGTAGAGACACTGCCAACTGTGTCACGAGAAGCGTTAAAAGCTGGCGGGAGAGGGGAATGTTGTTGTATTGCAGCACACTGCAGCTCGGATCTCTTGGTTTATATTTATCGAGGGGTGTTTTGTCCAATTCACGGCATCCGGCGCCTCCACAGTTAACCGCGTTGTTGGACTGTGTTTGCTGTCAGCACTGGCAGCCTGTCATGCGGCAGTAATCCAGGTCAGGAGGCGGGCAATGTGCCTCTTGACCACCCCTTGTTATTTGAAGGCCGTCCCTGAGACTGGGCTTTGGGCGGAATGTGGGGGTGACTTCAGTCGGGTGATGGTAGCACTTTCTGAAGCCCGGCTGGAGAGTTGAAATGGACAGAGAGATTAAAAAAAACTAGGTCAAAGGGGCGGGAGAACTGAAGAATAACTATAAAAAAAGGTTCGGATAGTTTCCCCCGTGCAGCGGTATCTTTGTTAGACTCTTGTTTTATTCCTGCTTCTGGGGACATGATCTTCAGGAGGTGGTTAATTAAGAGTTAGGTAAAGATACTCCTTAACCCCCTCACTCCCCACCCTTGTTCCCTCTTTCTTCACCCCCGCCCTTCCTTTTCCCCTTCTTCTCTCAAACCTCCTTCCTTCACTCTCACATCCCTTCATTGGCCGTTCAAACTACTCCCCACCTTCACTCCACCTCTCACTCTCATCTCCCTTCCTTCCACCTCCCCCTCCCCACTCACTTCCCCATTCCCCTTCCCTACCTCCCACTTCCCTACCCTAACCAGCAGCCTCCCACCCCTCACCCATCCCCTACCCCCCACTCTCACCCCACGACCCTCCTTCCCTTCCCAACCCCCCTCCTTCTCCCTCCCCACTGCCAACCCCTTCCCATACCAATACACATCCCCCATCGACTCGCTCCCCTTCGCCTCCCCATCCACTCCCCTCCACCCTCCTCTGCCCCACCCCTCCTTCACCCTCCCTTCCCCCCTTCCTCACCCCCCCATCACCCCCTCTCCCTTCCTCGTCCTCATCCTCCCCCTCACCCTTCCTCCCCCTCCTCCTTCCTCTCCACCCTCGCACCCTCCCCCTCCCTCCCCCCCTCCCCCTCGCCCACACTCCTCCCCCTCCCCCCCCTCGCCCACCCTCCTACCCCCTCCCCCACCCTCCTCCCCTCTCTCCTCCCCCTCCCCTTCCTCCCTCCCCCTTCCTCCCTACCCCCCTCCCCGTTCCTCCCTAACCCCCCTTCCTCCCTAACCCCACTCCCCTTCCTCCCTAGCCCCCTTCCCCCCTAACCCCCTTCCTCCCCCCCTCCCTTCATCCCCTTTCCCCCCTCCCCCTTCCTCCCATTCTCCCCTACCTCCCTCCCTCCCCTTCTCCCCTACCTCCCTCCCTCCCCTTACCCCCTCCCCTCCTTCCCCACCCCATTCCCACCTCCCCTACCCCCCTTCCCCCTCCCCCACCCCCCTTCCCCCCCACCCCCCTTCCCCCCCACTCCACCCCTTCCCCCCCACTCCACCCCTTCCCCCCAACCCCCTTTCTCCCCTCCTCCTTTCTCCCCTCCCCCTTCCTCCCCCCTTCCTCCCTCTCCCCTTGCCCTTCCCCTCCCTCCCCTTCCCCCTCCCCCTTCCCCCTACCCCCGCCCCCCACTCTCACCCCACGACCCTCCTTCCCTTCCCAACTTCCTCCCTTCTCCCTGCCCACTGCCAACGCCTCCCCCCTCCCCTCACGACCCTCCTTCACTTCCCAACCCCCTCCCCACTGCCAACACCTTCCCATACCAATACTCATCCCCCAGCCACTCGCTCCCCTTCGCCTCCCCATCCACTCCCCTACATCCCCCTCTGCCCCACTCCTCCTCCCTCCCCCCTCTGCCCCCTCCCCTACCCCCTCTGCCCCTCCTCCCATTCCCCATTCCCCCCTCCTCCCATTCCCCCCTCCCCCTTCCTTCCCGTACACCATTCCCCCCTTCCCCTCCCCTTCCCCCTCCCCCACGTCCCCCTCCCCCTCCCCCTCCCCACATCCCCCTCCCCTCTCCCCTACATCCCCCTCCCCTCTACCCCACACCCCCTTCCCCCTCCCCCACGTCCCCCTCCCCCCTCCCCCACATCCCCCTCCACCCTCACCCATGTCCTCCTCCCCCCTCCCCCACGTCCTCCTCCCCACTCCCCCACGTCCCCCTCCCCTCCTCTCCCCCGTCCTCCTCCCCCCTCCCCCCCACCTTCCTCCCATCCCCTTCCCTCCTCCTTTCTCCCTTCCTCCCCACCCCCTTCCCTCCTCCTCTTCCCCTTCCTCCCCTCCCTACTCCCCCTTCCTCCCCCTCCCCCTCTCCTCCCCTCCCCCCTCTCCTCCCCCTTCCTCCCCTTCCCACTCCCACCCCTTCCCACCCCCTCCCACCACCCCTCCCCCTCCACCCACCACCTCCCCCTCCACCCCTTCCCACTCCTACCCCCTCCCCTTCCCACTCTCACCCCTTCCCCCTCTCACCCCCTCTACCTTCCCCCTCCACCCCTTCCCGCTCCACCCCCTCCACCCCTTCCCCTCCCCCGCCCCTCCCCTTCCCCCCTCCACTCCCCTTCCCCCCTCCACCCTTTCCCCCTCCACCCCTTCCCCTCCCCTTTCCCCCTCTCCCTTCCCCCTTTCACCCTCCCCTTCTCCTCCTTTCTCCCCCCTCCCTTCCCCTTTCCCCCCTCCCCCTCCCCCTCCCCTTCCCCCCTCCCCTCCCCTTCCCCCTCCCCTTCCTCTCCCCCCTCCCCCCGACCCCTTCCCCCCTCCCCCCCACCCCTTCCCCCTCCCTCTTCCCCCTCCCCCCTCCCCTTCCACCCCTTCCCCCTCCCTCTTCCCCCTCCCCCCTCCCCTTCCACCCCTTCCCCTCTTCCCCCCCCTCCCTTCCCCTCACTCCCCCCCTCCCTTCCCCTCTCTCCTTCCTCATCCCCCTTTCTCCTTCCTCATCACCCCTCCCTCCGTCCCCTCCCCCACCCCTCCCTCCGTCCCCTCCCTCCCCACACCTTCCCTCCCCCACCCCTCCCCACACCTTCCCTCCCCTCCCCCACACCTTCCCCTCCTCTCCCCCTCCCTCACCCCCATCTCCACCTCTTCAACCTCCCCCTCCCCATCTCCCCTTTCCCCACCCTTCCCCTTCCCGCTTCCCTCTCCTCTCCACTCCCCCCTCCCCTTCTCTCCTTTCCCCCACCCCCACCCACAGCCCATCTTTTCAGCCCCACACCCCTCTTTCTAGTTGGAATACCATACATGTATATTTCCTGGAACAGTATTATTATTAGACCCTGGATGTGCAGATCACTGTCTGGGCCAGCATTTGTGGTCCATCCCTAACCACCCAAAAGGCAGTTTAGAGTCACATTGCTGTGGGTTAGGAGTCACAGACTGCCCCTTCTTAAAGGGCATCAAATCAACACTTGTGCTCGGTCACCATTTGCGCAGCGTTATAAAAACTACAGAGTTTTTATAAAACGGTACAGGTGAATGGTGCTGGTGATGTTTCCCTCAATGGGGAGGGGACCCAGCTCCAGTGAGTCATCTTCCTTTCACTTGCCTAACAACATGCATTTTTCTCTGAAGCCGGGGGTGGTCCCGTTGCTGAGACACGCGAGTTTGCGGCCAACACGTGGATCAGCCCGTGACTCAACCCCTAGAAATGCTATTAATATCCTCGACTCAGGAATAACCTTTCTTCACTGGGTACCGGGAGAGCGAGGCAATGTGCGGCATTGCTGCTTATTACATAAACGCACTGTGCTGCCAGAGCCCTGGAAAGCTGGAAATTAAACAAACATAGAGCGGCTTTTGGGTCACACCAGCGTTCACAGCAAACGTGTACCTGAGCCCTGACCCGTGTGACTGGCTCATTCCCCTCCAGATTGGCTCCCTGACTAATATTTCATGACTCAATTGCAGGTCCAGAACGTTTCTGGGCATTGACACTCAGAAAGTATTGACGATTTAACCAACCAGAAATTGCTGGAGAAACTCAACAGATCACTTAGCACCGCTGCCTCATAGCGCCAGGGTCCCAGGTTTGGTTCCAGCCTCGGGCAATGTATGTGTGGAGTGTGCACATTCTCCCCGTGTCTGCGTGGGTTTGCTCTGGTTTCCTCCCACAGTCACAAAGGTGACTGGTGAATTGGCCCTGCTAAATTGCCCATAGTGTTATGTGGATTAGTCAGAAGGAAATGGGTCTGGGTGGGTTGCTCTTCGGAGGATCAGTGTGGGCCGAAGGGCCTGTTTCCAAACTGTAGGGGAATCTAAATCTGGCAGCATATGTAAAGAGAGAGAAGCAGAGTTAATTTTGGGACCATGATCCTTCCTTATAATTATAATTTCATTGAATGCTTTTAGGGCAGAGCTAGATGATCTCTTGACTAACAAGACAGTAAATGGGTGTCTGGGGCCAGGAGAGAATACTCACAATAATCCTTCCAGCCTTCGTAAGCATTTTGTACTATTTTCCTGTGATCCAACATTGATGGATTTTGTATGATTAAGGGGAAGAGATACCCATTATAAACATAGAATACTGTTTCACTGTTGCTGCAATATAGATTGCTATGTAGGGTGTGGTACAAACTACACAAAGGGGTAAGCAATATCAGAGAATCCCTTTGAAGAGCATTCATGTTGACTTGTCTCATTGATTGCCAGAGGAGTCTTGATGGGCCGATTGGTCTGCTTCTGCTGGCCTTATGCACTTGGCAGGAAATAAAGGAAATTCAAATGTAGTGAGTCTCACTGGCAGGCATGTTATGTGGAGATTCGGTTAAATGGAATTGGTGATGCCTGTTGAGGTCAAATAGCTGACCGACATTTCAAGTTAGGCACATATCCAACGTAGGATGTAATGTTTAAATTGAAGTATTAACAAAAGTCTGCAACAAAATAATTCACTTTTTCTTATTATTAGTTCCAAGATGTGCAGATCACTGTCTGGGCCAGCATTTGTGGTCCATCCCTAACCACCCAAAAGGCAGTTTAGAGTCACATTGCTGTGGGTTAGGAGTCACAGACTGCCCTTCTTAAAGGGTATCAGTGAACTAGATGGAAATCAACACTTGTGCTCGGTCACCATTTGGGCAGCTTCCCAGAACAGAATTTTTAAAAATCAAATTCCAGTTTCCAAATTGTTGAACCTATGTCTCCAGGATATTAGGCTGAGTCACTGGATTGCTATTCTAGATATGGTACCATTGTGCCAGCATCTCCCAAGCATAGACAATATTAGTACAAGAGAATGTGTTTTGCAATGCTTTGGGGTGATTGAAATGATCCACATTAGTAGAAGATTCAGATTTGTATCCACAGCTTCCCATATACCCGTACAGGTATAGCAATCTCACTACAATTCAAAGTGGGTTAAATAAGTAATGTGTCTGGAGAAGGGGGTCAATGGCTCAGAGAATTGGCTGCTCCCTCAGTAAAACCCCATCTAAACTATCCTGCACCCTCATCATTTCACCTTTGACTAGACTCAATCCAGATAAATTGAATTCAAACCAAAGGCTATAGTTCTTAGAGAAATGATTTTGACACAATATTTGAAGGTGAGAGGAGAAAGATTTAAAAGACACCTAAGGGGCAACTTTTTCCACACAGTGGGTGGTTTGTATGTGGAATGAACCGCCTGAGGAAGTGGTTGGTGCAGGTACAGTTACAACATTTAAAAGACATTTGGACAGGTACATGAGTAGGAAAGGTGTAGAGGAATATGGTAAGTGCAGGCAAATGGGACTAATTCAGCTTGGGAATATAGCCGCAACAGACTAGTTGGACTAAAGGACCTGTTCCCATGCTGTATGAATCTATCTCATGAATAATACTATGCTGACTAGGTTAGAGCCGCAGCACAAACAATGAAATTGCACTAACATGTCAACAGCAGTTGAGGGAAATGATAAAGGTGATGCTCAAAACATAAATGCCACGTGGAACAGTGAGAGTGACTTTTCTGATTCGTGTGACATTGTAGATGTTAAGCCTCTGCTAAATTACCATTCCCTGTGTGCAAATAGCCCTCTGGTACATTGCCTACGCAGTCATTCTGCATGGGATTTCAATTGAGAGTAGGCCATCTAGCCCTGAGTCTGGTCTACCATTCAATATGAACATACCTGTAGCCTCAACTCCATTCCAGCCTGCACCACCCCTCCCAAACTTTAGACTCCTTTGTCTATCAAAAATCTGTCAAACTAAGCCTTGAATGAATTCAATGACCCAGGCTCTATTGATGTTCTGGGAGAGAGAGAATTGAAACTAATTCCGCAAATATCTCATCATTGTGATGTTAGCACAGACTCTTAAAGGAGATGTTGAGGTGCTTCAAGAAGTGAATTAAAGATCTTAAATGTTTCGGCAGCAGATAGCTGGAGCTGCTTAAAAGAATGCAGGGCTGGAGGAGGTTGCAGACATAGGAAGGGCTGAGACCATTGAAGGATATGAACACACTGAGGAGAATTTTAAATTCAAGGTCTCTCCAGGCCAGGCCCAATGTGTGTCACAGAGCACAAGTGTAATGGATAAACAGGATGAGAATATAGGCAGTAGAATTTAGGTAAACTCAGGTTTAGGAAAGCTGCAAGGTCGGAGGTCAGCTAGGGGACCACTGTGGGTAATTGAGCCGCAAGGTAATGAAGGCATGGATGAGGTTTTCAGCAGCAGAACAGCGAGCTTTGCACAAACCTCAAATACTCAAGTTTGCAGCCAAACCCAGTTTTGTGATGTGCCCCATAAACTGTTTTGCTGCACTTTTGTTTTGCAGCAAATGAGCCTCAAACAGTTGGCAGCAATCCCATTGGTGAAACTGTAAACATGTAAGCCTTGGCACGGCTAAATAGGGTGCATGAGCTTTTATGTTCGGATTCAGGTTGGGATTTTGCAATGATGACCAGACATAATCAGAATCCTACAGTGATATGTGGGGGCCCTCAAAACCCCATCTCTGTTCACAGAAAACACAAATCAGATCAGGCAACATCTGCAGGCAAACACGTCGGGTCTCAAACGTCGATTTACTGATTTCTGTTCCTCCACTGATGCGACTTGATCTGCAAAATAATTGTGGTTTTTCCTGTTTTTGTTTTCACACTTCCAGTATCTGCAGTGCATCTGTGTCAATGCTGATTCTCCATTTTCTTTGGTTTAGACAGACTAATAACAGGACACTATTTAGACAGCAATAACTAGTTTTGGGTAATTTGTTGGTTGGGTTTTGGTTACTTTGTCGATTGGGTTAACTTCAAACCAAAAGCTTTAAAATTTATATCACAGTCAATTTGTTTGCCAGTGCACTCTCATTCAAAGAAGAAAGCAGTCATGCCAAATCTTGTTCTGTGTTGTTTTTCCTGGGGCAAGTTTCATTGTTCCTGCCCTTCCTTCAAAGAATGGAAGTCAATTTTTGTGATTAGCAATTTTTGTTTTGTCCATTTTGTTCTTCCTCCATTGATGGTGTTGACTGTTTTATGTGGTTATAGTTTCCCATGACAGTGGGCAATTCACTGATATCTTGCCCACATTGGCCATGATACAGTGCTTTAACATTTGGTTTAACGTTTACTACCTCTGTAGTTCTGTTGCCTGAACATCAACACCTGCTCAGTATCTTTATGCTACCAGACCTAGAAAGCTATTTCACGCTTTAAGGCAAGTAGTTTGTGAAAGTAAGGGTCAACTGACTCATCAATATGGATAATTGGGAACCAAACTATAGAAGCAGTAAGTAAAGGATCTTTACAGGAAGTAGCCAAAGGTTACTTGGTCACGGAAGGCACCACTGATAAGTATGGTAACATCCTCATTTGATAAAGTCATAGAGATGTACAGCATGGACACAGACCTTTTGGTCCAACTTGTCTTTGCCAACCAGATATCTCAATTTAATCCAGTCCCATTTGCCAGCACTTGACCCATATCCCACTAAACCCTTCCTATTCATAAATCCATCCAGATGCCTTGTAAATGTTGCAATTGTACCAGCCTCCACCACTTCTGTTGGCAGCTCATTCCATACACCCAACACCCTTTGCGTGAAAATGTTACCCCTTAGGTCTCTTATATATCTTTCCCCCTCATCCTAAACCTATGCCCTCTAGTTCTGGACTCCCCCATCCCAGGGAAAAGACTGTCTATTTACCCTATCCATGCCTCTCATGATTGAATAAACCTCGATGAGGTCACCTCTCAGCCTTCATGCTCCAGAGAAAATGGCCCCAGTCTACTCAGCCTCTCCCTATAGCTCAAATCCTCCAGCCTTGGCAGCATCTTTGTAAATCTTTTCTGAACTTTTCCAAGTTTCACAACATCCTTTCGATAGGAAGGAGACCAGAATTGCACGCAATATTCAAAAAGTGGCCTAACCAACATCCTGTACAGCCGCAACACGACCTCCCAACACTGATACTCAATGCGCTGACCAGTAAGGAAAACATACCAAACGCCTTCTTCACTATCCTATCTACCTGCAACTACTTTCAAGGAGCTATGAACCTGCACTCCAAGGTCTGTTTGTTCAGCAACACTTCCTAGGACCTTACCGTTAAGTGCTGAAAAATGTGTTGCTGGAAAAGCACAGCAGGTCAGGCAGCATCCAAGGAGCAGGAGAATCGACGTTTCGGGCATGAGTCCTTCTTCAGGAATGCTTGTGCCCGAAATGTCGATTCTCCTGCTCCTTGGATGCTGCCTGACCTGCTGTGCTTTTCCAGCAACACATTTTTCAGCTCTAATCTCCAGCATCTGCAGTCCTCACTTTCTCCTCACCGTTAAGTGTATAAGTCCTGCTATGATTTGCTTTCCCAAAATGCAGCACCTTGCATTTATCTGAATTAAACTCCATTCGCCACTTCTCAGCCCATTGGCCCATCTGATCAAGATCCCATTGTAATCTGAGGTAGCCCTCTTTGCTGACCACTGCACCTCCAATTTTGGTGTTATCTGCAAACTTACTAAGTAAAAACAATGACTGCAGATGCTGGAAACCAGATTCTGGATTAATGATGCTGGAAAAGCACAGCAGTTCAGGCAGCATCCGAGGAGCAGTAAAATCAAAACTGCTCCTCGGATGCTGCCTGAACTGCTGTGCTTTTCCAGCACCACTAATGCAATTTACTAACTATACCTCCTTTGTTCATATCCAAATCATTTATATGAATGACGAAAAGCAGTGGACCCAGCACCGATCCTTGTGGCAGTCCACTGGTCACAGGCCTCCAGTCTGAAAAACAAGACTCCACCACCACCGTCTTCTACCTTTTAGCCAGTTCTGTATCCAATTGGCTAGTTCTCCCGGTATTCCATGAGATCTAACCTGGCTAACCCTGTCTCCTATGGGGAACCTTGCCGAAAGCCTTACTGAAGTCCATATAGATCACACCCACCAATGTGCCCTCATCAATCCTCTTTTTCAAAAAACTCAATCAAGTTCATGAGACATGATTTCCCACACACAAAGCCATGTTGACTATCCCTAATCAGTCCTTGCCTTTCCAAATACGTGTAAATCCTGTCCCTCAGGATTCCCTCCAACAACTTGCCCACCACCAACATCAGGCTCGCCGGTCTGTAGTTCCCTGTCTTGTCCTTACCACCCTTCTTAAATAATGATACCACATTAGCCAACCTCTAGTCTTCCGGCACCTCACCTGTGACTATTGATGATACGACCCAGCAATCACTTCTCTAGCTTCCCACAGAGTTCTAGGGTACACCTGATCAGGTCCTGGGGATTTATCCACCTTTATGTGTTTCAAGACATCCAGCAATTCCTTCTCTGTAATTTGGATACTTTTTAAGATGTCCCCATCTATTTCCCTACATTCTGTACCTTACATGTCCTTCTCCACAGTGAACACTGATGCAAAGTACTCATTTAGTATCTCCCCTATCTCCTGCGGCTCCACACAAAGTCTGCCTTGTTAATCCTTGAGGGGCCCTATTCGCTCCCTAGTTACCCTTTTGTCCTTTAACCCTATTTGCCAAAGCTATCTCATGTCCCCTTTTTCCCCTCCTGATTTCCCTCTTAAGTATACTCCTACTGCCTTTAAGGATCCATTCAAACTCTCCTGTCTACACCTGACATATGCATCCTTCTTTTTCTTAACCAAACCCTCAATTTCTCTAGTCCTCCAGCATTCCCTATACCTATTAGCCTTTCCTTTCACCCTAACAAGAATATACTTTCTCTGGATTCTTGTTATTTCATCTCTGAAGGCTTCCCATTCTCCAGCCATCCCTTTGCCTGCGATCATCTGCGCCCAATCAGCTTTTGAAAGTTCTTGCCTAATACCATCAGAATTAGCCTTCCTCCAATTTAGAACTTCAACTTTTAGATCTGGTCTATCCTTTTCCATCACTATTTTAAATCTAATAGAATTATGGTCACTGGCCCCAAAGTGCTCCCCCACTGACACCTCAGTCACCTGCCCTGCCTTATTTTCCAAGAGTAGGTCAAGATTTGCACCTTCTCTAGTAGGCACACCCACATACTGAATCAGAAAGTTTTCTTGTACACTCTTAACAAATTCCTGTCCATCTAAACCCTTAACACTATGGCAGTCCCAGTCTATGTTTGGAAGGTTAAAATCCCCTACCATAACCACCCTATTATTCTTACAGGTAACTGAAATCTCCTTACAAATTTGTTTCTCAATTTCCTGCTGACTATTTGGGGGTCTATAATACAATCCCAATAAGGTGATCATCCCTTTCGTATTTCTCAGTTCCACCGAACTAATTTCCCTGGATGTATTCTCTGGGAATATCCACCCTCAGTACAGCTGTAATGCTATCCCTTATCAAAAATGCCACTGCCCCTCCTCTCTTGCCTCCTTTTCTGATCTTCCTATACCATTTGTATCCTGGAACATTAAGCTGCCAGTCCTGCCCATCCCTGAGCCATGTTTCTGTAATTGCTATGATATCCCAGTCCCATGTTCCTAACCATGCCCTGAGTTCATCTGCCTTCCCTGTTAGACCTCTTGTATTGAAATAGATGCAGTTTAATATATCAGTCCTACCTTGTTCTCTGCTTTGTCCCTGCCTGCCCTGACTGTTTGACTCGCTTCTGTTCTCAACTGTACCAATCTCAGATTGATCTCTTTCCTCAGTATCTCCCTGGGACCCAACCGCGCTCCTTACTAATTTAAATCCTCCTGAGCAGCTCTAGCAAATCTCCCTGCTAGTATATTAGTCCCTTTCCAATTCAGGTGCAATTCATCCTTCTTGTTACAGGTCACTTCTACCCTAGAAGAGATTCCAATGATCCAAAAATGTGAATACCTCTCCCATACACCAGCTCTTCAGCCATGCCTTCGTCTGCTCTATCCTCCCTTGTCTGAGAGTAAAATGTCCAGATAGGACCAGGGTCAGGGAGAACCTATTGGAGATCCACCATTTTCTGTCTTCCTGCTGGAAAAGAACATCCAAATGCAGGATCAGAGCATGTTGCTAAGTGTTTAACATACTGGGATGCATCCAGATCGATCCACTGTACACATCATTTCAATGGATCCTTACCAGTGGGAGACCTGATAAGATGTTGATTCCAATGTATTCCTACCCTCACTAGCTTGTAGCACTGGGAGTAATTCAGATATTACTACTCTCGAGGACCTCCTTTTTAAATTGCTGCCTAACTTTCTGTATTCTCCCTTCAGAATCTCATCCTTTTCTCTTCCTATGTCATTGGTACCAATGTGTACAATGACCTCCTGCTGATCCCTCCCCCCTTTGAGAACATTCTGCACCCTCTCTGAGATATCCTTGATCCTGACACCAGGGAGGCAACACACCATTCTGATTTTTCACTGCTGGCCGCAGAAACGTCTGTCTGTGCCCCTGACTAGAGAGTCCCCTGTCACAATTGATTGCTTAGAACATGACGTACCCCTCATTCCATTAGAGCCAGTCTTGATACCAGAAATCTGGCTGTTTGTGCTGCAGTCCCCTGAAAGTCCATCATCCCCTACATTTTCCAAAACAGCAAACTTGTTTGAAATGGAGATAGCCACAGAAGACTTCTGTACTACCCGCCTACCTCTACTACCTTTCTTGGAGTTAACCCATCTTTGACGTTGAAGTCTGGCTGATTTCCTAACCCAGTAGAGTCGAACAATTGAAGAAGCATTGTATTATTTTGAAAAAAGACGTGTGACTTGATAAACTAAAATGGTGTACTGAGAGTAGTGTGGATCTTGCAGCTGCTCGTGAGTTTGCAGGCATTTTTCTAGATTTACTTCTAGATTTCTTTCAGTTATTACATATCAGTAGTATAACATGACTAAGAAATATTTGGAGGCAGATGGGGTTAGTTTTTATGATCAGCATGGACTGATTGGACTGAAGGGTCTGTTTTTGTGCTGTGTAACTGTATGACTCTATAACTCTACTGTAAATGCTTATCTTCCTATCATCCCATTGCAGGTGGAGTGATCACTTACATTGGACCAAACAGTACCTCTTCAAGTCCAGTACTGTTGTACAGTGATAATTCCAACAGCAGTTTCCAGTCTGTGTCTCAATCATGTTCCCCATTACCACCATCACCCAACAGTTCTGGCTCCCAGGATGGCAAACACTACAAGAGTAACTCTTCAGGATCTGGAGAGGATTGTCCAACCATCGGGCCGTTCAGCAACCTGAAGCTTTCCACTGATGATGGGAACACCATTTCCACCACAAAAAATAGCTCTAGCATTACCAGTAAGTAATCTTAGTGTCTTTTCTTCCTTCTGTTTGAGCTAATTCAATGGAATGGCCTCTCCATTTTCTCAATTAAAAATGACTTTTGATTTGTTCAGACAGTTATATGTTGAAGTATGGTCATTTCAATCATTATGTTCTGCTATTTGAAGCTCTCTGAAAACCAGATGGTTTTTCTAGCTCGTCCTTTTCTCTAAAAGAAACTGACATCTTAAGCTGTGTTTTCAGTTTCCCTGGCCCCACACCCACTCTCTATCCTGTCCCCTCCTTTAGTTATCTCTTCTCAGTCTTGTAAGTGCTTAGAGACATCTTTTATGTGGTGTGCAGTTGTACACTATTAATTAGTTTATAAATGTAAGTTGCGTAAAGTAAGAGAGAGGAATTGAGCACTCATTCCCTTCATCAGAAACACTTGGTCTCTCTCAATGAAGCCTTCTGAAACTGAATTTGAAAATACTCTCTCGAAAGTAAGAGTTTACAAACTTCTCTTGTCTGAGAGAAAAATGTCCAAATAGGACCAGGGTCAGGGAGAACCTTTTGGAGATCCACCATTTTCTGTCTTCCTGCTGGAAAAGAGCATCCAAGTCAGGAACGGAGCATGTTGTTAAGTGTTTAACATACTGGGATCCATCCAGAATGATCCACATACACATCATTCCAAGGGATCATTACCAGTGGGAGGCCTGATGAAGATGTTGATTCCAACTTTTGACAATATAGAAAATTGTCCTCCAAACACCGGTGGGCCTCGTGATTTTAACTGGAGGTCCTTTCCCACTATCAAGGAGATGAATTAATAAGCATAACAGAAGGCAAAGCACTTAGTGCGATGACAGTATCTTGAATAAATATTAATTCTTGTTTATTATCTGATGGCTGCAGTTAGACTTCAAAGGTTGCTTTGTAGATTGTTTACCAGAAAAATCTTCTCTTCCTTATTATCAATTCGACCCCATCTCTGCTGGGTGCTTTTCCAATGCTGCTGGCCTGCACCTTGCCCAAGTATTCTGTCATAAGTACGCAGATCAGACTACAGGAATTGGCAGGGCAGTTAGCCATACAGGAGTGGGAACTGCAGCCTGGTAGCAGACATGCATTCACCACATCTTCCAGTCAAGCTGGGTAGTAATTGGGAACAGGAATCCTGGCTTCCTTATCCTGGGAGTCACTGTGCCCTTTTGTAATGACCCTTCAGCTACTCCACCTGAGGTCAGCCAACAGCACAAATCAAGGACTCATTCCTGGCCGTCATTCTTAGCCCAAGTGGCCAAGTTCCATACTGTGTCAGGGCAATGAGATCACATCTTGATTGCGGGGCTTTACTCTCATTGACCCCTGCTTAAAGCCATCAGACATCAGACATGGAGAGTTCTCTATAAATGATTGCATAATGAACAGTTTATATTTTGAATAAATCTCTCATTACTTCTGCACGTTTTCATTTCTTCCAGAAATCAGTGGAATGATTCTGCTGTGTAAAGTGTGTGGTGATGTAGCCTCTGGTTTCCATTATGGAGTGCATGCCTGTGAAGGTTGTAAGGTAACTTGTGCCATACCAGCATGCATCTACATATGCAACTCAGACAAATACATGCATGTGCACAGATATCAATGTGTGGATACACAGTGTCATAGAGTTTTTACAACATGCAAGAGGCCCTTTGGCCTATTGTGCCTGTGCTGGTCATCAAATATTTATCTATTCGAATAAATAAATAAATAGATAAATACATTTTCCAGCACTTGGTCCATCATCTTGCAGCTATGGCTTTTCAGGTGTTTGTCTAATCATCTTGTGTATTCCTGCCTCTGCAATCCTTTTAGGCATTGAGTTCCAGATATCCACCATTATCTAGTTGAAAGTGAACAATGCTGAAGTCTCCTCCCAACCTCCAATCTCAAACTGTGCCCCCAGCTTATTGAGCCCTCTACTAAAGGGAAAAGTCTCTCACTATCTCCCCAGACAGAATATACTTCCTAATGGCTTAGTTAGCAAAGATATCGTGTGAGATACTCCTGTACCATTCAAAGAGATTTCCAGCTTTCATCCCATCCCAGCTGAGGAGGATATTACCTTTTCTTGGTTCCAGTGACCATGAATCTGAAAGTAAAATCTGCCAGATTTCTGCTTCCTACTCACAGCCAACGGAACCCTAGTGAGAAGTGCCCATGTGGAAATGTCAGGTGAGGCCAGGACGTGTCAGTCACATGTGATTCCCTAAATGACAACTTAGATTTATATAGCACCTTTAATGCGGTAGCGCCTTTTGAAGAGCTTTGCATAAGTCTTATAAAACAAATTATGACCCAAATATAAGGTTTGCTGGCAAAAAATCAGGTCAGAGAGGTATGTTTCTAGGAGTGTCTTAATGGAGGACTGTGAATCAGAGAGCTATAGGGAAAAATTCTCAAATCCACGGCCTCCATAGTTGATTTATTGGGCACAAATAATACAGCAAACAAGAAGAACAGCAAAACAAAAATAAACTAATGCGAGTGCTGGAGGACTGAAATAAAATCAAACCGTGCCAGAGAAACTCAGCAAATCTGCCAACATCTGTGGTGAGAGAAACCGAGTTAACATTTAAGTCAAATATAACCTTTTCGGAACTGAATGGCAATGTGCCAATATGTCAGAGATCTGCTTCTTTTTTGAAACTGTACCCCAGCATTCGTCACTGTTTTCAGAAAGGTATTAGGGTTAAGGCACATACACAGCATAAGTACAAACATGTAGATATGCATAAATGTATATGCATGCACTAAAGCCTATATAAATGTCTGATCGTTAATAACGTATTCAAATAACCTCATGTACAAGGCAGGTCAGCCTTTTGGCAGGCTAAATGGCTGAGCATAAAGAGTGCAGCATTCTGGAGCTCCCTTCCTAACAACACAGCAGGCGTACCTGCAACAGATGGACTGCAGTCATGGTTCATGTTGTCCCAGCTACATACAGAGATTGAGAATGAAAAGAACAAAATGTCATAGGGATGTAGTCCAGACTGTTGAACGTGAATTACATTGCCAATTTAGGTAAAGATTCTACTCATTTGCATTGCCCAGATTTTTTTTTATTTGGCTGATTGCGTGATTACAAACAAGCACAAAAATTACAGTCATCTTCTATGAATAGCCCTGATAGTGACAGCTGCTTTTTGCTGTGATACTTCATGGTCTTTAAAACCAATTTGTGCTGCCATTTAACCAGTGCCACTTGGCTTGGCTCTCCCATTGCTGTTGTACACCATATTGCTGAACTGCAGTTTGGGCATTCATACTTCACTGTGGCTTCTTTCTACAAGTAGCCTCTGTATCGATTGGCGGGTCAGGCAAGCGAGAAATGTTTATGGAGGTTGTGTTACACAGGACATCTCTCCCTTTCAGGGCTTCTTCAGGAGGAGTATTCAGCAGAACATCCAGTACAAGAAGTGCCTCAAGAATGAGAACTGCACTATCATGCGAATCAACAGGAACCGTTGCCAGCAGTGTCGCTTCAAGAAGTGTCTTGCTGTTGGCATGTCCAGGGATGGTGAGTCTTTATTTCCCTCCTGTTTTACGTTTAGTGCATATATTTTAAGGAATTTACTGTTGCTTTACTAACTTCTTGAGATTGTTGGATGAAGCAGTGGCAATGTACCTTGATATTCCATATTAGCTCGACTGAGGCTTCAGTATGTTTTTCAGTCAGAAGGCTGTGGGCTTGAACCACAATGAACTACTTGAGTTCATAACTTAGCTTGAGACTTCAAGGCAGCATTGAGGAAGGACTGCATTGTTAAGGATGCTGTCTTTGAGACTTTTTATATTTGTTCATACATGTAGGGAAGATAACAGCTAGTGCTATTATCGCTTGACTGTAATCCAGAGACCTAGGTAATGTTCTGGGGACTTGGATTCGAGTCCCATCTTGGTGGATGCTGGAATTTGCAATTAATTTTAAAAAACTGGAATTGAGAGTCTAATGATGACCATGAATCCATTGTCGATTGTTGGAAAAACCCATTTAATTCACTAATGACCCTTAGGGAAGGAAACTGCCATCCTTACTGATCCGGCCTACATGTGACTCCAGACCCACAGCAATGTGGTTAACTCTTAAGTGCCCTCTGGGCAATGATGCTCTCATCCTGTGAATAAATAAAAAAACGGGTGTCACTGGTTAGGCCAGCATTTAATGCTGATTTTTAATTTCTCTTCAGAAGGTGCTAGACAGTGGCCTTCTTGAACTGCTGTAGTCCATGGGAAATACCACCAGCTGTGTGTGCTATTAGAACAGGAGTTCCAAGATTTTGACCCAGCGACAGTGGGGGAATGGTGATAGAATTCCAAGCAGTATGGTGTGGGTATTAGAGGGGAACTTGTAGCTGGTGGTATTTCTACACATCTCCTGCCCTTGTCCTTCTAGATGGTAAAAGTCACAGGTTTGGAAGGTGCTGTTGAAGGTGGGGTGTTAAACATTTCCGTTCCTTAACCAGGACTGAATGATCCCAAGGTACGATAAGAAGAAGAGTAGGAAAGCTCCCTCAGTCGTTTGGCCAACTTTTATCCATCAACCAAAACCCACCGAATACAAATTATCGGATTATTTCTGTCATTGCTAATTCTGCAAATTTGCTGTGTACAAATTTCAGGCAGAGGGTGGTGCATGTGTGGAATGAGCTGCCAGAGGAAGTGGTGGAGGCTGGTACAATTGCAACATTTAAAAGGCATTTGGATGGGTTTATGAATAGGAAGGGTTTGGAGGGATATGGGCCGGGTGCTGGCAGATGGGATATCTGGTTGGCATGGCCGAGTTGGACCAAAGGGTCTGTTTCTGTACTGTACATCTCTATGGCTCTATGGTGGCATGTTTATGTACAAAGAATAGGAATTTCTCTTTGGAGTTTATTTAATTGTTTAGTTAATTGGCTGTAAGGTGCTTTGGGGCAGGTAAAAGTTAATAAAATTTTTCTTTCCCCATGAGTTTTATTTTCTCTTTAGTTTCTCCCATGCGAGAACATTTCAATGAGGTCTGCTATGGTTTAGATTGAGAACTAATAAAAACTCATTGTTGAAATGGAGGTCTAGATTAGAGTGGTGCTGGAAAAGCACAGCAGGTCAGGCAGCATCCGAGGAGCAGAAAAATCGACGTTTCGGGCAAAAGCTCTTCATCAGGAATAGAGGTAGGGATCCTGCCTTTATTCCTGATGAAGGGCTTTTGTCCGAAATGTCGATTTTTCTGCTCCTCGAATGCTGCCTGACCTGCTGTGCTTTTCCAGCACCACTCTAATCTAGACTCTGGTTTACAGCATCTGCAGTCCTTGTTTTTAACCTCATTGTTGAAATGGTCAGTAGTGATCGGATTCAACTGCAATTCATGGCTTAATTTTCTTTCTTAATGGAATACGTATAAGTTTTGTCCCAGGGAGAAGTTCTCTCTCCTTCTGTGTGGCGGGACACAGTTTTCTTCATGATAGAGTTATTGAGATGTACAGCACGGAAACAGACCCTTCGGTCCAACTCGACCATGCTGGCCAGACATCCTAAATTAATCTATACCAATTTACCAGTGTTTGGCCCATATCCCTCTAAACCCTTCCTATTCATATACCCATCTAAATGTCTTTTAAATGTTGCAATTGTACCAGCCTCCACCAGTTCCTCTGGCAGCTCATTCCATACATGCACCACCCTCTGCCTGAAAAAGTTGCCCCTTAGGTCGCTTTTAAATCTTTCCCCTCTCACCTTAAACCTATGCCCTCTAGTTTTGGACTGCCCTACCCTGGGAAAAGACCATGGCTATTTACCGTATCCATGCCTTTCATGATTTTATAAACCTCTATGAGGTTACCCCTCAGCCTCCGACGCTCCAGGGAAAATAGCCTCTCCCTATAGCTCAAGCCCTACAACCCTGGCAACATCCTTCCAAATATTTTCTGAACCCTTTCAAGTTTCACAATATCTTTTCGAGAGCAAGGAGGCCAGAACTGAATGCAGTATTTCAAAACTGTTCCGAGTGTATCCGCTTAATTCTCCTGTTGTGTGTTTACATGTTTGATGCTGAATGGTAGTCCTGAATGCGTAGATTCGATAAGTTTTCATTTCCCTGATTTCCTCCATTTCCCCCTTAACTTTCCATCTTTTCAATGTATTCTGCCATCACAGTTGGAATCTCCTGCCCCAGATATCTCTGTAGCCCTGAGTGGTGAGATACTAACACCTTGACAAGAATATGCCAAGCACCTCAGTTTGTAAACTTAACTTTAATACCACAATTGGCTTTTCATTTAAATCACTTACTTGTGCTTACTGTGTGCAAGTTGACAAGCGCATGCTCCAACATGTGCACTCTGGTGGTTTCAGGTTAAGCTGTAATGAATGATTCTTATTAACTTCTTTGATTTTGAGAAGGTTGCACAATTCACCACCAGATTATACAGAGTCTCCCACCTAAGAACGAGAAGAGAGTCTGTGTGCTGTGTGTTGTTGGGTTGACTGGATTCAGCATGGCTAACAGAAGTGCGAAGTGATATCATAAACCGTGAAGATGCAAGCTCGATAAAGGGTAATGTGTTCCCTTGTTTTCCCCCCTAGCTGTGCGTTTTGGGCGCATTCCCAAGAGGGAGAAGCAACGGATGCTGGCGGAAATGCAGAGTGCCATGAATAATATGGTGAACAACCAGCTGAATGGGGAGCTACAGAATGATATCCAACCCCAGCAGCAGAACTGGCAACACCAGCCTCCACTGGCAGCTCCTGTCCACCCACCTCAGCAGGAGCGGTCATCCCCCAGTCTCCATCCCCAGCAACAACACAACCCACAGCAGTTATACTGTCCCAGCACTGAAGCCTCAATGGAAGAAGTCATCTATTCTATTTCCAGGGCACATAAGGAGACCTTCACTTATGCCCATGACAAGTTAAAGCAGACAAGCACTGTCTGCCGACACAACAGTGAACTGATGAACCACAATGCCAATTGCTGCCTGAATGGGTACCACGTCAATGGGATGAACACCATCTATCATCAGGAGAACAACATTTTCCATAAAACTAATAACAGTGGACTGAAGAAGATGTGCTACCCATCTTCTTTCTCAAATGGTCACACTAATGGACACATGAGTGGACATTACCAAAACCAGATCAACGGAAACAAATTACACACTAGAAACTCGTATAGTGCCAATGACGAGATAGAGACTGGCAATGGGAGGACCTGCCCATGGAAAGGAGCAAACAGTGTTATCCTGGTATGACATTGCACACCTTATACTCTGATGTTGTGAAACATAGCAGGCATTTAAAAGAATTCTTTGAGCAGAAACCCCATTACATATGTTTATAGATAATGAATGGTTCTCTCTACTAACAAACCAAGCGGTGATATCGAACATAAAATTGACATCTCCACAGAGACACAATCTTGTATGCTATGATGAAACAGCCTTCATAAATAATGGAAGTGTGTCGTTCCACAATGATAATATAAACAGGATTACCTATTTTAAAAACCTCTCAGGAACTCTTAAAATCAGATTAATGGAACAAGGGTATACCATAAGCCCATCCTTTCTTTATAGATCACCCTTATCCAGCTACTCATTTATATGTGCGCTAAATTCTTTAATCATTTCACCAAAAACATCTATTTTTGCAATGAGCCTCTCAATATTGTCTCTTTCAGTTAACCTTCCTAAAGTACAAACCCTTTTAAAGGAAGACTGAATTCTATTCTGCTTTAAAAAAAAAGATTAATTTATACTTTAAAAAAAAAGTAAGTTGAGCTAGTCTCTAATTAGAGGCAGGGGGAAGAAACAATTGGTAACTGTTTATCTGAGGGTCACCATGCCTCAAGCAAGGGGAAGAGGTTCAGCAGCAGAGTTCTTATGGTAACCTCAGCCAGTGCAGGAATTGAACCTACGTTGTTAGTATTAGAACATGGCTATCCAGCCAACTGAGCTAATCAGCTTCACTGGATGGTGCTCTAGTCCTACAGAGACTATTGGTGGCAGTTTAACCTGAAATATTGGATTTGAGAAGTGAACCTAATGTTGTCATAAGAGTTCCTTCACATCCATGTTGGAAACAGCTCAGATGCCTTGTGTTACTATTATATCCTATTTCTCTTTTCCAGTAGCTAATTATTTCCTACAAAATAATTTCAATTTGTTCCATAATTATTAAATTCAAAGTCATGGAATAATACTGACACAAATAGAAGCCTTTTGGCCCTTTGGGTGCTTGCAGGCTCTCTGTAGAGTAATCTAGTCAGACCCATTCCCTTCCCCTGCCTTATTCTCATACCTTCGAAAATTTTCTGTTTGCAAGTGTACACAAGTTGAAATTTGTATTTACTTATTTGATTCTCTTGATCTGAGATAGAGTCATAGATATGTACAGCATGGAAACAGACCCTTCGGTCCAACCCGTCCATGCCGACCAGATATTCCCAACCCAATCTAGTCCCACCTGCCAGCACCCAGCCCATATCCCTCCAAACCCTTCCTATTCATATACCCATCCAAATGCCTCTTAAATGTTGCAATTGTACGAGCCTCCACCACCTCCTCTGGCAGCTCATTCCATACACGTACAACCCTCTGCGTGAAAAAGTTGTCCCTTAGGTATTTTTTTATATATCTTTCCCCTCTCACCCTAAACCTATGCCCTCTAGTTCTGGACTACCCGATCCCAGGGAAAAGACTTTGTCTATTTATCCTATCCATGCCCCCCATAATTTTGTAAACCTCTATAAGGTCACCCCTCAGCCTTGGACGCTCCAGGGAAAACAGCCCCAGCCTGTTCAGCCTCTCCCTATAGCTCAAAGCCTCCGACCTTTAACAAATTCCGGTTGTTTTTAATGTGTTTCCTGAAGAGACAATAAATGGGAAATCCATAATTCCAATGCTGTCGAAATGTTGCTCCCTTTAATGAATGTAAAAGCAATATTAAGCCATTAATTTCAGAAGCTCTGATCAATGAGATGTAATTTTTAGCATATTCGCTCAAATTCTTTATTCTCACTGGCTCAATCTGTAGAAATTACTCAATGGCCATAAATGACAGTTGAGTGCAGTCATTCCCTAGGCTTGGAATCAGTTGTTTTTCATTCACCAATGGGATGTGTCCATCACTAGCTGAGCCCGTATTTCTTGCCTGTCCCTAGTTTCCTAGAGTAGATGTTAGTGAGTTCTCTTCATGAACCTCTGTAATCTATATTTTAGCAATTGTCCAATTACACTCTGAACACTTGTCAGGTAGAATATTGATTCTCCTAAAGCACAAAGGTGGTTTTAGGAGAAAAAGAGCTTAAAATTGCAATTATTTTGATTTAAGAGAATTTCATGAAATGCGTTCTAATCGATTTGTTGTTTTGACAAATCTTTGATCAGTAATTTTCGCATAATCACTTAAACATTGATTGTAAGGACTGAATGACATTCTTCTGTTACGTATGTTTTCTGGAATGTTCCATTTCTCCATGTTGTTCAGTCCTTTCAGGAGTTGCAAGCATGATTCAGAGAGAATAACCTCCATTTTACAGCCATTCATGAATAATTTAACTTGGCTCTGAAGGGTTTTGGCATTAGATCAAGGGCTTGCTTCACTTTTCTGAAAACGCAAAGCAAATTCCCATTGGTGGCTGATATTCGCAGTGGCTTTGCAAAGTCAACCAGCCAACTAATAGTCATACAGCGTGGAAGGGAGCTATTCCTGTTCTGAGTAACAGGATACTCACTGTCCTGCTCACTTTGTTGTAAGCCTGTCTTGGCTAGACAGTGGCATTGTGATTAGCTGGTCAACCTCTTGCACTGAGGCTGTTTGAGCGAGCCTTCAAAGAAGTGAGCCCTAGTGACGGGCTGGAAATGTCAAGATAAAGTAAGTGTCACATTTGTTTCTCACCTCGTAGGCCTGCCCGATGAACATTCGGCCACATGTAGATGGCAATCGGTCAGTGCAACAGATCTGGGAGGACTTTTCCTTGAGTTTCACACCAGCTGTCAAAGAAGTGGTCGAGTTTGCAAAACTTATTCCGGGTTTCAAGGACCTGTCCCAGCACGACCAGGTCATTCTGCTGAAAGCCGGCACTTTCGAGGTAGGTTTTGGGGATTCGCAGATCTATGTTTGAGGTGAATGCTATCTTGTGATTGTGAAGGTTGGATACTAGAGGTAAGGTAGATTCCAACATTTGAGGATAGGTTGGGAAAGCGCAAGTTAATCAACTACTCAATCTAGTTTACTGCACTCAAGAAACAGTGAAGACAATGGCAGTAATTGAGCAAGGTCAGTTTTGAGTCTATTCAGTGCAGTCTGCTTGATTTGGAGTTTTATTTCATTTGGGTAATGGGACTTTCCAAGCTGTTGTGAATTTGGAATCACGCTGAACAGTGTTACTAGGATAAATATCAACCATGCACAGTATAGAAGTGATGTCAGATATACACTGTCAGGTGTCTTGGGTGCTGAATCAGATATCCCTGTGATCTGGTTTGCAGCAGTTTGCAGTATCATTGCTATGACAACTTAGTCCATATGTGGACTGATGCCTCCCCCCCACCCCACCTCCAGCATATTGGCTTTGAGAAGATTGATCTCATTGGAGAGTACCACAATTCTGAAGGGAAACTGAAAGAACTGCGGATGCTGGAAATCAGAAACAAAAGCAGAAATTCCTGGAAAAGCTCAGCAGGTCGAGCTGCATCTGTGCAGAGAAATCAGAGTTAATGTTTCCGGTCAAGCGACCCTGTCTGTCCACAGATGCTGCCAGACCAGCTGAGCTTTTCCAGCAATTTCTGTTTTCGTTTCAGATTCGGAAGGGGCTTGACAGGGTAGACACTGGGATAGCTTGCACTAGCAGGGGAATCTAAAACTTGGGGAGACCGTGTCAGGGTAAGGGGCTGATCATTTAGAACTGAGATGAGGAGAAAGTACTTCCCTCACAAAGTTGTGAATCTTTGAAATTCTCTACCTGACAGAGTTGAGGATGCTCCATTGTTGAATATATTTAGGGCTGAGATAATCCCAATTTTTGGTTTCTCAGGGAATCGAGGGAAATGAGGAAGAGGTAGGAAAGTGGAGTTGAAGTGGTGTGGAATAGCAAAGCAGCTCTGACAGGTTCCTGTTTCTTATGTTAACACATATAGGGCATAGGATCCTGACCAGCAATACTCAGGAACCAGGCAAGAGACATTCCTGTGCGGAAGTAGCTGAGGGAAAACCTGAGCAGTGCCTTCTGTTTAATCTAAACATTCAGAGGAAAACGGGTCTGGGTGGCTTACTCTTCAGAGGATCGGTGTGGACTTGTTGGGCCGAAGGGCCTGTTTCCACACTGTAGGGGATCTAATATAATCTAATCCAAAGCAGGGGGTTGGGGTTTTTTTGGGGGGAGGGGAGCGGCAGAAAGGAGATGAATGACAAAACAGAAGATCAAGGAGTAAAATGAAGGCTAATCAAGGACATGTTTTGCTGTAAAGGGGTCCAAAGCAATTCCTCATGTAAGCGGATCAATTCTCAAGTGTGTGGAATCATCAGAAGGGCAGTTTGTTTGTTTTTACTCAGCGCTGTGAAACAGAAGGAAATGTCTGAAAAGCTTTCCCTTTGATTGCTTTGCTCCTCTTTGTATCAGGTTCTGATGGTGAGATTTGCATCACTCTTTAACATGAAGGAACAGACTGTCACTTTTATCAGTGGAACCACCTACTCCATCGAAGAACTGCGGGGCATGAGGATGGGAGACCTGCTCAACTCTATGTTTGACTTCAGCGAGAAGCTGAGCTCCTTGCACCTCAGTGAGGAAGAGCTGGGTCTCTTCACTGCCGTTGTACTGGTCTCTGCAGGTAAGGACTCACTTCTGATCAGACAGGGCCGGGTCAGTGCATTGGTTCCCAGGGCAGAGTGGCCAATGTTGGCTGAGCTAAGGGAAGGCGATGGCTTAGTGGTTTTGTCACTTGCCTATTGATCCAGAGACTCAAGTAAAGTCCTGGGTCTAATTCCCACTGCATCAAATGGTGGAATGGGAATTGGATTCAATAAGAAAATCTGGAATTAATGATGCCCATTCAATGATTGTCACAAGGACCAATTTGGATCATCAATGCCCTTTTGGAAAAGGAACTGCTGTCCTTAGAAATTCATTCTAGGGATGAGAGCATCAGGCCAGCATTTATTGCCCAATTTGGAGGACAGTTAAGAGTCAACCACTTTGTTGTGCATCTGAAGTCACGTGTAGTTTGCTTCCTTCCCTAAAGCACATTGGACACAATTGACATTGTATTTGTGGCCGTCGTTAGACTCTTCACTTCAGATTTGTATTGGATCCAGATTCCAGCATCTGCCATGTCAGGGTTCAAACCCGGGTCCTCAGGACATTACCTGGGTCTCTGGGTTAACAGCCAAATGATAAGCTATCGCCTCCCCTCCAAACACTCTGAAATGGCCTAGAAAGCCACTCACTCATAACCAAGCCTGAGATCCCGTGAGTGAACTGAAACACAAATCGTGCTGTTTGTTGTGTGGGCCCTGAAGCCAAACTGGCATGGGGCTCCTTGGTGTCTCAGCTGAGAGCAGTGTAGACTGAGTGTCAAATGTGAGATGTTCACCTCGGCAGCACGCCATAGGTGTGCTAAACCCCCTGGGCCTGTGGGCAAGCCCTGCCCTGATGTTTTGCCTCTGGGTTCCGTGCCAGCACTAAGTTTGTCAGCATGTCTGGAAACAACAACTGGATGGGGAAATTCCCTGACGTCTGGTATACAGCTGTACCCAGGAAGCATAGAAAAACATGACTGTTGTGAGCAGGTTTGAAGTTTCATAACCTTCCAATAAAAAAATCCAGAAGCTCCGTGTTCCTGTCATCATGTCTTAACACACAGAGAATAAGCTAGTTATCGACTCACAATGGGCTGTATGTATCCGAGCCTGACCTGGAGGAGAAACTGAAGTTAACCTCCAGTTTCACAGAATGACAGAACTGTCACGGTGCATAAGAAAACCATTTGGCCCGTCGTTCCTGCACTGAATCTGTTACCTCTCTCCTGCTTTCTCCCACATCCCTGCACGCTACTTCAATGCAGATAATCATCCACTTCCCTCTTGAATGTCTCAAGTGAACCTGCCTCCACCACATTTCCAGGCAGTGTATTCTAGACCCTAACTACTCACTGTGTGAAAAGGATTTTCACGGAAACCAGGTAATTGACGTTGTGATGGGTTTGTTAGCCAGTTAGCGGCTGCGGAGGCCTGAACAGCAGCACGTCATCCCATGGCCTGTGACCCCCTGAGTGGGTGGCCCTGTGTCAGTATTTACATTGCGGAGAGTTCAGAGATCATTGAGTATAGAACCCCTGAGAAATTCCGAGACCTGACTGCCTGCCGTGTTAACCTTGTCCTCTGACCTTCCGGCCCTGCAGTGCCAGGAGGGCGATGCCCCGGTACTGCATGATCACTAAGCCAACCACTCTCCATGCCAACTGTGCCACATCAAGGGGCACCTGTTCTTATCAGTGGTGGTGTCTCACCCAACTCTCCCCTTCATCATTCATCCTTCTGTGGGTCTGTAGGTTGCCAGTGACTGACATCCTGCTCTGTACCTGCCTCCCTTCATCTGCAGTGCCTGCAGCCTGGGTAAATCTACAGAAATCCCCCCACACCCTGTCCTCCACCCTCCCCAACAAATTAAAGAGTTCTCAACCCCCTTCGCCTTAATTACCTGAACTGGTCTGAATCAGGTGATAGCGACGTCAAAGCCACATTTGTGACCTCAAGGAACCCTCACAAAACTGGAATCAGTGGGAATCTGGGGAAAACTCTCCATTGGTTGGAGACACCCCTGACACATTAGAAGGTGGTTATGGTTTTTGGAGGTCAGTCACCTAAACTCCAGGACATCTCTGCAGGAGTTCCTCAGGGTAGTGTCCTAGGCCCAACCATCTTCAGCTGCTTCATCAATGACCTTCCCTCCGTCATAAGAGCAGAAGTGGGGATGTTCGCCAGTGATTGCACAGTGTTCAGCACACCTCAGATACTGAAGCAGTCCATGTTCAAATGCAGCAAAATCTGGACAATATCCAGGCTTGTGCTGACAAGTGGCAAGTAACATTTGTGCTACGCAAATGCCATTTCCAGTGCAAAACAATCTAACAATTGTTCATTGACATTCAGTGGTATTACCATCACTGAATCTCCTGCTATCAACATCCTGGGGGTTATCATTGAAAGTGACTGGACTAGCCATATAAACACGGTGGCTACAAGACCAAGTCAGGAACTAGGAATACTCTAATGTGTGGCTCCCTCCTGACTCCTTCAAAGCCCAAGTGGGGAGACAGTGGTAATATCACTTAGCTAGGAATGCAGACTCCCAGGCTAATTCTCTGCAGATATGGGTTGGAATTCCACTGTGGAAGGTGGTGAAGTATGATTTCAATGAAAACCTGGAATCAAATGGGATGATCACCAGGTTACCATTATTGTAAAACCTATCTGCTTCAGTATTGCCCTTCAGGGAAAGGAATCTGCCATCCTTACCTGGCGTCAGTCCTACACATGACTCCAGATCCATAGCAATGTGGTTGATTCTTCCAGATCTCTGGGCAATAAATGCTGGCCTAGCCAGTGACACACATCCCCTGAAGAAATTTTAAAAAACAGGGGGGGGGAGTGTGATGGAATACTCCCCCCACCCTCCCGTCCCTTGACTGGAGCATACCCACTGAGCAGGTGAGGGCTGTAGTATCATGATGGTGAATGTGCCCAGCCCTGGGAGTAGCATCAGTAAGGCCTGATGGTGTTGTTTTCCTGAATGACCAGCAGCCGTCTGGTGGGGGCAAGATGAGATTGCCCACCCCTCTCCCAGTCTGTGGAGGGGAACGAGACTGTTATGAAGAAAAATAACTGGGAGCTCAGCCATTCATTTATCATTTCCGGGTTTTTAAGCTGTTTGTTCGATGACTTTACCATCCCTCGTTGTCCTCCTGCTTCCAGATCGTTCAGGAATCGAAAACGTCGGCTCAGTGGAGCAGCTTCAGGAGACTCTCATCCGAGTCCTGAGAGCTCTGGTAATGAAGAACTATCCCAATGAGGCATCGCGTTTCACCAAACTCCTCCTGAAACTGCCCGACCTCCGCACTTTGAACAACATGCACTCGGAGAAATTGCTGGCCTTTCGGATAGATCCCTGAATCTCCGGCCAAACCGCAGCCACACCAGACTTGTCTCTGTGACATTTTAGAGCATTTTTTTAATTTATATTTCAATGAACGTTTGGGTGACATATTGCATTTTGTAAAAATGTGTATATTTCAGCTGTCAAGGAAGTGTAATATATTCTTCTAAGGAATGTTCTACAAATTAATAGATTTAAATGTCCTGTAGGGCTGAGGATATGTCTGCAAAATGGTCTTGTTGGTGGAACTCACCACGAGGATATCTGCTTGCTGTTTTGGAGTACTATCTAAAAGGCAGTTGAAGAATTGTGCACTCTGAACAGTGAGCAGGCAATGATCTGCAGTGCCCTCTGCTCTGTTGCCTCTCTCAATGTCCTCCTTGACTAACTACATGTCTACATTTCAATGTCCGAACCCATATCAAATCCCAGCCTCATACTCTCGTTAAACGTGTTTATCCCATTTAGCAACGGAAGCAGAGCAGGTGACATCGCTTCTTCTTGAAGTTTTGGCTGGTCTCTGGTGGAAGGTGAAAGGTGAGGAGTTGACTGACGGCCTGAGCGTGATGTTCCCCATTTTCAGCTTCAGCACCAGAGGGCAGCAGCTGATGCCCATCTCATCTGTTGCATTTTGTTCCTTTGTTGAACAGAAGTGATGTTTCACCTCACTTCGTGGAACAGCCTGGGGCCTCAAACCGCTCCAGACATTGTATAAGAAGCAAGCAAGCTGATCAAACTTAAGGCGTGACGTGCGCCCCTTGAAACCTGCGTTGAAACGACGGGAGCTGGCTGAGAGGAGATTGCTGCATGTTTTGTGGTTTACTTGTATTTGAGACCTCTACTGAAGATTCAACAGACCAGCTGTCATTCTCTACTCGCTTTATCCCTGCCACGCACCCATGAGCTCAAGAGGTGAGGAGACCCACCCTTGGTCTGCTGAATCCATTGGCCGAGGTGCCTACAACTGGGTGAGGGAAGCTGGTGGAGGAGGTGGGTGGCCTAAGGAGGAAAGCGATCAAGAGTTTTTATCTCTGTTGGAAAATACATGTTGAGTATTGGGGGTAGTTTAAATATTTTGATAAGTCGAAAAGTCAAGCATTGCTGAAAAGAAGAGAACGCTGTTGAGATTTTACATCATGCACTCATCAGGACAGACACAAGAATGCCAAATTTCTAAGGGAACAACGATTTGTGTTGTGTGAGAAAAGAGTCCTGTTTGGCTGGCAAATAGGTTCTGATTGGTCATGGTGTTGCCAAGAAGAATCCACTCGAGAACTGAAGCTGGTCTGAGTAGTTCTGAGGAAGGGTCACTGGGCCCTAACCATTAACTCTGCTTTCTCTCCACAGACGCTGCCAGACCTGCTGAGTTTTTCCTGCAGTTTCTTATTTCCAGCTTCCGCAGTTCTTTGTTTGTTTTCTTCCCATGAGAGGACTATTGTCCCTCACACTTCTGTTGAATTGCCACGGACTGATATCTGTAAAATCCTCCAGCTTTGTTATCTGAACATGATGATCAAGTTGTTGGCTGCTTCTCCTCGAAACAGTGCCCTGGGATCTCTCACACCCACCTGAACACACAGGTGAGGCCTTGCTTAAATGTCGCAGGTGAGCGATTGCACCTCCAACATTGCAGGGCTCCCTGAGTACTGTGCTGGAATACCAGCCTTCCTTTTTATCTCCCTCACGCCCTGGAGTGGGTCTTGAACCCGGACCATTGGCTCAGATGTAAGTTCTACCAACTGGGCCAAGCCTGACATTGGACATGACTTTAGTCCTTTAAAGTTTGGCATTCTTGCATCTGTCATACTGAAGGCGAGATGAGAAATTTTGACGGCATCTCAGCATGTTCAGCAAGGTTTAGATCAGAACACTCCCTATCCAGGTTCCCTTTGGGTCTCCAACTGAAGGATAGTGTCCATGGAACCATCTCCCAGCAGCATCAGGGGGAGGAGCTGCGTGAAAACTGAAGTATTTTGAACTCTTAACAGAAAAACTCCATAAACTTGTGTGGCCGCTGCAGCAGGGCAGAACCTGCTTTCGATAAATAAATTTACTGCATCTGTCTCGATATAGTTCAATAATTGATGTGTATTGTGAATTCAGATGAAATCATTAACAGTTTCTCAGAATAAAAGAATGAATGCACTGAGTTAAATAACAAAATGAATCTCTGTGTCATTTTACGGTGGTAACAGTGAAGGGATATCACACCACTGAGCGTTTCAGTCACTTGGGATAACGGTAGCCCTCCAGAGGCAGATTTGAGATCCCTTCACCTCTGTGCGTTGGCTCCAACTGGGGCAACCCTAGGTGAAAGGTCAGAGGGCAGGGTTCAAAACAGCAGCTGAGGTTGACGAGATTTGGAGGGAAAACCATCTCGTTAAACAAACGTAGATGTTCTAGAGCAGTGAGGATTCTGTGCAGGGAGCCAAAGGCAGCTGAAAATCCACCATTCTGACTTCAGAGAAAGAAGAGTTTAAGAGTGTAAGGCACAGATTGAGCCACAAATAGTTTCCTTTCTTGCGCCAATGCCCCAGGGTTCCTGTAACACAGTGATTATGAATAAAACTGTGAGGACTCATAAAGATCTCTAAAAATAGATCTTCCCAGCAGCCAGCCTTAGTGAGTCCTTGTTTTATATTTAGAATTAGCCAGCTGCATGAGAAAAAGAACTCACATTTATAAAGTGCGTTTCACAGCCTCAGGGTTTCCCAAAGCGGTTAGCAGCCAACACGGTAACTTACAGCGGTGACTGCACTTTTAAAAACAATGTCGGTTTCACAGCAGTCAATTTAAAGACAGCGTGGTCAGGTTTTTGTTGGGATGCTGGTCAGGGGATAAGAATAGACCAGGACAGGACTCTTGCTGTCCTTTGAGTTGTGATGCAGGAGTCTTTACCTCTCCTGACAGGGCAGGGTAGGACTTTCACTTCACCTCACAATTTGACAAGTGGCATCTCTGGACAGCAGCAATTATCATTATCATTGATCAGTATCAACTCAATTACCTGTGGACTGGGTTCGAGCCCTTAACCTTCTGCCTCCAAGGTCAGAGTATTACCCACTGAGGCACTCAATGGCAACACCTCTGCATCTAGAAAACCTGCACTTCAAAGATTCTGTAGCACAAACATAGGTATTGGGCTATACAGCAGTAGTGTGAAGCATAGTTTACAGGGCAGGGTGATAGGAGAGACTATAACATGGTGCACTAGGAGCTTAGAACATTAGAACACAAAATAGGTGTAGGACTAGACCATTCAGCCCATCTACCTGCTATACTGTTTATTATGACCATAACTGTTCATCAGCTTCAACTCCCTTTGACTGTCCACTCTCCATATCCTTTAATTCCCCAAGAAACTACAAGTCTGTCGATCCAAGTCTTAAATGTATTCCATGATGCAGCATTTACAATCTCCTGGGGTAGAGAATTTTGAAGATTCACCAGCCTTTGAGGGAAGTACTTTCCCTTCAATTCACTCTGAAGTGATTGGCCTCTTATTCTGAGGCTATGCCCCCGTGTTCTAGGTTCCCAAGCCAGGGGGAAAACAACTCAATATTGACCCCGTCAATCCCTTTCACAATCCTATATGCTTCAACGAGATCAATCCTCATTCATCAAAATCCCAGAGTACAAAGGCTCAATTTGCTCTGCCTCTCAGTTTGGGACAACACTCTCATCCCAAGAGAAGGACGAGAAGACCCTTCCTCTCTCCAATGAAATGATATCCTTCCTTAAACATGGAGACCAAACCTGCTCATAGTACTCAAAGGGTATGCTCTCACTAAAGGCCTGTACAATTATAATAAGACTTCTTAATTTCTCTACTTCAAAGCCCTTTCAATAAAAGATGACAGTTGAAAAGTGTGGCGCTGGAAAAGCATAGCAGGTCAAGCAGCATACAAGGAGCAGGAGAATTGACGTTTCGGGCATAATCTCTTCGAAATTCCTGATGGAGGGCTCTTGCCCGAAATGTTGATTGTCCTGTTCCTTGGATGCTGCCTGGCCTGCTGTGCTTTTCCAGCACTGCACTTTTCGACTCTGATCTCCAGCACCTGCAGTCCTCACTTTCTCCTAGTAAAAGGTAACAGGCAATTTGGCTTCCTAATTGCTCGCTGTTCCGCACGTGACCATTTTATGTTCTTTGTCGGAGCACCCATAAGTCTCTGATCACATAATTTTCACACCGTTTAGAACTATTTGGTTTTTCTATTTTTATGGCCAAATAACTTCATGCTTCCCCACATTATACACCATCGGCCATCTTGTCCACCTGCCTGTAAGATCCTGAGGGGTTTTGACAGGATAGCAGTGGAACAGATGTTTCCTCCAATGAGAGAATCTTGAACCAGGGGCTAGTTTGTAATCATCCATGGGATGAGTGTGTCGCTGGCTAGATCAGCATTTATTGCCGTCTCTACACACCCAGGGAGGCAGTTAAGAACAAACCACATTCTGTAGCTCTGGAGTTACTTACAGGCCAGACTAGGTCAGGATGAGACCCTCTTTCCCTAAAGAACATGAGTGAATCAGATGGGTTTTTTCCCCACAAAATTCAATTCATGGTCATCATTGACCTCTCCTGATTTTTATTGATTCCACCATCTGCCAATACAGGATTCGAACCTGGGCTCCAAGAACATTACCTAGTTCTCTGATTAACAGACCAGCGATAGTACCATGAGTCCATCACATCCCTGCTTACTGTATATAAATAAGGCGTCATCCATTTAAAACAGAGATGAGGTGAAAGGTCTTGCTCTCAGAGGGCTGTGAATCTTGGAACTGTCTCCCTGAAAAAGCAGTGGAAGCGGAGTCTCTGAATATTTTGAAGGCAGACAGGTGTAGAATTGTGTAAGTAAGGGGCTGGAAAGTTATCAGGGCTTGGTGGAAAGTAGAGTTGAGGTTACAATCCTATTAAACAGCAGAATGACTCCAGGGTCAAATGGCTTTCTCCTGCCCCTTGTTCATACATTTGTGTACCAGTGTGCCAACTTCATAATGCCTCATTTACCTACTCTTTACTCCTGCCTGTTAATGAATCCGTTATCCATACAGATGTATTACCTCGGACTCCATGAGCCATTAGTCCACCTATTAGCCTTTTGTGCAGCACATTGTCAAATGTCTTTTGGAAATCCAGTGATATGACACAGCAGCAGCAGCAGCAGCAAATAGAGCAGGTGGTACAGGAAATAGTCTGTATAAAAGAGTGACAATGTATGAGGGAATCAGTGTGTGAGTGAATGAGAATGAATATGTGAGAGTGAGTAGGTGTGAAAGTGTGAGATCGAGTGTGTGAGAGATGGCGAGTGTGCATGAGATAATGAGTGTCTGAGAGTGAAAACATGTGAAGGAGTGAGAATGTGTGAGAGAGAATGAAAATGTGTGTGAGAGTGAGAGTGTTCATGTGAGTGAGTGTGTGAAATGGTGAGAGTGAGTGTATATATGACTGTGTGGGAGCGAGAGCCGAGTGTTTGTGAGGAAGAGAGTGAGCACGTGTGTGTGAGAGAATGTGTGTGTGTGTGAGAGAGACTGAGTGAGTGCATAAGTGTGTGTGTGTGAGACAGTGTTTGTGCAAGAGTGTGTGAGTGCGAGTGAGCACATATGTGTGAGAGTGAGAGTGTTTACGTGCGAGAGAGTATCTATGCTAGAATGTGTGCGATTGAGAATGTGCACGTGTGAGAGTGAGAGTAAGTGTGTGTGTGAGTTAAGAGTGTGTTGAGTATGGACATGTGTCTGATTATGTGTGTGAGAGAGAGTGAGAGCATGCGAGGCAATGAGAATGAATGTATATGCTGCATGTGGAAATGTGAGTGTGTGAAGGAGTAAGAGTGGGTGTTCCTCGGTATGAGTCTCTCAGCCAGAAACCTATCTCTGCACTGGGGCTGGGAGAGGAGGAAAACACAGGCTGAGAAGCTCCCAACCTCTATTTAAATAAAACCACCCCAGAGTGACACAACTGGAGGTGAACATCAAGTTGACATTTGTTATACCTACTTCCTTAATGTGCCCTGTATCCTGTCTCCTCCCCAGTGACCAAGATTCACAAACAAGCTTAATCACTCTCATTAGAACCCTTTCTGATTTTTTAAAAATTTTATTCTTTTATCAACTTTGGTTGGAAGTGTGAATTAGGAACCGTGAGCTAAAGATAGCTTTTGGGACTGTGGGTAACAGCTTGTCTTAATAGGAAAACAGACAAACAAGCTTTTGTTTATTCGGGAGATCAGGGCTGGAAGTTAACAGTGGGTTGGTTCCTGATCAAATGGTTCTGCAGGTGCTTTGCCATTGGGGTAGAGTGTTATGTTTAAATAAATAATAGAAGTGGCTAATAATACAAATAAATAAACTCAGCATCTGGCGGGAGGGAGCAGAGTTATTGTTTTGAGCCCAATGACCCTTCTTCAGAACTCCAGTTTCTAGTCTCCAGTTCTGACGAAGGGTCAGAAATATTAAGTTTGCTTTCGCTCCACTGATGCTGCGAGACCTGCTGAGTTTCTCCAGTGATTTCTGTTTTTGTTTCAGATCTTCAGCATTCACGGTTCTTTGAATTTTGGGTTATTAATGCGGTCAGTCCCTGGAAATTGGTTCCAGCAAGTCTGGAAAAGGCCTCTTGCCCAAGCAGGTGGCAGATGTTTCAGTGAGAACTGGGATTTGGAGGAGTCCTTCACAGAATGGTCAGAATTTGAATTGAGTATTGGACTGTGAGAAGGAGTCTGGCTGTTGATGCTACAGCACGAAGAATTGCAAGTTTCCTGCCTAACCTCCCAGAAGCAGCTCTTGGAAGCTCAGAGAATAGAAAGCAATTTATCTGAGTGAACCGTAAAGATGACCTGATCGACATCTTCAGAAAATCAACACAGAAATCATCATCTATACCTGTAGAACAGCACATTGTGAAATTCACAAATAATCTTGGACAAAACAGTGGCTCAATACTGCTGCCTCACAGCACCAGGGACCCAGGCTCGATTCCACCCATCAGCGGCTGTCTGTGTGGAGTTTGCACATTTTTCCCGTGTCTGCGTGGGTTTCCTCCGGGTGCTCCGGTTTCCTCCCACACTCCAAAGATGTGCAGGTTAGATGGATTGGCCATGCTAAATTGCCCATTGTGTTCAGGGGTGTGCAGGCTAGGTGGGTCAGCCATGGGAAATGTAGGGTTATGGGGGGATAGATCTGGGTCAGATCCTCTTTGAAAGGTCGGTATGGGCTTGATGGACCAAAAGGCCTGTTTCCACTCTGTAGGAATTCTATTCTATAATTTAGCCAGTTTTATTCGTTTATTTTATTTATTCCTAAATTGTGTTTGTCTGCGTGTCTTTTGTGTGAATGGCTGAAAACAAATGTTTTTGGTTTTAAACCATAAACCAGTTCGATGACTTTGCTGTTTAATTTTACTTTGCTGAAGTTACTGTATTGTTGATGAATTGCTAAGTCTTTTGTTAAAATGCAGACAGCTGTCTGGAATTGATTATCAGCAAAGTCTGGGATTGATAATTCAAATGGGAAAAAGTAGGATTGCAGATGCTGGGGATCCGAGTTGAAGAGTGTGTTGCTGGAAAAGCACAGCAGGTCTGGCAGCATCCGAGGAGCAGGAGAATTGACGTTTCCAGCATAAGCTCTGAAGAGGTTATGCTCAAAATGTTGATAATTCAAATGTCAGATTGGAAACCATTAGAGTCAACGTTGGGAGTCTTTGCTTTACCGTGTTGAGAATGCAGAGATAGAAAGTTAGTATGTTGGGCTGTCTGTGTTTGTGCTGTACCACCCACTCTAGCTTCAGGTCTTAAGAGAAAAGGCAAAATAAAGCACATTTTTTTAATGGTCATCTTTATTAATTACTCATTGTTTCAAATGATGACTTAATTGATCTATTGAGTATTTTGCTCAGTTTTAAAGTTGCATTGAATGCTATGCCAAACCCAATCTCAGGCTGCTGCTGGTCTCTTGCTAAAGAAAGGGGAAGCCTAGGAGAAGCTTGGCTTCTTTGTGGAGGGTGGACAATTTCTACTTGTGCCAAGAGAAACCAGAAACAGTGGAAATGCTCAGCGTGCATGGAGGCAGCTCTGTGGGTAAAAAACAACAACTCCTTGTCAAACCTAGTGAAGGCCGTGAGTGTAGTTTCTCTCACTACTGACACTGCTTGACCTGCTGAGTATTTCCAGCATTTTCTCTTCATAAAAACAATCTATCAACATCACTTTTAATTTTTACCTCTCCCTTTACCCTCTTCTAAACTCTCTGTATTACAAGTTTCTCATCAGCCCAGTATTGATAGAACTGGCACAGACATGATGGGCCAACTGGCCTCCTTCTGCACCATAACATCCAGTAATTCTATCATTTTCAATTTCTAACATCCGCGGTATTTTATTCTCCTAAGCATATTCCATGTTAGGTATTTGTAAGTATGGTTAATTTAAATATAATATTTGGCATTCAGAGCAAAGTGCTATTTTTGAGTTAACAAAACCTTTGTCTTGTGGGTCTTGTGTCGGGCCAGGTTCAATGATATGGATCTGGTTGAGTAATATGAATGACCAAGTTGTGTGCATTTGTCTGACAAAGCTGTGCTTGTACAGTGTGTCGTATTGAAACTTTGGCTTTTAATACTTCCCCATTGACACAAAGAGTGCAAAAGCCGAGAGTGTTTGCTAATCTATTTAAAGCATTTCCACCCCATGGTAACTATGGTTCTCAATTCTAGGCACCTGAAGGAGGGTGCTCTGGGAGAGGAGGGCAGGTGAAAGGAGCCTAGAAACAGGAGAAGCACCAGCATCTGTAATACCTCTCTCTGGGTACTGGCTGTGATCCAACAGGTTCACAAACCAAGTGCTAAGACCTGGAATGGCTCTTTTTAGATCAGTATGAACCTCATGGGTTGAATCATTCCTTTCAGGACCATAAATATTTCTGTATTTACAAATTGTGAAAGCTTTTTCGCACCCTTTCCAATGAATCACATGTTGTTAATAGTGCTGCTGAAGTTAATTGCTATTATCCAGTGAGTGAGGAAGTCTTGGGTTGATCTGATTTCTGCACATTTCTCAGAATTCACATTTCAAACTTAATTGCCTTCGGTGGGGCAATTGTGTCCGGCACTGCACCTCATCAAAATGGTAACCCTTTTTCAAAACTAGTGAAGATCATGAACCCGAAGTGTTGAGCTCGTCGCTGAGTGACAACGAGCAGGAAAATCTCATGGCCCTTTCCCTCTGCACTTCCCCCAACATCTGTATAAAGGGTCTATTTTCCCTATTTTAGTTTTTTATCATGAAAAGCCCACAACATCTAACTATATTGGGAATAACACCATGGTTATGCCTTCCATTACCAATTTCAAAAATACTCTTTGGTGTGTAAACCATTGACATCTCCTTCCAAAATGGAATAATTGCCTGTTTGAACTTCTGTCTTAACATCTTGCCGCATGGTTTACCCCTTAATGGAAACTGTGGTGATATTGATCAATTTTGAATACCCCTATTCATCTTACAGACTGATGGCCAAAACTGGAGGCATAATGATAAATATTTTCTCTAAAGTCCAAATATTTTTGTTCTACACCTTGCCTTAGGTAGCAACACAACATAACAAAGGAAAGGGGAGATTCGATGAGAGAAATCAGATTGTGGAAAGCATCTTTGGCTGAGGTTCCCCTGCTGGTGTCAGTTGGGATTAAAGTTTCCATTTGCTCTAGAATTGTCTCCCAGTTGGCGCCCATTGTGCTTTGGGAAGTATTGTTTTGTTGGGAGGTTAGTCCCCACCTCCCACTCCAGTGCTGTTGGGAATTGTATACAGTGTAGAAACAGGTCATCCAGCCCATTGAGTCTACGCCAGGGATTACGCTCCCCAGGAGCCTCTCCCATTCCTCATTCAAAATCAGAGAGCTAATTAGTTGATCTCGCTTCTGCAGATATGGAGAATCAGCCAATGAAGAGTCCAAGACACAAATCAGGAAGATGTTGACTGCTGCCCGGATAAGGGTGAGACCTCACCGTTCACTTTGGCGTAAGTTCCCTCAAACTCGGTGTTGACTGAAGTTAGGTTCTTCTCTACCCTCTGAGAGTTACAATGTGGAGTATTGCAGACTGGCATATTCCCAGGTGCAGAGCTGGGTGCTGAGAGACAGAGCTTGGAGCAGCCACTGCAACGCTGGAATGAGGAGAGGTCGCTGCCGAAGGGTTTTTGGCTGCAATGTGATGAGGGTCTAGAAACTGTGGAAATCCTCGAGCTGTGTGCCTTGCAGAGGGGAGTGTTGCTGAACAAAGAGACCTTGGAGTGCAGGTTCATAGCTCCTTGAAAGTGGAGTCGCAGGTAGATAGGCAAAGTTAAGAAGGCATTTGGTATGCTTTCCTTTTATTGGTCAGACTATTGAGTACAGGAGCTGGGAGGTCATGTTGCGGCTGTACAGGTCATTGGTTAGGCCACTGTTGGAATATTGCATGCAATTCCGGTCTTCTTCCTATCGGAAAGATGTTGTAAAACTTGAAAGGGTTCAGAAAAGATTTACAAGGATGTTGCCAGGGTTAGAGGATTTGAGCTATAGGGAGAGGTTGAACAGGTTGGGGCTGTTTTCCCCGGAGCATTGGAGGCTGAGGGGTGACCTTATAGAGGTTTATATAATCATGAGGGGAATGGATAGGGTAAATAGACAAAGTCTCTTCCCTGGGGTCGGGGAGTCCAGAACGAGAGGGCATAGGTTTAGGGTGAGAGGGGAAAGATATAAAAGAGACCTAAGGGGCAACCTTTTCACACAGAGAGTGGTACGTGTATGGAATGAGCTGTCAGAGGAAGCTCAGGTGGAGGGTGGTGCAATTGCAACATTTAAAAGGCATCTGGATGGATAAATGAATAGGAAGGTATTGGAAGGATATGAGCTGGGTGCTGGCAGGTGGGACTAAATTGGGTTGGGATTCCTGGTCGGCATGGACGGGTTGGACCGAAGCGTCTGTTTCCATGCTGTACATCTCTATGACTCTATGACTCTATAATTGTGATGATCATTGATAATGTATTGGGGAACTTCAGAGTTGAACATGGTGCATGGAGACAAGATCATTGCTTTTGCACTTCCAGTAATTTCTCATTGGAATAATTTGTCCTCAGAGTCAAGGGTATGGTGCTGGAAAAGCACAGCCGGTCAGGCAGCATCCGAAGAGCAGGAAAAATCAACGTTTTGGGCATAAACCCTTCATCACGAATGAGGCTTGTGGGCCTGGGGGCTGAGAGATAAATGGGAGGGGGTGGGGCTGGGGGTAAGGTAGCTGGGAATGTGATAGGTGGATGAAAATGGGGCTGATGGTGATAGGTTGAAAAGGAAGGTGGAGCGGATTGGTGGGAAGGAAAATGCTTAGGTAGGATAGGTCAAGAGGGCAGTGCCGAGTTGGAAGGTTAGATCCGGGATAAGGTGGGGGGAGGGGAAATGAGGAAACTGGTGAAATCCACATTGATCCCAGCCCCACCCCCATCCCATTTACTTCTCAGCCCCCCTGGCTCACAGTCTCATTGCTTATGTCTGAAACGTCGATTCTCCTGCTCCTCAGATGCTGTCTGACCTGCTGTGCTTTTCCAGCACCACACTCTCGACTCTGATCTCCAGCATCTGCAGTCCTCACTTTCTCCTATTTTGTCCTCAGACTGCATACTGACTCAGAATAAAAATTGCAAATATTGACATCTGCAGTTATATTGAGTGAAATATGCTATACGCTGGCAATTGAACTTTATTGCAAGTTCTGCAATATTAAAGACAAAATGGTTTGCAATGTATTGCTTACAATTTTTTATAAATAAAGAATGGATGCTTTAAAACAACCTATTCAGGGATGTTATGACACCTCTGGATGAGGAGACACAAGTTCAAGTCCTACCACGCCCAGAATCTGTGTCTTCCATCCTAGAGGCAGGGACATTACCTCAGATCCACTTACTATATAAGGCATAGGTATTATAGCTCAATTTCCTCGGGTTTTATGGTTCCCCTCTACAGTCCTTTTAGCTCAGAGCTGGGGACACTACTACTGTGCCTCAAGTGCTCTATGAGTAAGGTATTTATTTGGAAAAGAAAGACTTGGGTGCTCACCTATGTGCACACTTTCCTTTGCACTGGCTACCCCGTCACTTCACCCTATAAAGGAATTCACGGGATGTAAAGCACCCTTCGACGTCCCAGGAGTTTGGAACATCATGATCTAACTGTGAGCCCTCCTTTCTGTACAAACCACCTTCCAGGAATTCAGTGTCAATGAGCAATGATCAATAAATACATGGGTTGGATTAGTCAATAGGGCAATCGACAAGTGCACAGCTGTAAGAGTGAAGGGGTTGTTCAAACATAGGGCTACATTCTAAGGAACATTACAGCTTTCAGTGACTGTGCCAAGTTATTGTTTGTTTTGATTCATTAACAGGATGTGAGTGTCACTGGCTAGACCAGCATTCCTTGCCCACCCCTAACTACCCAGAGGTCAATTAAGAATCAGCCATATTGCATGTAGGCCATTAACTTCCCTTTATAAAGGGCACTAGAGAGTCACAACAGTCATTGCGTGGATCCTCATTAGACTTCAATTTTTACTGAATTCAAATACCACCTGCTACTACGACAGGATTCAAAGCAGGTTTCTGAGAACGTTACCTTGCTCTCTGGATTAACAGACAGGCAACTAGGCCAATGCTGACTTTCTTCTCTCTCAAAGGTGCTGCCTCCTTTCTGGAACGTGCAACATCAAAATGGCCCTAATGAAGCTGAGATAGCGTCATGGGAGAATCAGGATGAGTTGTCATGGAAACGTGCCTGTGCACACTTCTGGAAGAAGTCATTTGGATGGCAATCAGGAATGGGAACCCTGATGAATTTCCAAACTTCAGGCGCTTTTTCCACAATTCCCAAAAACGTTACATTCCAAAAGAATGGAATTTGCAGCCTCCCCAGCACCCCCTCCCCCACTCCCCAAATAAAAGCAGATCCTCCCCTCAGTCTATAGCTGAGGCCAGACAGGCTTAGAAAGAACATAAGGCTACTGGGAGTGCTGATTCTGGGAGACTGCCTCAGGCCTAATCCCAGCACTCTGAGGGAGGTGGGGGTCTGGGTCCAACCTGGAAAATTCCAGTCAGCCTCTGAGAGTCTTACCTGGCACTTTGTTTCCTCCACTGGGGGGGGGCTCATTGATCGTCGGGTGGGTAGCCCAGTCAACATCCATCAAGAGATGGAAATGGGATTGGGAAAATAGCCCAGGTGTGGGATTCCACTGAGAAAACTCCACACTGTCTAGCAGCTTGAATTTTCATGTCTTGTCCTTTCTATACACATCTGGGAATAACAATCCTGCTCCAAATCTCTCGGGGATGCTGGAAGGAGGACCATGTTAATGGGAGTCCACAAATGGAGTACATTGTATATCATCTATGGAGAGAGCAGTCACAATCGTTGGGAATGTTCCTTTATTCCAGGAATTATCTTGTGTTCATAGGAGTGATCATTTCAGGAATAAAGAAAGACTCATATCAGACCTATACAGCACTTTCTATGGCCTCTGGATATGACCTTGATTTTCAACAGTGGTAACAACACTGAAACCCCCACTATCGACATCCTGGGAGTTACAGTTGACCAGAAACTGAACTGGACTCGCTATTTCAATATTATGGCTACAGGAGCAGGCTGGAAGTTAGGAATCCTGCAGCAAGTAACTCATCTCCTGACTCCCCAAAGCCTGTTCACAAGACACAAGGCAGGAGTGTGATGGAATACTCCCTACCTCCCTGGATGGGGGCAGCTCCAACAACACTCAAGAAGCTTGACACCATCCAGGTCAAGGCAGGTTCACCTCATTGGTACCACATTCAGAAACATTTGCTTGCTCCAACACTGACGCACAGTAGCAGCAATGAGTACCATCTACAAAGTGCACAGACCAAGTTCACAAAGATCTTCAGACAGCACCTTCCAAACCCACGCCCACTTTCATCGAGAAGGACAAGGGCAGCAGATACATGAGAACAGCAACACGTTTAAGTCCCCCTCCAAGCCACTCACCATCCCAACTTGGAAATATATCACCATTTCTTCACTGTTGCTGGGTCAAAATTGTGGAATTCCCTCCCTAAGGACATTGTGGGTTTACCTACAGCACATAGACTGCAGTGGTTCAAGAAGACAGCTCACCACTACCTTCTCAAGGTCAACTAGTGAAGGGTAATAAATGATGGCCCATGTCCCATTGAAGAATAAATTGAAAAAGCCCCCTCCATGTCTTTTTAAAATCTTTCTCCTCTCACTGGATACAGAACTGGCTTAAAGGTAGAAGACCTTAGAAAGACCTTAGGCAGGCTTAGAAAGAACATAAGGCTACTGGGAGTGCTGATTCTGGGAGACTGCCTCAGGCCTAATCCCAGCACTCTGAGGGAGGTGGGGGTCTGGGTCCAACCTGGAAAATTCCAGTCAGCCTCTGAGAGTCTTACCTGGCACTTTGTTTCCTCCACTGGGGGGGGGGGGCTCATTGATCGTCGGGTGGGTAGCCCAGTCAACATCCATCAAGAGATGGAAATGGGATTGGGAAAATAGCCCAGGCATGGGTGATGGAGGGTTGTTTTTCAGACTAGAGGCCTGTGACTAGTGGAGTGCCAAAAGGATTGGTGCTGGGTCCACTCTTCTGAAGGTACAGTCACTGGTGTAATGTAGGAAATGTAACAATCAATCTGCAGCACCAAGCTTAACGTTGCAAAGACCAGACAGTTATGTGATATTGGGGAACATTCATGTGATCGTTTTGGAAATAGTGGTGTGGGATCCACCTTAGAGGGCATGCTGGGCTATCCAATTTCTCCAAAATGACTTGTGTTCCTTGCATCTGAGCCCAAACCAAGTTTGTTTGCAGCTCTCAGTCATTGTCTGTATTGTAACAGGAATCACTGGATATGGGTCCCGAGAAAGATATTTATTCCTCCAGCCAAGATGTGAAGCTGGGTTTGGGGACCTCAGAAAAATTAAACCTGGGGGCTTCTAATCCAGGGTGGTTTGTGGGTGATTGGTGGTTTCAGAGGGTCCTTCAAGTTGTCATAGAGTCACGGAGTCATACAGCATGTTCAGCTGACCCTAATCCCAAACTAGACTAGTCCCACCTGCCTGCACTAGGCCCATATCCCTCCAAACATTTCTCATTCGTGTACTTATTCAAATGTCTTTCAAACTTTGTAACTGTAACTGCATTCACCACTTCCTCTGGAAGTTGATTCCACACACAAACCATTCTCTCTGTGAAAAAGTTGCCCCCTCCATGTCTTTTTAAAATCTTTCTCCTCTTCCTTAAAAATATGCCCCCTTGACTTGAAATCTGCTGCAGGCTGTTCCAAAAAGAAGTGACTAATTCACAATGGCAAGCAGCAAGCTATAGGGGAGGTGATGGTCTAGTGGTACAATCACTGGACCTTATTAATCCAGGTCATGCCTGGGGGACCTGGAATTCAAAACTGCCATAGCAGACGGTGCGCTTTTGATTTATTGAGGATCATTGTTGAAGGGAAGTACTGGTCTAGTTCACTAATCCCCCTTTTACGGATGAAATCTGCCATCCTGGTGGCCTACATGTGACTTCAGACTCACAGCAATGTGGTTGACTCGTAACTGCCCTCTGAGCAACAAGGGATGGGCAATAAATGCTGGCCCAGACAGCAATACCTGCATCCCATAGTAAAGTTAATATGTTTCCTCTTGATGGGAGTTGTTGAGTTATCAAGTTTCACTGGCTGCAGGCAGAGTTGAGTGTCCCTAATGTTGAAGAAGAGTAGGCCATTCAGCCCCTTGTGTCTGCTGTGCCATTCAATAAGATCATGTCTTGTCTGTTTGGAACTTCAAACTTACACTCCTGTCTGCCCCTCAGCAGGAATCTACCTGTCTTAAAAATCATCAGAGACCTACCTTGCACTGAACTTTGAGGAAGAGAGTTCCAAAGACCCCCGACTGTGTGAGGGGAAAGGATTTCAGCCTTACCCCAATGGCAATCTAAGAGCCACTCTATCTCATTGTTATAATTGGCTACAGGCGCACTTTGATGAGTTGGGCTATTTGTCAGGGAGTAACTGAGATTGGACAAAAACTCCACCACGTTCTTGCTCTATGCTGTTCTCGTCCAAACTGGGGATCAAATATGTCACAATCGGAAGGGAAAACATTTCCAGCGTCCTGTTTTGCTGAATACTGTCCCCAGGGGTGGCACAGTTGCTCAGTGGTTAGCATTGCTGCTTCACAGCACCAGGGTCCCAGGTTCGATTCCAGCCTCAGGTGACTGCCTGTGTGGAGTTTGCATGTTCTCTCTGGGTGCTCCGGTTTCCTCCCACAGTCCAAAGATGTGCAGGTCAGGTGAATTGGCCATGCTAAATTGCCCATAGTGTTAGGTGCATTAGTCAGAGGGAAATAGGTCTGGATGGGTTACTCTTCGGAGGGTCGGTGTGGACTGGTTGGGCTGAAGGGCCTGTTTCCACACAGTAGGGAATCGAAACAAAAAATCAGCATCATTTTCCTGAGTGGTCCCTCACAGATGAAGCTGACTCTCTCCCACTCTCAGGGTGAGTCTGTAGGTGACTGTACAGACTGATGGAGCTACGGCAGGCTCTGTTACACTGGGGGCAGAAGGGAAGGGGTAGGTGGGGCATTAGTGTGGCGGCATGGGGATTCCACCTTTTCCTCGAGGTGCTCAATGTCTTCCTGGATGCTTCTGCCCCTCTTTGGATGGTCTTGGGCCAGTGATTCCCAGTGGGAATGCCACGCCTCCCTACTGAGTTCTTGAGGGTATTCCTGAAGCACTTCCTTTGTCTATCTGGGGTTTTCCTGCCGTTTTGGAGCCAGGATAGAACAGAATCCTGGCATCAGGTCTTTTGGCCCATACAAGTCCATACCCACCCTCTGACCCATTCCCCTTCCACTCTACATTCACCCTTGAATAATGCACCTAACTCATACACCCTTGAACACTGTGGGCAATTTAGCATGGCCAATTCACCTGACCTGCACATCTTTGGACTGTGGGAGGAAACCAGAGCACCCGGAGGAAACCCACACAGACACAGGGAGAATGTGCAAACTCCACACAGGCAGTTGTCCAAGGCTGGAATCAAACCCGGGTCTCTGATGCTGTGAGTCACCGTGCCACCCCTGGGTGTAGAGCACCTGCTCGGGGAATCTGGTGTTGGTCATGCGCACAACATGGTCAGTCTATTGTAGCTGGTTAAAATTCCCCAACCCTTCCATCATGTGAGTGAATGTGTTTGCATGAGGCTCCTGGCTCTTTCAGTTAAGACTTTGAATATATAAGGGGATCCTGGGGTGAGGTTTCAGATGGTGACCTGTGTCTGAGGAATCCAAGCCCAGAAATTTCAGTGTTGGTGTGAGATTCCAGAGGCACGGAGAAAAATAAAGCATTATTAATTGCAAAGGGTTAATTATAAAGAACTTTTATTTACATGATACAGTTCATAATCTTGGGATATCCCAAAGTGCTGCAAATAATAATTTAAGAATAATAATTTAAGAGGAAATGCAAAAGAAAATTTGGGAAAAAAAAGGAGATCAAATCATAAATTGTGATCAGATCCAAGTTTAAACTCTAAATAAAACCGCAAGAACTGCAGATGCTGTAAATCTGAGGATGCTGGACCCAAAATGTTAACTCTGATTTCTCTTCTCTCCACTGATGCTACCAGACCTGCTGAGCTTTTCCAACAATTTCTATTTTTTGTCTGGAGTTTAAACTCCAATTGTCCAGGATCTGGTCTGATTCTGTTATCTGGGCTTAGAGTGCCCTCTTGTGGTATGTGTATTTCAATGAGAATTTTCATGTTTTTCCAGTCGGTGAATGTGACCAGATGGGGGCGTATTTCTTTTGCTTGAGTTCTTGGATAAAGGCAGGTCTGACCCACAGTGATGTTCCATCCACCCCCAGGGAAGGTGAAAGAGGAAGGGCAATGGGCACATTCACCTGACCTGCACATCTTTGTGACTGTGGGAGGAAACTGGAGCACCCAAAGAGAAAACATGCAAACTCCACACAGACAGTCACCTGAGGCTGGAATCGAACCTGGGACCCTGGTGCTGTGAAGCAGCAATGCTAACCACTGAGCCACTGCAGCACAAGGTGTCCTGAGGAGGGTATTTAACAACACTGCTAATAGGAAGGCTGGAGAGGGTTTTAGGGAAGATTTCTCCAGCTTCCTCATTTCCCCTCCCCCCACCTTATCTCAGTCCCAACCCCCGAATTCAGCACCGCCTTCTTGACCTGCAATCTTCTTCCAGACCTCTCCGCCCCCACCCCCTCTCCGGCCTATCACCCTCACCCTCACCTCCTTCCACCTATCATATTCCCAGCACCTCTCCCGCAAATTCCGCCCCCCCCCCACACTTTTTATCTTAGCCCATTTGGCACACCAGCCTCATTCCTGATGAAAGGCTTATGCCCAAAACGTCGATTTTCCTGCTTCTCGGATGCTGCCTGACCTGCTGCGCTTTTCCAGCACCACACTTTTCAATTCTGGTCTCCAGCATCTGCAGTCCTCACTTTCTCCTCCTTTAGAGAAGCTTTCCCAAGATGTTGCTGGGAATAGAGGGTTTGTTTTATAAGGAGAGACTGGAGAGGCTGGAAGGAGCATAGGAGGCTGAGGGGTGACCTTATAGAGGTTTATAACATCATAGATAAGGTGAATGGCAGGGGTCTTTTCCCTAAGATTGGAGATTTCAAAACTAGGGAGCACATCTTTAAACTGAGAGGAGAAAGATTCAAAAAAGACATCGGGGCAACTTTTTTACTCAGAAGGTGGTTCGTGTGTGGACTGAACTGAACCTCCAGAGAAGGTAGTGGATGTTGGCATAGTTACAACGTTTAAAAGACATTTGGATAAGTTCATGAAAAGGAAAGGTTTGGAGAGATGTGGGCCAAGCGCAGGCAGGTGGGAAGAGTTTAATTTGGGGTTATGGTCAGCATAGACTGGTTGGACCCAAGGGTCTCTATGATTCTGGTTTTTCAGGTATTTTCCACCTTGTCCAAGTCTCCTCACATAACCCTCTGTGTGTACTGGGAAGCAGTGTCTGACCTTTGCTGCTCACACTGTGATATCCCCTAATCTGCTTACGGAATAACCACACTAACATCTGTATTAGGAGTAGGTCACTAGGTCCCACCATTCAATATGATCATGGCTCAGTAGGTCATTCCAAATTCCTGTCTACTGTTGATAACCTCTCACCCCCAAATAACCTTTCACCCTAATAACCTATCAGCCTATCATTTATCAAGAATCTAGTTACCCTCTGCCTTTGAACCATTCACATGCTCTGCTTCTGGTGCCTTTTGAGGAAGAGATTTGCAAAGACTCTCAATTCTCTCAGAGAAAGCATTTCTCTTTGTCTTTGTCTGAAATGGGCAATTTCGGACTTTTAAACCGAGACTGCTATTTAACCAGCATTGAAAAAGCAGAAACTAATTTCAACTAAATATTGAAGACTATTGACATTCATCCCTGTCACAAACTCCCTTCCTTTGCTAATGACTCCATCTGCCTCCTTACTAAGCGTCTGAGCCTGAACTGGGTTGTTCACAGCTTTGTCAATCCCATTCTATTTGACCCCAAGGTGCTGACCCTGTTTTCTCTGAAGATTGCATCTGTGTAAAGTTATTCATGCTCACATCAGCTTCAACTCCTCCACTGCCGAAAGCCCCCTTGCAACCAATGCTACCTTTAATGACAATGAACCTAACCACTCTCCTTGTTTGTTGTATGTAGGCTCTGTTAGTCTGAGTCAAGATTAGAGTGGTGCTGGAAAAACACAGCAAGTCACATTCCTGATGAAGAGCTCCTGCCCGAAACACCGATTTTCCTGCTACTCAGATGCTACCTGACCTGCTGTGCTTTTCCAGCACCACACTAACCTTGACTCTGATCTCCAGCATCTGCAGTCCTCACTTTTACCTCTGTAAGTCTGAGCTCAGACTTCAATATCCATGTCCCGACCCTTACTGAGTCCCGATCATCCATCTCCCCTGGGGGTTGGTGAGACCATGTGGGCATGGGAGCTGTGCTGAGGAGCGGTGTGGGTGAATCCCACTGTCCAAGGCATAATCTGCCCTCACGCCACTGCACTCCCCAGGATAAACCATACTGGGCCCCTTCATCCTCATGGACTGTCCTCCTTTCCTTCCATTTCAGTGAAGGGAGATGACTGAGTCGCTTCACCATGATCACCGAAACCGATGGGGTTTGTACAGAAACCGATCGTGCAGCGTGTGAGAAATGTACAACGAAACAGCGGGAGATGAACACCAGGCTGAAAGGTGGTACCGAGATCCAGTTACTTATAACAGAAAGCTGAACAGGAATGGAAGAGGAACCAGAACAGGAGGTGAGAGGCCTTCAGCAAGTGAGAAAATCTCAGTGTTTGTGTGTGTGGAACCGGAGTGTTAGAATGATCAACTATTGTTCCACAAAGCTACTTTGAGTTAATGATGACTTGCCACTTTCAAACTGAAACACAAACAAAGTGAGAGTTCATCGTCACTCTGGTCACCCGAGGTGCCTATGATCCCAGTGCAAGGTTCTGGGAGAGGGAGCCAGGATAGTCACTCCCACCTCCACCCCCCCCCCCCCCCACCAAATCACCAAATTGCCCGACATACAGACAGTTTTAGTGGGCACTGGGCACATCCAGATGTCTGTGGGTTTAACCTGGTAGCCAATGGCACATATGCCAATGACTCTCAGGGCAACACTTGCTCTTCCAGATCGGGGTCGACCTCTCTCCTCAACTGTGGGTGTCAGCAGAAGGCTCTGGAGGGTAAAGGTGGGGGGGTGGGGTTCTGCCCGCTTGGCAGAGAGCCCACACAAATACAGGTTTGAGCTTTCAGTGGGTATATGCTTTGGCCCAGTGAAGGGAATAGCTGACTTTGTCTCTTTATTCAAAAAAACATTTCTGAATGGGGTGGTGGGGAGGGGCTCTCCTTTGAGACTTACCATTGTTAGTCTCTGGCTCAGTGTGAGACACAATGGACAGGCTTTGAGTGGGCATGCGTGGCATTGAGTTGGATGGAGTGTATATGAAACAAATAGAGTTGGAGCTGAAGTAGACCATTCAGGCCCTTTGAGCCTGAGGAACAGGAGCCACGGGGAGACAGAACAAAGAGGCCACATTAGCACATATTCTGCATTCAAGAACCCGGAGCAATGGGAGACAGAGTGGAGGTGACATTGGAGACCAGGAGCTTGCCAGGAAGGTATAGTATATATACTTAGTATATATTTGGGCAGCGGCTAATCCCGAGATACTACACGTGTAGTATCTCCCTCCTGCCCCCTCCTCTAACCAGAAGAAAAGGATACTGTAAGGTGAGGTTTTTTTTTCTTTAATATATTTAAGTGCATTGTTTGGTTTTAGTTAGTTGAGTTAAAGCTAAGGCTTACAATAGCAGGGGACCTCAGACCCGTGGCATGTGCCTTTTGCTTGATGTGGGAGCTCAGGGACGTGACTGACGCCCCTGACTCTTAGACTTGCAAGAAGTGTGTCCAGCTGCAGCTCTTGTTCGACCACATGATGGCTCTGGAGCTGCAGATGGACTCACTGTGGAGCATCCGTGATGCTGAGGAGGTCGTGGATAGCACGTTTAGTGAACTGTTCACACTGCAGGTTAGAATTGCTGAGGGAGTTGGGAATGGGTGACCAAAAGGCAGAGGAAGAGTAGGAAGGCAGTGCAGGTGTCCCCTGTGGTCATCTCCCTCCAAAACAGGGCACTGCTGTTCAGAAAGGCGGGAAAAAGACTCGTACGGCCATAATCATAGGGGATTCTATTGTAAAGGGAGGAGATAGGTGGTTCTGTGACCACTGGATGATATGAGACTACTGGATGGTTTGTAGCCTCCCAGGTGCTCGGGTCAGGGATGTCACCAATTGGCTGCAGAGCATTCTAAAAGGAGAGGGTGAACAGCCAGTTGTCTTGGTGCATATAGACACCAATGATATAAGTAAAAAATGAGATGAGGTCCTGAAAGCAGAATTCAGGGAGCTAGGAGAGAATATAAGGAAGAGGAGGACCTGAAAGGTAGTGACCTCAGGATTGCTACCAGTGTCATTTGCTAGCCAGGGTAGAAATGAATGAATAAGCAGGATAAACACGTGACTTGAGGGATGGTATAGGAGGGAGTGGTTCAAATCTGTGGGACATTGGGACCAGTTCTGGGGAAGGTGGGACTATTGCAAATTGGGTGGTCTACAACTGAACCAGACTGGAACTAATGTCCTTGGGGAAGTTTTTGCTACTGCTGTTGGGGAGGGTTTAAACTAATGTGGCAGGGGACTGGGAACCAGAAGAGAAGGCTAGTAGACAGTGAGGTGGAAACTAGAGACTGTAAGGAACAAGATCATGAAGTTAGCATTACCAAAGGTAAGAGTAGGCAGACAGCAGATGAATGCAAAGGAACTGGTGGGTTGAAGGTGGACAAATCCTCAGGACCGGATGGGATCTATCCCAGGTTGCTGAGGGAAGTGAGAAAGGAAATAGCTGGGGCCCTGCCAGATAACTTTGTAGCATCCTTAAACAATGTGAAGTGCTGGAGGACCAATGAGTTGCTTACGTTGTCCCTGTTCAAAAAGTGTGGTGGGGATATTCCAGGTAACGACAGACCAGTGAGCCTGATGTCAGTGGTGGGAAAGTTGCTGGAGAAGGTACTGAGGGATAGGATCTATTTATATTTGGAAGGGAATGGGCTTATCAGTGATAGGCAACATGGTTGTGTGTGGGGGAGTTTGTGCCTTATCAACTGAATAGATTTCTTTGAGGAAGTGATCAAGTTGATAGATGAAGGAAGGGCTGTAGATGTCATATATATGGACTTCAGTAAAGTGTTTGATAAGGTGCCCCATGGTAAACTAATGGAGAAAGTGAAGTCACATGGTGTGTAGGGTGGTCTAGCTAGGTGAGCAACAGGAGACAGAGAGTAGTAGTTGAAGGGAGTTTCTCGAAATGGAGAAAGGTGACCAGTGGTGTTCCATAGGGATCAGTGTTGGGGCCACTGTTGTTTGTGATATACATAAATGATCTGGAAGAGGGCACTGTTAGTATGATCAGCAAATTTGCAAATGACACAAAGATTGATGGAGTAGCAGAAAGCAAGGGGACTGTCAAAGAATACAGGATAATATAAATAGACTGGAGAGTTGGGCTGAGAAGTGGCAGATGGAGTTCAATCCAGGCAAATGTGAGGTGATGTATTTTGGAAGGTCTAATTCTAGAGCAAACTATACTGTAACGGAAGAGCGTTGGGAAAAGTTGATGCAGTGAGATCTGGGAATTCAGGCCCATTGTACCCTGAAGGTGGCTGCACAGGTGGATAGAGTGGTCAAGAAGGCATATGGTATGCTCGCCTTCATCGGACAGGGTATGGAGTATAAGAGCTGACAGGTCATGTTAAAATTGTACAAGACTTTGATTCGGCTGCATTTAAAATACTGTGTACAGTTCTGGTTGCCACATTACCAAAAGGATGTGGACGTTTTGGAGAGGGTGCAGAGAAGGTTTACGAGGATGTTGCCTGGTATGGAAGGTGCTAGCTATGAAGAGAGGTCGAGCAGGTTAGGCATGTTTTCATTACAAAAAAGGAGATTGAGGGGGGATCTGATTGAGTTCTACAAAATCATGAAGGGTATGGACAAGGTGGAAAGAGATAAGCTTTTTCCCAGGGTGAAGGATTCAATAACGAGAGGTCACACGTTCAAGGTGAGAGGTGAAGTTTAAGCGGGATATACACGGCAAGTACTTCACACAGAGGGTGGTGGGTGTCTGGAACGCGTTGCCAGCAGAGGTGGTAGAGGCAGGCATGGTAGATTCATTTAAGGTGCGTCTGGACAGATGCATGAGTACGTGGGGAGCAGTGGGATACAGATCCTTAGGAACTGGGCAATAGGTTTAGACAGTGGATTTGGATTAGCACAGGCTTGGAAGGCTGAAGGGCCTGTTCCTGGGCTGTAAATTTTCTTTGCTTTCTTTGTTCTCCTTGGAAGCCCAATGGTTCATGAGTCTCTCTGAGGAGCCATGAGAGATAAGACCACAATTGTCCACACATTGTAGGGGTCTAGGTTGATGGTTTATCCCCTCCATCCACACCATCCTGTAATGGAATCAAAGTGCAGCCTCACTGTGCACCTATCCCGCACCTTCCCAAAATGGACAATGGCACTTACAAATGACTCTGGAGTCATTGCAAGTTCTTTTCCTTATGTCTGGAAGTTCTACCTCACACAATCAAACAGACTTTTCCACCATGAGGTCACCTGTGGCAATTTCCACCTATTCACCACCACCATGATCCCCAGGGTCATCCTGACTTCCTGAAGGAAATTGCTCATTGTGAATTGCAGCCTCAGGAAATGGAGCCGGTTAGTCAGCTCGCTGAGCTGTTCTCTCATTTAATTGGATTACAGTTGATCTTTATCTAAACTCCTATTTACTCAACTCAATTCCCGATGAAGGGCTCTTGCCTGAAACGTTGATTCTCCTGCTGCTCAGATGCTGCCTGACCTAGTGTGCTTTTCCAGCACCACACTCTTGGCTCTAATCTCCAGCATCTGCAGTCCTCACTTTTGCTCAGTTCCATCAATCTCTAGTTGGGAATTTCTGATTAACTCTCAGCCTCAAAAGCATTTTGAGGGAGACAGTTCTAGATTTTCACTGCCATTTGTATAAAGAATTGCTTCTTAACATCACTGTTGAAGTGTCTTAGTCTGATTTAAGATCAATTTGTCAAATTTTAACCTCAATTACTCTAATTTTAACATGATTCCACTTAGCTCTGGACTCCACCTTTGTGAAAATAGCTTTCCTTGACTTATACTATCGACTCCTTTCATAATCTTGTAAAAACCTTCAATATTTGATCTGGAAATAGAAACTGGAAAATGGAGGTTTGAATTAATACTTTTGTTTACAAAATGTGAAACGGTATTTTGTTCACTTATTATACAAGCACATGTAACTCTGCTGGCATTGGATTGTCCTACTTTTGTGAGACTAGCTGGAACCAGTTGCCTTTGGGTTGAGACAAAAAACACTGCCCAGTAAGAGCTTCTGGATTGATCTTATCGAACTGCAGGCAGTATTCCGGGATGTGGTATCACCAGTTGTCTGTTTAACTGAAGCATAATATCATTACTTTCATGTTCAACTCCACAAATGATGATGGAGGCTAAATCTTTAAATAAATTTAAAGGCAGAGGTCAGTAGATTCTTGCTAGACAAAGGAACTAATGCTTATAGTGGATGCACAGATCAGTAGATACTTGCAGAATGGCATGGTTAGATTAGATTAGATTTAGATTACTTACAGTGTGGAAACAGGCCCTTCAGCCCAACAAGTCCACACCGCCCCGCCGAAGCATAACCCACCCATACCCCTACATCTACATCTACCCCTTTCCTAACACTACGGGCAATTTTAGCAATGGCCAATCCACCTGACCTACACACCTTTGGACTGTGGGAGGAAACCGGAGCACCCGGAGGAAACCCACGCAGACACGGGGAGAACGTGCAACCTCCACACAGTCTGAGGTGGGAATTGAACCCGGGTCTCTGACGCTGTGAGGCAGTAGTGCTAACCACTGTGCCACCGTGCCGCCCAGTGTGCCACCGTGGCTCAGTGGTTAGCACTGCTGCCTCATAGCATCAGGGATCCGGGTTCAATTCCTGCCTTCAGGTGACTGTCTGTGTGGAGTTTGCACATTCTCCACATGTCAGCATGAGTTTCCTCCCACAGTCCAAAGACCTGCAGGTTAGGTGAATTGGCAATGCTAAACTGCCCATAATGTCCAAGGGTGTGTCGGTGGATTGGCCATGGGAAATGCAGGGTGCAGGGATGTTGTAGGGGTAAGGGGGCTGGTGAATCTGGATGGGATGCTCTTTGGAGAGTTGGTTTGGACTTGTTGGGCTGAATGGCCTCTTTCCACAATGTAGGGATTCTGTGGATACTGAGGTAAGAGTGTTGTGGACCTCAAACTGGCAAGTCATTTCTCCCTCTGCAAGTGAAGAAGAAATAACATTCAAAGACTCTACAAAGAGAACAACCTCTGACACAAGCCAAGATCCAGGTCCAACTAACTGGCTACTAAACTGAGGATTGCTGTGACTGACACAACAATATGACATGGCTCAGAATTGAAGTCTCACTAACTTGACTGAATATTTTGAAGAGGTGATAAAGAAGATTGATGAAGGCAGAGCAGCAGATGTTCTCTATATGGACTTTAACGAGGCATTCAACAAGGTTCCACATGGTAGTTAACAAGGTTAGATCACATGGAATCCAGGGAGAACTAGCCAATTAGATACAAAATTGGCTTGAAGGTAGGAAGACAGAGAGAGAGTGGTGCGGGTTCGAGTGGCTGTCGGAGGGGAGGGCCGTGGCGGTGAGGGCGACCAGGGTCGGGGACGTGCTGGGTGCCGGGGGCCTGGGCTGGACGCTGCCGCAGGACATAGCGAGCAGGGCAGCGGTAGACGTCCGGTACGTGGCCACCGCCATCCGACGCCTTAAAACGGCGGTGCTCGGACCCGACGTAGTGCACCGGTTGGAGGACGCTCAGGTGTGCGGTGGGATCCCGTCCGCGCTCACCCCGGCCCGGACGGAATTTCACATTGGCCCCAAGGTCCCGTACTTCCCGCGGGAGCCTGTGCCCCACAACCTGAGCCGCCTCCGGAATTTTAATTTTGTTGCTTTTAGGGACATAAAAAGGAGGGCCCTGTATCGACTGCTGCTGCACACCGTCCACCTCTTCTCCCTCATCCACCGTCCGGACACGCCTTGGCGTGCCCATTTGCCACCGGGCGGTGGGGATCCCCAGTGGAGGGCTCTCTACGCGGGAGTCCTCCCCCTTTCCCTCGGGGATCTGGGGTGGAGGGTGCTGCACGCAGCAGTCCCCTGCAACCGCAGATTGCGGTGGTTCACGGACTCCCAGCCCAACTGCTTGTTCTGTGGCGCTGTGGAGTCCGTGGACCATGTATATATTGGTTGTGGGCGTTTGCACTCCCTTTTTGATTTTCTTAAGAACCTTCTCCTCTGTTTCTGGCTGCACTTCAGTCCCACGCTCCTGATCTTCGGGCACCCGGTACGGAGGAGGGAGGGCAGGTCCGAGGACCTCCTCGTGGGTCTGCTCCTGGGCCTGGCCAAACTGGCCATCAACAGGTCCAGGCAGCGGGCCGTGGAGGGGGTCGTTAGGGCCGACTGCCTGCCCCTCTTCCGGGGTTATGTTAGAGCCCGGGTGTCCTTGGAGAAGGAGCACGCGGTGTCCGCCGACACCCTGGAGTCGTTCAGGGAGAGGTGGGCGCCGCAGGGAGTGGAGTGCATCATTTCTCCCTCCAACTCTATTTTGATTTGATCCCTACCCTCCCCTTCACTGTTTTGCTCACACAGCATTGCCCTGTGGTTTGAAGGGCAGTGCTTGTCACTGGCCACTCGGGTGTTTTTTCTATCTTCCTGGTGGTGGAAATTGAATAAAGATTTGTGCACTTTGTGTCTTTTCACTGTGTCTCACACCTGCACACACACACCATGGGTGCTGGGGAAAAAAATAAGCACTACCGCACTTAGGCGGTAGTGTGGGGGTTGAATTTTAAAAAAAAAAAAAAAAAAAAAATGGAATCCAGGGAGAACTAGCCAATTAGATACAAAATTGGCTTGAAGGTAGGAAGACAGAGAGAGAGTGGTGCGGGTTCGAGTGGCTGTCGGAGGGGAGGGCCGTGGCGGTGAGGGCGACCAGGGTCGGGGACGTGCTGGGTGCCGGGGGCCTGGGCTGGACGCTGCCGCAGGACATAGCGAGCAGGGCAGCGGTAGACGTCCGGTACGTGGCCACCGCCATCCGACGCCTTAAAACGGCGGTGCTCGGACCCGACGTAGTGCACCGGTTGGAGGACGCTCAGGTGTGCGGTGGGATCCCGTCCGCGCTCACCCCGGCCCGGACGGAATTTCACATTGGCCCCAAGGTCCCGTACTTCCCGCGGGAGCCTGTGCCCCACAACCTGAGCCGCCTCCGGAATTTTAATTTTGTTACTTTTAGGGACATAAAAAGGAGGGCCCTGTATCGACTGCTGCTGCACACCGTCCACCTCTTCTCCCTCATCCACCGTCCGGACACGCCTTGGCGTGCCCATTTGCCACCGGGCGGCGGAGATCCCCAGTGGAGGGCTCTCTACGCGGGAGTCCTCCCCCTTTCTCTCGGGGATCTGGGGTGGAGGGTGCTGCACGCAGCAGTCCCCTGCAACCGCAGATTGCGGTGGTTCACGGACTCCCAGCCCAACTGCTTGTTCTGTGGCGCTGTGGAGTCCGTGGACCATGTATATATTGGGTGTGGGCGTTTGCACTCCCTTTTTGATTTTCTTAAGAACCTTCTCCTCTGTTTCTGGCTGCACTTCAGTCCCACGCTCCTGATCTTCGGGCACCCGGTACGGAGGAGGGAGGGCAGGTCCGAAGACCTCCTCGTGGGTCTGCTCCTGGGCCTGGCCAAATTGGCCATCAACAGGTCCAGGCAGCGGGCCGTGGAGGGGGTCGTTAGGGCCGACTGCCTGCCCCTCTTCCGGGGTTACGTTAGAGCCCGGGTGTCCTTGGAGAAGGAGCACGCGGTGTCCACCGACACCCTGGAGTCGTTCAGGGAGAGGTGGGCGCCGCAGGGAGTGGAGTGCATCATTTCTCCCTCCAACTCTATTTTGATTTAGTCCCTACCCTCCCCTCCACTGTTTTGATCACACAGCATTGCCCTGTGGTTTGAAGGGCAGTGCTTGTCACTGGCCACGCGGGTGTTTTTCATATCTTCCTGGTGGTGGAAATTGAATAAAGATTCGTGCACTTTGTGTCTTTCACTGTGTTTCACAAAAAAAGAAAAAAAAGAAAAAAAGAGAAAAAAAAAATATAAATATACATGGTTTCGATCACACAGCATTACCCTTTGGTGTGAAGGGCAGTGCTTGTCACTGCCCACTTGGGAAAAAGAAAGAAAAAAAAAGAAAAAAAAAAAGAAAAAAGAAAAGAAAAAAAAAGAAAAGAAAAAAAAAAAGACAGAGAGAGAGTGGTGCGGGTTCGAGTGGCTGTCGGAGGGGAGGGCCGTGGCGGCGAGGGCGACCAGGGTCGGGGACGTGCTGGGTGCCGGGGGCCTGGGCTGGACGCTGCCGCAGGACATAGCGAGCAGGGCAGCGGTAGACGTCCGGTACGTGGCCACCGCCATCCGACGCCTTAAAACGGCGGTGCTCGGACCCGACGTAGTGCACCGGTTGGAGGACGCTCAGGTGTGCGGTGGGATCCCGTCCGCGCTCACCCCGGCCCGGACGGAATTTCACATTGGCCCCAAGGTCCCGTACTTCCCACGGGAGCCTGTGCCCCACAACCTGAGCCGCCTCTGGAATTTTAATTTTGTCCCCTTAAGGGATATAAAAAGGAAGGCCCTGTATCGACTGCTGCTGCACACCGTCCACCTCTTCTCCCTCATCCACCGTCCGGACACGCCTTGGCGTGCCCATTTGCCACCGGGCGGTGGGGATCCCCAGTGGAGGGCTCTCTACGCGGGAGTCCTCCCCCTTTCTCTCGGGGATCTGGGGTGGAGGGTGCTGCACGCAGCAGTCCCCTGCAACCGCAGGTTGCGGTGGTTCATGGACTCCCAGCCCAACTGCTTGTTCTGTGGCGCTGTGGAGTCCGTGGACCATGTATATATTGGGTGTGGGCATTTGCACTCCCTTTTTGATTTTCTCAAAAACCTTCTCCTCTGTTTCTGGCTGCACTTCAGTCCCACGCTCCTGATCTTCGGGCACCCGGTACGGAGGAGGGAGGGCAGGTCTGAAGACCACCTCGTGGGTCTGCTCCTGGGCCTGGCCAAACTGGCCATCAACAGGTCCAGGCAGCGGGCCGTGGAGGGGGTCGTTAGGGCTGACTGCCTGCCCCTCTTCCGGGGTTACGTTAGAGCCCGGGTGTCCTTGGAGAAGGAGCACGCGGTGTCCACCAACACCCTGGAGTTGTTCAGGGAGAGGTGGGCGCCGCAGGGAGTGGAGTGTATTATTTCCCCGTCCAACTCTATTTTGATTTAGTCCCTACCCTCCCCCTCACTGTTTTGATCACACAGCATTGCCCTTTGATGTGAAGGGCAGTGCTTGTCACTGGCCACTTTGGTGGTTTCCTATCTTCCTGGTGGTGGCAATTGAATAAAGATTTGTGCACTTTGTGTCTTTCACTGTGTTTTACACCTGCACACACACACACCATGGGTGCTGGGGAAAAAATAAGCACTACCGCAGTTAGGCGGTAGTGTGGGGGTTAAACTTAAAAAAAAATAATAAAAAAAGAAGAAGAAAAAAAAAGACAGAGAGTGGTGGTGGAGGATTGCTTTTTGGAGTGGGGGCCTGTTACCAGTGGTATGCCATAAGGATCGGTGCTGGCTCCACTATTTGGTTATTTATATAAAAGATTTGGATATGAACAGAGGAAGTAAAGTTAGTAAGTTTGCAGATAATACCAAAATTGGTGGTGTAGTGGGCAGTGATTAGGTTATCTCAAAGGTGGTGCAGATTGTTTGCATTTAATAATTAACAATCCATCCTTGCCACCTATTAAAAGGAAAATTTGTTAAAGTAAAGAAGTGTTTCACTTTCTTATTTATCAATGAAACCTGGTGTGAATTTATTTTATCTTAGGTAGTGGTCACAGTCAGGCAAACTTGCCTTCCTGGTGAAGATATTGGTCATATTTATCCTGGAATAGTGGGGCTTGAATTCCAGCTCGCTCCTCCCCTCAGGGTCATGACAATCTTAAACAAGTAATCCAACTCTACCCAGTGTTAAATATAGACAAGCAGGAACAAAGTTTGTTGATCAACAGATGACATGATAGTGGATGGCGTGAAGTTACATTCAAATAATTATTTCAATCTTTGGCCTTTATTGTACTGTTGAGACAATTGTGGCAATCCTCAAATCGTCGGCCAATCAGCTGGATCTATATTTTTAAAATTTTTTTAGATTCTTCAGTGTTATTTCTTCTTCATTCTCACAGGGAGATGGAGAGAGACGTGACTTGTCAGCGGGCTTTTGGAGGTTTGACATCCCAATACATTCTCAACCATGTGACAAACCTGCTACTTAAAAATCAAACCAAGAACTGTTCCTGGGTCATTTTTGTTTTAACTCGAAGACAGCTGCTGCCAACTGCTCTCACAAAAGTATCAAAACTCCAGTCTATATTTGAGGGAGTGCAAACCTGAATCTTTGAGGGTCCTATATATTAATCCTTTTGGCTCATTACCAGCTTCTTGATTATGTTGACCTTGTCCAGTGCAGGGCGACCCCCGTATCCATGGAATCGTTTTTCACGGTTTCAGTTACTCACAGTTTACCACGGCCCAAGCATGTTTTAAGGAACCTTCTGGAACCAGGGACCAGGAGGCTGCCAGGAAGGCACGTTTCCCACTGAAATGAATGGGTTCGCTCCTATCCACGGTTTCAGGCTACAACGTTAGGACTTGGAATGTATCCCTTGTGGGTCTGGGGATGGGTGTGGGGGGGGTCTACTGTACTGCTTAAACCTAACTGGGAATTCTCAGCGGGAGTGGAAACAGGGCATCAGAAAGATTCCAGACTACTGAGGAGCTTGCTTGCTAATCTTGATCATCAAAGTGAGGGATCAAGGGAAAGCAGACTGCAACAATGTACTCAGGATGTCTGCGGTAAAACTGACTGCTCATCATCAGCAAAACAATTCAAAAACTGGGGGAGAAGCAAACCTGAGTGGACTTTGCGTGTATTTAATTGCTAATTGCATTGTTCAGTGCTGCCCAATCATAAGCCTGGTTTGGATATTGCCTTGTGCATTTGATTTTTAAGTAAACATTCTTTGCTTGTTATTTCTGCTTGGATTAGCTTTGATCAATGTTTGTTCATGTTTCAGGATAAGTGTACTTCCAACAGTGTGGATTGCAATCAGGGCAGCCATTAGCTCTGGGTCCTGAGCCAAGGGGCCACTGAAAAGGGAAAACACAAAAAAAAAGAGTGAAGGATCGAGAGTATAAACAGAGTTCACTGGCAGGCAGTGTTGCAAAGCTGTGGCAAAGAAAATGTAATGCCTTTATTTCAAAAAAATAAAGCATGGATTAAAAAACAGAAAAAAGCATACAGATATTCTGAAGCTTTGTGAGACAGATTTTGGGGAGGGGACAACATAACTCCTCAGGTGATCTGGAACAAGCAAGGAGGTTGAATGTATTTAGTCTATAGAAGAAATATGACCAAACTATCTCCTCTGCTATGCTTTCCTCTCCTAGTGTCTTGTACAGTGACACTGAAGGTCAGTGCTCTGATAAGATGCTATTTAATTGCTCAGTGGCACATGGTCTGGAACCATTCCAAGTCAAGATGAAGTCTGCACTTTAATCATCAAATTGCAAGGTGTGCTATTTCTGATCAGCTTAACCCAAATCGCAGGATAGTTATAAGGCCTAAACTAAAATGAAATACCGTGAATGTTGGATATCTGAAACAAAAACAGAAAGTGCTGGAGAAACTTAGCAGGTCTGACGGGAACTGAGGAAAGAGAAACAGAGTTAATGTTTCAAGGCCGCTGTGACTTTCTCCGAACCAGGACCACTAACTTTGTTTCTCCCCAGTAACTAACAGGAAATCAGATATTGATGTTATACTTCAGTTTCAAATCAGCCTCCAGGTTTAAATATGTCTACACAGCAGGTAGTACCTTAGCGGCTCATATTTCCAATTAGGAGTTGGAAAGTTGTAGGTTCAAGCCCCCGACAACTTGCATTTATGTCGTACCTTTAACCGAGCACAATGTCCCTGCACGCGTCACAGGTCTGTGATGAAACATTTCACTAAGCCACATAAAGAAGAGTTGCTTGGTCAGAGAGAACTTGAGTATTATTGAGGGATAGAGGCATGCAGTAGAAGGTTTTGGTCCTGCACTCATCAGAACTGATGCAAGAATGCCAAAATTCAAAGGGAAGAACAATTTATGTTTTCTCATGCAAAATGAGAGGAGTGGGATATATTTAATTCAAAGTAACACAGGGGATTGGTCAGTGAAATAAAAAAACAGAAGGTTCAACGAGCTGGCACGGTGGCTCAGTGGTGAGCACTGCTGCCTCACAGCACCAGGGACCTGGGTTGGATTCCAGCCTTGGGTAACTGTGTGGAGTTTGCACATTCTCCCTGTGTCTGTGTTGATTTCCTCCCACAAACCAAAGATGTGCAGTTAGGTGAATTGACCATTTAGTGGGATTGAACCGGGTGACAGATGGGGTCTCAGCTGCTGACTGGACAGCAGGCGAGATCCACCTCCTGTTCTGTTCAGGAAGGACCTCTGAATAAAATATCCATCAGGCACTCAACTGGGCAGCGATGGGCCACACCCTGGGGGTGAAGGGGACTGCTGCTGGTTATCCATGTACCCAAGGCACAAGATGGCTGAGAGTCCCAGGTGAGTGACGATGGGTCAAGAGTCTGCGAGGTGAGGGTCACAGGGGATGGAAATGAGGTTAGCAGTAAGGGCAATGGAGGTGGGGGTGGTGAATTGCACCCCTTACCAATCCTGGGTCCTTTAAGCAGGCATTGAGGGCCTTTGAATGAGGTCAATGGGGGCTGAGTGGTATTATCACTGGACTGTTAATCCAGCTAAAGCTCTGGAGATCCAGAGTTCGAATCTTGCCATGGCAGATGGTAGAATTTGAATTCAATAAAAACCTGAAAATAAGAGATGACGTTGTCAGGAAAAACCCATCTGGTTCACTGATGTCCTTTAGGGAAGGAAACTGCCATCCTTGGTGGCCTGATGGCCTTCCGTCACTCCCTGTGAACTGCCTGGAGTCCAGATAATGGCACGTGGGCTTTGCTGGAAGAGAAAGCTGAATTTGTCACCCGTTCCCTGGTTGTCCTTGAGAAGGTGGTGGTGAGCTGTCTTCTATGAACCGCTGCAGTGGATGTGGATTCTGTTCTACATTCTATCTGTCGTTAGGTTGCCCCATATTGACAGAATTCGGTTCGAGGAGGTGGACCAGTTTGATTGCTTTTTCAGGCTGTTATTGTGTGAACCTATATTATTTTCCTCGATGAAGTGGCCAAGACAAAATATTCACTCTTACCTAAACAGGGAGAGAGTGACAATCTGTGCCCTGCTGGTTTTCCAGCAATTGATCTTGTTCAGATTTGTTGCTGGTTTTCTTTCTCAGCCTGAAGTTGTGTGCAAAGGCACTATTATCCTGGTATGTTAACCAAATTGGGAGAAAGTGAGGACTTCAGATGCTGGAGATCAGAGTCAAGAAGTGTGATGCTGGAAAAGCGCAGGAGGTCAGGCAGCATCCGAGGAGCAGGAGAGTCGACATGATGAAGAGCTTATGCTTGGAGCGTTGACTCTCAGGGTAACCAAGTTCACCTTCTTCATATTTAAAACCAGAAGGTGCATAGCAGCAGGTTCCAAATGTACATCACCTGGCCCTGACTCTGCCCTCAATCTGCTGAGGAACCTTCCATACATGAGCTGCCCCTCTTGCATCAGCAGGTTTCGGTTTCAAGGCTCACTTTGGAGACTCCAGCAGATTATTTGGACTGGCACTCTGAGAACTGCCAGCTCTCAGAGGTGAAGTTATACTGAGCTTGCATCTGCCCTATCACACACACGTGAAAGAACACACGATTGTTAAGGAGACAGTGGCTTTATTCCCAGGGTCCTTAGAATCATAGGGCCCCTATATTGCAGAAAGAGGCCATTCGGCCTATTGAGTCTGCACACCCTCCAAAGAGCAACCTGCCCTTACCCAGCACCCCCACTCTATCCCCATAATCCTACCTTTCCCATGGTTAATCCACCTCCCCTGCACATCTTTGGACATCCTTGCCAACATTCAATCACCATAACTGATCACCTGGTCACTGTCAGAATGCTGCTTGTGGGAACTTGCTGTGTATAAATTGATGACCAGATTCCATTGGTGACTACATTTCAAAAGTATTGATTGTAAAGTGCTTTGGGATGTCCCAAAGTTGTTGGATAAATGGAAGTCATTTCTTTCCTCTAGTACTATCTTATTGAAACACAAGACCTTGAGGGAATTGTGCTGTTGGCATTTATTTTGAAAGGATTTGAATATAAAACCAGAGATATGCTTCTGAGGCTTTATAAGGATCTGATCAGACTACATTTGGAGTATTGTGTGCAGTTTTGGGCCCCATATCTCAGGAAGGATATATTGACCCTGGGGTGGGTTCAGAGGAGGTTTACAAGAATGGTCCCAGGAATGAAAAGCTTAACATATGAGGAACGTTTGAGACTCTGGGTCTATAATCAATGGAGTTTAGAAGGATGAGGGGGGATCTAATTGAAACTTACAGAATACTGAATGGCCTAGACAGAGTGAATGTTGGGAAGCTGTCTCCATTGGCAGGAGAGACTAGGATCCGAGGACACAGCACTAAAGTAAGGGGAAAACCTTTTAGAACTGAGATAAGGAGAAACCTCTTCAGCCAGAGAGTAATCAATCTATGGAATTCACTGCCACAGAAGTCTATGGAGGTCAGGCCATTGAGAATATTTAAGACTGAGATCGATAGATTCTTGATTGTCAAAGGAATCAAGGGTTACGGGGAGAAAGTGGGAGAATGGGGATGAGAAACCTATTGGCCATGATTGAGTGGCTAGCAGACTTGATGGGCTGAATGGCCTAATTTCTGCTCCTATGTTTTTTGGTCTTATGGATTGGACAGGTTGGATGCTGAAAGGATGTTTCTCCTTGTGGGAGAGGCTATAACTAGAGGAGTCGAAGAGTATGATGCTGGAAAAGCACAGCCAGTCAGGCAGCCTCCCAGGAGCAGGAGAGTCAACGTTTCAAGCATAAGCTCTTCATCTGGAATGTTTTGTTCAGTGTGTGGTTTCTTCTGAGGATGGAGAACAGCAGGGGTCCTTTGCAGGTCTGGGAGAGTGTAGCCCTGAGCTGGGGCAGAGCTGACTGCAGGAAGAGGAGGTGGAAGCACGTGGCTTTCAGTGTAGAGTGGAGGATCCGGAAGGAGAACCGTTTCTGGAGGCTTTGGATTTGTTGTAGGTACTGGTTGTCCTGTCCAGGTTTAAACTGTGATGGTGTTTGTTCAGTGTGTGGACTCTCATGCTGCCTGACCAGCTGTGCTTTTTCAGCACCACGCCCTTTGACTATGATCTCCAGCATCTGCGGTCCTCACTTTCTCCCAGCTGATTACAACGAGAGGACTCGAACAGGTTTATAAAAGCACAGATTCACGGCAGTAAGTTTGGACCCAGTATATGACCTGGGGCATTGGCAGCAGCTTCATCAGCAAGGTGGGCCCGAAGTAGACTCCTGGTGGTGGCGGAGTCGAGTTTGGGATGGTGCGGAACCCGGCGGCATCGGTGGTGTCTGTATTGGCGTGGACTCATCGTGGCAAGGGCATCAGTGAAGGAAAGATGGCGCCAAAGAGTGGAGACTTACATTCTCGCGGTGGCGAAGGGGACTCGTGCTTGGGAGCACTTAACAAGAAGGACTGTAAAATTTATTCTTCTGGCTTTATATTCTGTGTTTTGGTTTATTTTTCCGTGTTGTAAGATGGCACTGGAGAGTGGTGGCACTATACAACACTTTGCATGGGATTTTGATGCAGAATGCTCATGACAACAAATAAATAAATCAAAATCAAACCAAATCAAAAAGAAAAGTTTTCCATTTGAGAGAGAGATAAGGAGGATTTGCTTTCTTTCTCTCAGAAGAGTGAGAGTCTTTGGAATTCTGTTCTCCAGAGAGCACTGGAGTTGGGGTCATTGACTATCTTAAAGATGTAGGTTGGCAAATTCTTCACTGACCAGAAGACCAACGGTTCTTGCAGGCAGCTGGGAAAGTGGAGCTGAGGCCACAATCCGATCCTGTTGAAAGACAGAGAAGGCCCGATGACCTACTCCCCACCTTACCCCAGTTCCAACCTTCACCAACCAGCTCAGCACTGTCCTCATGACCTGTCCTACCCGTCAATCTCCCTTCCCACCTCTCAGCTCCACCCTCCCCTCTGAGCTATCATCTCCATCCCCACCCCCATTCACCTATTGTACTCTTTGCTACCTTCTTCCCAGCCCCCCCCCCCCCCTCTCATTTATCTCTCCACCCTGGAGGCTTCCTGCCTCTATTCCTGATGAAGGACCTTTGCCTGAAATGTCGATTTTCCTGCTCCTCAGATGCTGCTTGACCTGCTGTGCCTTTCCAGCAGCACACTGATCTAAACTCTGGTTTCCAGCATCTGCAGTCCTCACTTTTGCCTACTCCCATTCATTTGTATTTTGATATGCATGTGAGGAATTGAGACCACAGACGTAAAAAGAAGTGTTTCTGTCACATGTTTATTACATAAATATATATCGTAAAATAGATCAGCAACAATTAACCATAAAAATATCTTCCTTTAAAATCCTAGCCATAAACAAAGATTTAATCGCATGTTACACACACTCAGTGATTGTCAATAGCTTCAGTGATGTTTCCCAGCCAAAGCTATCTGACATACAACACAATCTTTATTGTGGGAACCTGCTCATAGCAGCCTTCCCCTCCCAGCAGTTTCATTACCTTATTTACATCACAGTGAAGGGAAAAGGACACAGACTCATTTTAATGAGCAATAGTTATAGAAGAACAACTCATTGGACAGGGCCTGCAATAAGCAATTAGCACATGTATAAATCCAACAGCATCTCCAGAAGAAATAGTTCCTGTGATAGATGAGGTCTGTTGAAGCCTGAGGCCTTTGGTGACCCTGCTCCTAAAATAAAATGCTTGCCAGGAGAAGCAACACGTGGCCTAGGCTCTTAGGTGGCAGACACACGAGCCAGCTTCCGAAATGACGGAAACAAGGTGGTGTGTTCTCTTTGAGTGGAGCTGTGCTGGGCTGATAGCCCGACTGTAGTGGCCTGGGTATGGGGAGGGCCCGCTTACACAGAGCAGAGGCTTCCCGACCCCTGCCCCCCGCCGCAAGGTGCTTTTTTTTCTGTGAATCCTTATCGAGATTAAAGTGAGACGACATTAAGCTTTACCTAAACTATAGTATCAGTTGTTTACTAACTCCACGTGGAGACTGGGGACCAGTGCTCCTTTAATTTTCTCACCTCTCCAAACCAAAAAAAGGAGAATCAAAAGTACGCTCACAACTGGTTTGGGTCAGTTTTCTCTGGCACTGCATTAATCTTCGCTGTGCTCTCGGGAGTGTTGTGTATCATGAAACAGAGCAGATTGTAACACTAGGAGGTCATGTACATCCCACCCTTGCTTCCTTTCCCTCTTAAGTCATTGAGGAAATGAATCCTGTTGGCCCAGTGTTGGCTGCACATGACCTCCTGGAGGGAATAACTGGTGCACTCTAATCCAACAACATCCTTATGGCCCTGGGATCAGCAAATCAAGCCCAAAGCAGAGGAGAGGCACTTTCTACTCAACCCCAAAGAGCTGACAAAGTGGAATACCTTCAGGATAATGGCATCAACACTGGGAGAGGCCTCAGTGGAGCAAAGTTAACTCTTATTTTCTCAATGGGGACAAATGCATAGCTAGACATCCACACCACAGTGTCCTTGGAGGAGGAATTTTTAAAAGGCCTCTCTCTCTTGCTGTCTCTCCACAGGGGGAGTAAACATTGCCCTCCCACCTCTGCATGGAAAATAAAGGATCAATATTTCCTTGCACATGAACTACATCCTCCGAGACACATAGATGACTCAAAGTTTCCATGGCAGTCATAAAGGGAGGGGAAAAAAACCTTCTAAATATCTGTCCCCCTCATTGCATTCTCCGTTCTAAGATCTCAGAAGGAGTGGAAAAACCATCTTGGCAGATAGAAAGATGAAATCTTAAGATGGGAACAATTCACCATAAAAAATCACGGAGCTCCTGTTGGGGGTAAACCAAGTGCACCATTTATTCCGTCACTGACCAATCATTTGACATCTCAGACTTGTCACAGTTAGCGTTCTCAGAACAAACACTCCCACAGTTAATCCTTTACAAAAATACAAGATAACAAGTTTATGAAATGTTACTGATCTGATTCACTGAGAAACATACTATCATATCCCCTCTTTTAGTTATGTAGTTTAAAGTCCACAGGGGTTGAGAGACAAGGTAATCATTTTGATTCATAACATAATCAGATCAAAATACAGTTTTCTTTTCAAATTAAATGCTCTTCATGTTTAATCAAACTCTGGTACATTCATTCACCACTGGCTTGTGGAGGAGTCAAGGTGCTTTCTACAGTGGCCATTTTCATGACATCACTTCCTGTTCTAACCTAGTGCTCACTAGTAAAAAACATTCAGCTCAAAACAGAATTTTCAGAAAAATATATCTAATTTCTCTCTCTTTGGTCATGATTTATTCACCGTTCAAGCAAACCCAGCTTCAGAAGTGATGTCATCTCATCTACTGATGTGGTCACTTCCTGTGTACGTCTTGGGGGGTCATTGGTTTTGCCCCCCCCCCAACTTAAGGCAAAAACTTTGTCACATTCTTTCCTTCAAATCTACAAAGTGCAAGCCATTCTCTTCCCCTTCCCCCCCCAACACCCCAACCCCCACCCACCCTTCTCCAACCATCTTTTCTGCCATTGTGCTTCCCATATCTGTGTTGTTGACATTGCCATAGCCTCCAGCAGTGAATAACAGACACAAATCTGCCAGTGTTCCTTTATGACCACTGCCCCCACCCACCCACCCACCGTCAACCCCTTACCCACCCCCCTTATAGCTCCCTTAGTGAAGAAGCCCCTTAGTGTCAACTCCAAAAGAGTGGCACAACTCTGCCACCAGAGTTGAAAATGTCAGAAAAGGCTGAGATTCCATTTTTTTGCTTGGGGGCTTTCCCACTCTTGTGTTTACTAATCAGGAAAAGTGAGGCTGGTGAGGGCACAGCTGGGATACCCCCAGCCTCTATCATATTTTACTGGTTAAGGGATCGATTTGCCTTTCCAGCGTTGATGGAGACATAATCAGGAGAGATGTTGGCGAGCAAACCATTGGACTTTTTAACTGTAGCTGCACTGATCTCAGTTCATGGGATACACTAGTTGACTCAGCTGGTGGTCAATACAGACCCTGGACACACTAGTCACTCTGCTGGTCATAACCCACTGCCTGAGATGAGACTGAAGCTGACCTTTACTAGTAGGTCATATTGTACGAAACTGTCAATATTTATAGCTTATCTACCATCCACTGTTAGCATGGAAAAGGGGAGAACTTGTAAGAGCTCATTTTACAAAAATATAAATAAATTAATTTTAGTGCCTACACCACAAGAAAGTATTTAAACCTCTACATTCAGATGAAAGGTGCGAATTTCTGAGTGGAGGACTAGCCTATAACGAACCAATAAGAGACTCTGAAGGCTATTGACTGAGGCTCTGACACACCAGAATTGACTGGTTCATATCAACTTTCTCAATAGAAAAGCTTCCTCTGGAACGTGGGTCATGCTGTTTGCCTTTAGAAGGTAATGCTGGCCCTCCTGTTGAACTGTTGCCAGATTTTCTGTAGTGGTTCCACACAATTATATCGTTGGCTTAGCCACTCTCTTCAAGGCAGCTAAAAGGCGACCAGGTTGGCATGGGAATTAGACAGAGGTTGGAGTAGCTAAGGATACCAGGTTGCCATCTCGTTGGTCAGCGAGTTGGATTTGACAACAATCTACCGGTTTCAGTCATTTTTATTGATGAATGCTTTTGATTTCCAGACATATCTAGCTTACCCTCTTCCACAACAGCACGAGAGACCTTGAATCTCTTCTTTAGGAAGGTAGGGGAACACGTCAGCCAGGTAGCAGTGATCTGAATGTATTTGTTTCTCACAGCCTGCGGATCAGCTTGGTATCAGACGTACACAGAAGAGAAAACTGTGGGCAATGCGATGGATCTTCTGACCTCCTAACAAGAATTGGGTTAAGTCAAGACCCCAGGAGCTAAATCCCAAGTATCTGGAATTCTCGTGCAAATCCGGGATTCCAAAGGGGAAGTCCAGGTGCTTAATGTCTGGATCATTGGGACTTTACTGTCATTGGAAGGGAAGAAAGGGTCAGATGCTTTTTGAAAACTAGTTCAAGGTTGACCTTATCGATAAGGAGAGAATCACCCGTCGCAGCCAGGTACATTGGTATTAATGGCTGTGCGTTTTTACATCACACATTCATCTTGTGGTAGGGCCTAGTTGACCTCTTCCAGCCATCTCAAGTACTTAAAATGCAACTGATAGATTCAGCAAACCCTCCCCTCCATTCCCTGCATTCTGGATACAGGGGAGATCACTGCACTGAGTCTGACCAAACTAAATGCTTCGATCCATTGGTCAACACGTAAACATGGCGCGCGGTTAGTGCAAGAGAAATTACAAAGTGGCTGGAGGAGAATCTTCTTTTCTTCAGCCTTCCAACTCGTAACTGCAGCAGATATAGCAGCTTCATAGCAGTCTGCGTCAGAACCAACTTTCCAACCAAACTCTGAGATATCTTCACTGAGAGTTACAAAGCTCCCACTGAGACTGGAATCCATTCAGGCATCCTCCAGGGATTGGTCAGACAGGAAATAGTACGATGAACAAACATTTAGGACTGCTACCTACCCAATTCTGAATCCAACATTAAATTTCATTTTGCAGGTTGTCTGTGGAAATATAAACTGCGGTGCCAATCTGGAAAATTGAGGTAACTTTCCCCTCCCTGGGAGCCACGGCACAGTTAGTAGCACTCTCATGTTAAAGAGAGCATGAGTTTTCAGTTCAATTCCTACTCTATGGTTCGAGTCCAAAAGATCAAGCCTAGTTCTCCAGCAAGGTGTAGCATTGTCAGAAGTGCAGCTCCTAGATGGAGATTTTAAACTCAACCAATATCTGCCTGTTCAGGTGGATGCAAAAGATCTCACATCATTACAAAAAGTAACTATTACCAAGTCATTGTCACATTGTTTGTGGGAGCTGGCTATGTCCATAATGGCTGCTTGCTTCCTGCATTATAACAGTGTCTACACTTTCAAAGTGCTTTTCGATAGTTGTAAAGCATTTTGGGACATCTGCTGGATGTGAAAAGTGATCAATAAATGCAGGTCTTCCTTGCGTCTGTCACAGTGTGAGGACGTTCTGGTAAAACGTTTCCAATGAATTCTCACAAATGAAGGACCTACCTTTCAGAATCTGAGTCCTACTCCCAACCACAGCTCAAGGTAGCAGATCAATTGAAATAACTGATCGTATGGTGGCTGGAAAAAGGAACTCAGATGAGGGATGGGAGGAATTGGCTAATTTTTGCTAGCTTTCATTAAGCAGTAGGTAGACACAATCAGCTCCCACTTTACGCTTGGGTCAGCTTGCTCACTGATTTAAATGATGGTGAAAAATTCATCCCACAGGCTGGTTTGCATTCTCCTATACCAGCTATTCCCAGTACCTCCTTGCTCGTGAAACAGCTTAAAGCTCATTAGTGAGAATGCTCAGGCTTCTGAAACTTTATTCTCAAACAATGTTAAGCGCCAGGGTATTCAAAAAAACTGTCTAAGAAATGAAACCCTCTGCAAGATGTTTTGTGGAAGTCTACCCCGTCTCAGACCTAAGTTGCAAAAAAGGGACATTACGGTCGTTTTAGGATACACGTCTGATCCGGACAGAGCTAAAGCAAAGATTTACAATAGTTAACATCACCTAACAATTCGCATCTCGACAGCTGGTAACAAACAACTGGAAAACACAGAGAAACAGACTAAGTTGAGATTGTAGAGGATGAGGACTGATCATTAACTCAGGAGCTGCAATGAAGTTTTGGGTCATCAACCATAATTTTGTCACCAATGTAGCACCTGTCCAATTAACAGCTTGGCTCTCCTTCATGTTTAGATGGCACAAATTTTACAAAAGAACCATGAGCACTGTCAATAGATTTGGCAATTTACTTTAACTCAGGCAAAGGCCTTGTGATGGAGTTGGGATGTTCCTTTTGCTCCCATTTCCACTACCCCCCATCCCCGGTCACGTTGAGTTTAATAAGGAGTGCATTCTAAATTGCATCTCTCACTCCAACTGCTGCTCAAAGATGGCAGAATGTTCTAGATGTTGTTGCAATTATTCTGCTTCCTAGCTCTGTGGAAATCAGAATAAGGGTTTCAGTCAGAGCTGAGGAGAAATGTCTTCTCTTAGAGGGTAGTGAATGTGTGGAATTCTTTACTGCAGAAGGTTGCTGAGGCGGGATGGCAACGTCAATTCAAGGCTGAGATAGACAGATTCTTTTTTAATCAGTAAGGGGATCAAGGGAAAAAGGTGGGGAAGTGGAGTTGAGGATTAACAGATCAGCCACGATCTCACTGAATGGTGGAGCAGATCCGATGGGCTGAATGGCCTGTGTCTGAGAGAGTCTGACACTCCCGTGCAGATTGAGGACTGAGAGATGCCGGTGGTGACAGTATGAGGTGGAGGAAGTTTCATTCACTGGCGAGACAAGCTGAGGCAGACTGGGAAGAGTGACCTGCAGACAGCACTGCAGTGACAAGGTTAGAGTGGTGCAGGAAAAGCACAGCAGGTCAGGCAGCATCCGAGGAGGAGGAAAATCAATGTTTCGGGCAATAAGGAGTGAAAGTAAAATAGAATTAATCCTGGCCTCAATGAATAACTTGCCCTTGTTCAATGTATTTTCTGATTTCCTCCCCATCTTCAGCACTGCTGAAAGCTGGTTTCTTCAGCTTGTGAAGAATTTGGAATCTGTAAAGATGTGGTTAGCACAGTCGGAGGAAAGAAAACAGATTCCCACAAAGATATTACCTTGTCATATATTACAAGTAACACAAAGGTCTATCTTTTGTATCGATATTAGGAGCTTGCATATTTGATGGAGGAGGGGGTGAATTACAGCATCATATGACAGTGTGGAGCAGTTGGGTCCTTGAGCCCTTGTCAGTTCTTTCAAAAACCATTAATGTTGCTGCCTTATTCACATAACTGTATTCCCACAGCCTTGGAACCAACCTAATAAATCTCCAAAACCTTCATGTTCATTTGGGTGTGGAATGACCACTCTAGCAAGGGGGCTGAATTAGTGGTTTACACAGATCTACCATAAATTCCTGGTTTGTGCACACTATGCACCTCCACTTTATAATGTCCAGAATTCCCCATGCTTTACTAACTGTTTTGTTAACCTGTCTTGTCATTTTTGAGGATTGGTGCATCAAGACCCTCTGGCCATTCTCTTCTTGCACCTCCTTTAAAATGGGATCATTTGGGAGATCCTGGCTCTTCTCAATCTTCCTAAATAAAGGCATCAGTTCACATTTTGTGGTGGATTCTATCTGCCCTGTATCTGCTTATTCCACCAGCTGCCAAAGGGCTCTTGAAACTTAGAACTACTCTTTCCATCCCCAAACCCCCAATGTTTTCAACATGTCCACAATTGTCTGCCTATTTGGGGGTGGCACGGTGGTTAGCACTGCTGCCTCAGTTCAATTCCAGCCTTGGGTGACTGTCTGTGTGGAGTTTGCACATTCTCCCCGTGTCTGCGTGGGTTTCCTCCGGGTGCTCCAGTTTCCTCCCACAATCCAAAGATGTGCAGGATAGGTGAATTGTCCATATAAAATTGCCCATAGTGTTAGGTGCATTAGTCAGAGGGAGATGGATTTGGGTGGGTTACGTTTCAGAGGTTCACTGTGGACTGGTAGGGCCTGTTTGCACACTGTAGGTAATCTAATCTATTTCTGTGTTTTGTTCCAGAAGAGTTTTCTGGGCCTTTAGTGTAAGCTTGCAGCAATAAATGGGGAAATGTACTGGGCCTAATGTTGTTAGTGAATGTATCCTTTTACAGTGTGACTTAGCTTTTACACAGCACTCGAACTCTGTAAATTTGACTGCTTTCTATATGTTAGAAATTCTTAGAAAGGATCCAACTAAATACGTAATATTTGTAACAGAGTGCCAGAAGAGCATTTAAAAGCTGCAGATGTGTAGGTCTTTAATGTCAGAAATGCACCATTCGTTGAAACAACACAATTGATACTGAATATATACAAGAGATTGGTGAGGTTACAGAGGGTTTTGTGTGAAGTCATTGACTCTCCATATAGAGCGTGGAGTTATGGAAAGAGTACAGAAAATAAAAAGCATGGCTAAAATGGTACCAGGAATTAGAAGTTCCCGTGATGAGAAAGCTCAGACAAATTAGGAGGCTTTCATTATGAAGGGGGGAAGCTAAGGAATGAGCCAACAGGTGTTGCCAAAATTACAGGAAATAGTCATCACTATAACACTGATTGGGAAGAGTGACCTGCAATGAGTATCGCAAAGAGGCATATTAGGTGAGTATGTTCACTTACAGCTTGTAAGATCTTTATTTTGGGTTTACAGTTTGTGAAGGCAATACTGCAGAGCTCCAGAGAAAGACAGTCCTGGAGTAGTTAATATTATTTAACTTCAAGGACAATCTAATAATTCTATTTAAGGGGGTAGGTCATGGAAGGAGAGCGCGAAGCCATATTGTGCTCTTCCTGCCCTATGTGGGAAGATGGATACAGTCCCAGTTCTCAGCACCAGGAAGTGTCTCTAGCTGCAGCTCCTTGAACCCGAATTTACGGAGCTGCAGCAACTGCTGGTGACACTATGAAACATCCGTAAGGCTGAAAATATCGTGGATAGCACATACAGAGAGGCAGACATCAGCAGAGAGGGAATGATGACCACCAAGAAGATTAAGGAGATTAGGGAGCCAATGCAAGGATCTCCTACAAAACAGGTATACCACTCTGGATACCACTTGGAGGAACTGCCCCTCAGGAAGTTGGAAAGCACCTTAAAAAGTGGGAGCTCAAAAGTTGTGATCTCAGGATTCATACCACGGAGGAGGGATCCCTGGAGTGTATATGAGATGGTTTTCTGGATTAATGGAGTCATAGAGTGACACAATATGGAAACAGACCTTTCGATCTAACCAGACCACACCGACCATGTTCCTAAACTAAACTAGTCCCACCTGCCTGCACTCGGCCCTTTTCCCACCAAACCTTCCCTATTCATGATTGTATCCAAATGTCTTTTAAATGTTGTAACTGTACCATTCAGTGATCTGTGGCCTAAGTCCCTATACCTGCCTTTGGACCATGTCCTTTAATGCCTTTGCTGAACCAAAAATGTATCTCTCTCAGATTTAAAATTAACAACAGATCCAGTATCTATTACTGTTTGTGGAAGAAAGTGGGGATGGGGTGGGGTGGTGGGGGATACTGAGCCCGGGGCTCATCTGCTTCTGGTGGCTTTCTTTCTCTTCTTTTTGTTGTTACTCTTTTTCTTTGATTCTTCACTTTCTTTTCCTTACAGGGTGCAGTGACAGTACTGGGACAAGCCGGACATGGCTCCATCCAGCCCAGGGCCTCCTGGTAAGTGAGGAGCCGGTCTGAGACTGACTCTCCCGGCCTGGACCCGTAGGCTAGGCTGAGGGTCCAGATCCACAGCTAGGCCTGAGCGCCTGAAGGAGGAGGTCAGTCTCCCTGTGCGGCAGGCTTCTCCTGACATGGAGGTCTCGTCCCTGTGTGGAGGTCTTCTTCGACTTTGGCGTCCAGGTGTTCCAGTGGGTGGTCTTGGCCCGGTACAGCGGTCTTCTTCAGTGGAGATTTCTAGCGTAGTGTCCAGTGGCCCGGCCATGACAGTCTCGTCCTGGTCAGGTCTTCAGGCTATTCCTTGATCAGCTTTCCCTGAGCCCAGCAGAAGTTAACTGAACTGTAATGAACTTTGCCTTAATTGTACTTTTTTAAAATCATTATGTATGACTTCTGTCATTGATATAAATGCTGTGGTGGGGTGACTTATAAAACACTGTTTTTCATGTAAAAGTACACATGACAATAAATTTCCATTCCAATCAATTCTACCTGAATCCACCACTTCCTCTGGCATTTCATTCCACAAATGAACCAGCCTCTGGGTAAAGAAGTTACCCCTCATGCCCTTGTTAAAACTTTCTCCTCCCACCTTAAAAATATGCCCCCTGGTTATGAACTCCCCCACCCTATGGAAAGGACCCATGTCATTCATCTTATCTATGCTCCTTATTGTTTTATAAACCTCAATTATGTCACACCTCAATCTCCTATGTTCCAGTGAAAAAAGTCCCAGTCTTACCAGACTATTTTTATATTTCAAATCCACCATTCCTGGCAATATGCTGATTAGATTCCCTACAGTGTGGAAACAGGCCCTTCGACCCAACAAGTCCACATCAACCCTCTGAAGAGCAACCCACCCAGACCCATTCCCTTACACCTAACACTATGGACACTTTAGCACGGCCAATTCACTTAACCTGCGCATCTTTGGACTGTGGGAGGAAACTGGAGCATCCAGTGGAAACCCACGCAGACACTGGGAGAATGTGCAAACTCCACACAGACAGTTTCCCAAGGCAGCAATTGAACCTGGGTCCCTGGCGCTGTGAGGCAGCAGTGCTAAACACTGAGCCACCGTGCCACTCCAATTTTGTAATATCCTTCCTATAGCAGGGTGACCAGAATTGCACACGATATTCCAGAAGAGGCCTCACCAACATCCTGTACAACCTCAACATGATGTCCTTTTAAGTAAAAATATTACTTTAAGTAAAATAGCTTTACAGCACAATCAGATTCATGCTTCCTCTGCAGCAGATACCACCAGGTGTACCTCTGCTCCTACATTCAATGCTGTGATTGCTTTTAACAAAGGGTGACATTTCAAACTGTGGTAGTTATCTGATTGTAGTTAGTGTTATTGGCAGATAATTCTTCAAAAGTGCAAATTAAAATTACCACAAAATGTGAACTTCTATCTATGATATATAAGCCAACATAAATTATGGGGATGAGTCAGAAATATTTAACTTTAAAAGAAACATTTGGACTTTTCAGTAGGTATTGACCAAACTTATATCAGCAATAAACCTTATTGTCGATGTGTGCTCAGTTTTTAAGAAACTGACTCATGTTTCTGAAACCAAGGTGTGTCAAGGTATTAGTAGGGAAATGGTGTTGGTGAAACTGATGGGGTTAAAGTCTGACAAGTCCCCAGGCCTGATAATCCACATTCCAGAGGACTAAGAAAGTGGGTCTAGAAATAGTGGATTCATTGCTGGTCATCTTTCAAGATTCTAAGGGGCTCTGGAACAATCTTATTTAAAAAAGGAAGTAGCAAGTAAACAGGGAATTATAGATTGGTTATCCTGACACTGGTGATGGGGAGGATGCTGGCATCCACTATAAAAGATTTAATTGCAGGGCACCTGTAAAGCAGTGACAGAATTGGACAGAATCAGCACGGAGTTACGAAGGGAACATCATGCTTAACAAACTATTGGAAATTTTTTGGAGCTGTGATCAGTAACATTGGTAAGGAGGTACCAGTAGATGGGGTTTCTTGGACTACGACAAGGAGTTTGATAAGGTCCCTCATAAGAGATTAGCATGTGAAATTAACGTGTGAAATCTTGGGGAGTTGAGTACTGACATGGATAGAGAACTGGATGGCTGACAGGAAACAAAGAATAGGAGGAAATGGGTCATTATCTGAGGCAGACAGTGACCAGTGAGGTACCACAGAGATCAATGTTTGGAGCCCAGCCGTTCACAATATGCATCAGTGTATTGATGAGGGAATGAAATATAACGTTTCCAAGATTGCAAATAATACAAAACTGAGTGGGTGGGTGAGCTGGGAGAAGGCTGTGGAGATGTTTCCATCTGATCTGGGCAAGTTGACTAAGGCAGGGGAGTACATGGCAGATGGAATATAATGTGAATAAATGTCAGGTAGCAAAAGCAGGAAGGCAGATTATAGTCTGAATGGCAATAAATTGGGAAAAGGGAGAGGTTCAATGAGACCTGGATGAATATTGTACCCATATTGATGAAATTAGGCATGCAGGGGAAGCAGGCAGTGAAAAGGGTGAATGGTATATTGACCTTCATAGTGAGAGGATTCGAATACACGAGCAGGGATCTTTTTCTGCAATTGCACAGAGCCCTGAATAAACCCCACCTAAAGTACTGCATGTAGTTTTGCTCTCCTTATCTGAGAAAGGATGTGCTGGCTGTGGAGGGAGTGCAGCAAAGGTTTACCAGAGTGATTCCTGGGCACGCAGGCCGGATACAGAAAAGTTTAGGACTGGAGTTTAGAAGAATGAGGAGTGATCTCATGGAAACCTACGCAATTCTAACAGGACTAGGCAGGGCAACACAGGAAGGATGTTTCCGATGACTGGGGAATCTTAGAACTGGGCTCACACTTTAAGGATGCATGGTAGGCCATATAGGACTGAGATGAGGGGACATTTCTTTACTCAGAGTGTGGAGAACCTGTGGGATTTCTACCATAGAAAGCAGTTGAGGCCAACGTGTTGAATGTTTTGGAATGAGATCTAGATCTTAGGGCTAAAGGGATCAAAAGGTTAGGATGAAAGCAGGAACAGGGCACCTAGTTGGAAAATCAATGATGATAATATAGGAAGTCAGACCAGACTTGAAAGGTTGAGTGGTATACTCCTGGTCCTATTTTCTCTATTTCAAAAGGTAGGCATTAAAGGACTGTTTTGTTGGTGTCTTAGGTGTGGATTCAGGGCACCCACAAGATAAGGGAAAAGTTAGAAGAAATCATATCTCACATCGTGTTACTGGGTCACCACCACAGCTGGGTATTGGGGCTGAGACTGCAATGCAACTTAAAAAGGAGTTGGGTAAGGATTTGAAAGTCCCAACAGGTAACTCAAGGGGTTGCTTCTGTTTAATTCCAGATTATGCCTCAGTTGAGGTGCCCTGGCTGTGTTTCTCTATTTTTAGGCCCCCTCATAAAATACTAGTGGCTGTTGTTTAAGGGGCCTGGCAAATTGGATCAGTCGAGGCCCTTGAGGAGAAGTAGATAACACCAAGAGAAACTGATCCTAAAAGATGAGGGGCTTCAGGAGTGGAGCTGGGCAATAACAACAACTTAATTTTATATAGGACAGCCCGTAGAAAAGCCAACACCACCCCTATGAAAGAGCAGTGAAAGAGTCATTCAGGAAGTCACTTTTAGGCAAATTCCAAAAGCACTGAATCCACCCAGAATCAAACACGGAAAAAAAAATCATGAAATCATCTTGGAAATCAAGGCCGGAAAAATCCCTGGAAATGCCAACTAGATGTGTCAGTGTCAGACTGATAAAAAAATTAAAACCGCCAGCATGTCTCTACATTGGATCCGAGATTAAGGTGAAGGGATCTCTGTTTGAAATTTTAAAACTGATTTCCTTCTTTCAGATTATAACTGATCTGCAAGACAGGCTATTGATGTACTATTTACAACACGACTTGGATGTTGGACTGGGATGGACAAAGTTAAAAATCACACAACACCAGGTTATAGTCCAACAGATTTATTTGGAAGCTCTAGCTTTTGGAGCGCTGCTCCTTCATCAGATGGTTTGTTGGAGCAGCGCTCCAAAAGCTAGAGCTTCCAAATAAATCTGTTGGACTATAACCTGGTGTTGTGTGATTTTTAACTATTTGCAACACACTTACACTGCAATAGTGCAAATTCCCATCAAATAAAACCTTGTACTGAGAATACTAGTTTATGAAGTCTAACTGAATGGACTAAAATATAAAGTTAATTTTACAGATGCTACAAATATTGTGGAGCCTCCCATTGCCTGTTTAGAATCATCATGACTACAGGAGTTAAAGTCATTTCCTTTACAGATTTTCTATATGCAGCAACATTTCTGTATATTTTAACAGATTTTTTAAAAATCAGCTCCCAAGGGTTAAAATGAATCTGTACAAATATTCACGCAAAATGCTAGCTGTTTCGGACTTGTTGTCAAATTACTTTCACTGAAACCAAACACTTCCAAAATGCCATTGTGATTATCATGGAGCATTGTTCAGTCTCTAGGTTGTGGGAATGAGTTTTTTCAAATTATTTTGCACAGGATGTGGGCATCACTGGCTGGGCCAGTATTAAGTGCCTGTCCTCAAATGTCCTTGAGAAGGTGGTCAAGACCAGTCTTGTTGAACTGTTGCAGTCCACACGGTGTCAGGACACCCACACTGCTGTTCAGAATTTCCTGCCAGGAGTTTAATCTGACATTCAGCTCATGTATTGAGGGCACTTAATTGACAAAAGTGGTGCGTTTGACTAAAATGCTGAACCGTAGCCCAGTCTGCCTGTTCAAATCGACACTTGAGAACCCACAGTACTATCTGATAAGATGGCGTTCTGCAGCTCATGCCCCTGGCCAACAATATTCCCTCAAACCACAAGAAGCAGTCTCACCTTGCTGCTTTCCGTGGGGGTCTTACTACGGGCAATACAGCATCTAGGTTTGCTTAGACAACAGCAGGCAGTTACATCAAGGAACTGTGCGAAGTGCTCAGCAATATGATAAGGTGCTATACAAATGCAAATCTTTCTCATTTATACGAGGGGCATATTCACATTATAATGGGAAAAACAAACATGGTTTCTGTGTTCAAAACCTCGTTACAGCTCCAAATGAAATATTTATCAATAATATATACTTATAACAATTGTATTCAGTTTGAATATACCTGAGTAGATCCTTCACTTTACTTCCAAATATCACCGTTAACCCTTGAGTGGCCTTATTCGGTTATCAGTTAGCAGCAGCATTCCTGAAGGATACCGACAGAGCATGTGAGCTCTTTGGCAATGTGTGGTTTTACATGTAGTGATGAAGTGTATCATGAAAGTAAGTCCCTGGTTTAAATATTTCATCGTTGTGTGTTCAAGTAGTATGTGGATATTTGAGAAAACCTGACTTCTACTATTATAGAAGATTGCTGTTGAGGTGGTCCAGTCTAGGAGGAGGGATCTATGTGTACCTGAGTTGTCTTGACCAGAAAACTTCAATCAATAGGAGGTAAGCCTATCACTTGTTGCTTCTGATTCTCAGACCACACAGAACTGAAACAGCCTCTGTTCCCAAACCGACTCAGCTCACTGTCATTATGGTGTGTATCAATGATTTATGCATCAAAGGTTTCCAGGTTCTGATTGATTGGGAACAGACTTTTGGCGTTTCAACTCAGCGGTGTGGAGCCAGTGCTCAAATAACTCATTTCAAAACCCCTCACAACATTCAAACATGATAAAAGCAGCATTAATGTGAGGGGGAGAGATGGTCGGATTATGCGAGTGGCACTGGATTAGTACTCCATGATGTTCTAGGGATAGGTAGCTGGGTGGAATTTAAATTCAATTCAAACAACTCAACTTTTCAATAAAATCAATCTGGAGTTAAAAGCTAGTCCCAATGATGCAGGTACAAAACTCTCATTGATTGTTGTTCAAAACAGATTTGGTTTTACGAAGGTTGGTTTTGGGAAGGACATCTGACTTGTGTACCTGATCTGAACTAGATGTGACTCAGAACCACAGCAATGTGTAGTTGATTCTTTAGTTGCTTTCTGAAATGGTGGAACGAGTCATTCAGTTGGAGCGATGAGGGATTAAAAACTGGCTGAAGATCCTATGGACACAAACATACAGAAGAAAAGTTGCCCAAGGCACTGGTGGCCTGTAGCGTGGGAATACCACTGTGTTGTATCAGATAATACTGTATTAGGGCATCTAGATACTGAGTCTCCACCAAGCTCTGACAAAATTTACCATGTGAATAAGGAGCCAGAAACTTCCCTCCTTAACTGTTTGGGTGTAACATGCCGTATACAGAGGAACCTTGATTATCCGGCATTCGATTATCCAAATATTGGATTATTCGGCAAGATCGCAAGTTCCTGATGCTCGGCTAAACTGTGTTACCCGGCATTTGATTATCTGGAATTTGATTAACTGGCCGCCTGTGCCCTTGGGATAATCGGGGTTCCTCTGTATTGTTTTGGAGAAATTTAGAAGCAGGGAATATGGTTTATGAATATCGCGAAAGTGACATTCATAAAACGTATACAACAACGTGAACATAGATTTTCAGTTTCAGTTCTGTGGGATTTGAAAATTACTGTCGAACATCTAAAACATGAGGTTGTTTGGTAAATGCAAACGTGTTTCAGAGTCAAAGGTCGCTTATCACTGGTTTGTGGTTTTCTTGCTTTTGGGCAGTGGATCCCCCCTGTCTGAGGATGTTTCACTGCCTTTAACGTCACATGGTCAACAAAAGACAACCTTTGTAGAGTGTCAGAGAAGGTAGATATGGAGATGTTTTGAGGCTATCTGGTTGAGTTATTGAGGAAGGGGAGAAATGGGAAAGAGCTAAGTGCAAATGTGGTTAAAAAGAATCACGGGGGAGGGGGTGGAATAGCCACTAAAGGGTTAACTGAAGGGGCTACCAAGGAAACCACTCAGGCTCAGAATGCAGGGGTTAAAACCCTCTCCCTACCACCCCCTCCCCATCGCCCCAACCCCCAACACAATGAACACATTTTTAAGTGTTAGTACTAACACATGCATAAAAATTCTCTGAATTTTCCTCCCATGTTTTTTTTTGTGCAGCTGAATCCCCTGTCGCCAGTGAGCCTGGGTAGTCTCAGGTGCCACTTCTTGGTCTTTGTCTCCCCCTCCTTTTCTGCACGGCCCTTTCTGACCGTGCTCCTTATGAAAAATAAAACATACGACGGGTCAGTTTCACTTTCCGCGGGTAACTGAGGTCTGTGCCACAAAGGTGGGGGTCACCTGGCCAAAGGAGGCCTCAGTGCTGTTGGAATCAGGAGGATCTCAGATGCTTCAGAAGGAAGGAGACTTCGCCTTCTCCTCCCACTGAGAATGGCAGTGGATTGCAGATGGGTGTGCGGGCAAACAGACTCGACTGCGGTTGCTAGGCGTAGCAGATACCTCCCGTTGAAATTCCTCTCCGCCATTTTCTATCCCCTTGCATTCTTGAATTCCCACACTGCTGATCCTCCCATGCGACGCTGAGGTAGGGCAGTTCATGCCTTGACTTTCCAGCTCTCTCTCTTTTTCTCTCGAACCGTTGATCGTAAATAAACAAATGTTGCCAGTCGTAAAGTAACACTGCTTTCCAAGAGCTGCAGTGATCAAAGACAGGACAACATTGACTGCAGAATGATAAACCACTGGAAAAAGGTTGCACCAAGTTGAGCGTGTAAAAAAAATGAAGATGCGATGGTTGGCCATTTTGTTTTGGAGTTAGCTGTTTTATATAATCAGCTGTTAAAGCAGCAACGCACAGCTAGGCAGCACGACCTTCCTTTGCAAGACAAGAGCACAAGGACCAAGGAACACTTTACTATGACTTGCAAAATATTTGCACCTGGTACCCGCATTAATGGAATGGTTCTTTTGAGATTCGGCCAAGTTTAGATAGACAAAATGATCCACAATGGACATGACGCCAGGCAGTTAGCCGGTGATTATGTGTGTGTGTGTGTGTGTGTGTGTGTGCGTGTGTTCTGTTTTTTCAGCCAGTTTTCGCTCAGGCCTACACTTCCTGGTCCTCGAACACCTCCAGGAATAATGGAGGGAAGAGTTCTGTGGGACATTCAACCTTCATGTGGAGGAAGCGGCTGGCATGACATGCCCCGATCATCCTTAGGTCTGTGACTTTCATCAGCAGCTTTGGCCAGAAGTGTGGAATGTTGTGTTTGCGATAGTTTATGTAGTGTTCAAACGCTAGGAGGTAGGCCTCTTGGCATTTCTCTATTTTGTCAATGCAAGTCAGTCCTGTGCGATCTGGAAGCAAGAACAAGAATCACTTGTCAATCAGGGGTTTTCCAAACTGTTCATTACTTTTGCCTGTTTGAAACTGGGGCAGGAACAATGTCAACCTTTGATGTTGTACAAATGTAAGAAATGGACAGGGAGTTGACCATTCAGCCCATCAAGCCTCCTCCCCCATTCAGTAAGATCATAGCTGGCCTCAACTCCACTTGGCCCAGATAATCTTTGTCTCCCTTAAGAGTGTCAATTAACATAAAGATTAACAATTGTTAATTGATCAATTGTTAATGAACAACCGTTAGTGAAGAACTTATCTATTTTTGCCTTAAAAACACTCAATGACTCTTTTGCTACTCTCTGGGTAAAAACAAATGCATATTACTGTTCATGCAGTGTCGCTGGGTCAAAATCCTGGAACTCCCTCCTGAACAGCTTGTTGGGGGCATCTTCACCAAACTGACTGCAGGAGTTCAAGGACATAGCTTACCACCACCCTCTTAGGAGCAATTAGGGACGGGCATTAAATGCTGCCCAGCCAGTGGATCCCCAATCCCCTGAATAAATTAAAATTTAGATTTACATCTCTCTGAGAGAGAATGTTTTCCTCATTTACATCTTCATATTTAAACTGCGTTTCTTAATTCTATTCCCACCGATAAGGGAAACATCCTCTCAGCACCCACCTTGTCAAGTCTCCTTGGTCTTATCTTTCATGAATGCCAAGATCCTGTTTTCTTCCCACTCAGTTTTATCTGCTATTCTGTGGAGGTTTACTGTTGCTCCATTGTCCTCAACATTGAGGTTAGAAAGAAAGAAGTTTGAGTGGACTTTCTCTGGCCTGATCATGCTTCTGTGAAGCATTGCAACACCCTTTCCTTTTTAAAGGTGCTATATGATTGCAGTCTGTTTGTTGTTTTACCTGAGTTCCCCACCCTCAAAGTAGGGCACCCCTCTTCAATTTTACTCCTCCGCACTGCCTCCTATAATGAAATCCAACTCTTTGCTTTTGTCCCTGTCTCAACTCGGTTTATTGAAGTGAATTCTCTTTTCACGAGGCTGTGTGTATGAAAGTATTTGTGGTTATTTATGAGGCTTGTTTATCGGGTGACATGGTGGCTCAGTAACAATTGAAAGGCGTGTAGGTTAGGTGAACTGGCCATGCTAAATTACCCATGGTGCTCAGGGATGTGTAGGTTAGGTGCATTCATCAGGGTTAAATGTACAGCAATAGGTTAGGGGAATGGATTTGGGTGGGATACTCTTTGGAGAGTCAGTGTGGACTTGTTGGGCCGAAGGGCCTATTTCCACACTGTAGGGATTCTATGATAAGCGAGTTTTGAGAAGATTTGTAGTTCAGGTTGACGTTCTGGATGTAGGTTTGCTCGCTGAGCTGGAAGGTTCGTTTTCAGACATTTTGTCACCATACAAGGTAACATCTTCAGTGAGTGTCTGGATGAAGCACTGGTGGTATAGCCCACTTTCTATTTATATGTTTGAATTTCCTTGGGTGCAAATATGGCACAATATGATAAAACTGGCCCGAAAATGGGAAACCAATGCACCCAAGGAAACTCAAACATATAAATAGAAAGCGGGCTACACCACCAGTGCTTTATCCAGAGGCTCACTGAAGATGTTACCTAGTATGGTGATGAAATGTCTGAAAATGAATATTCCAGCTCAGCGAGCAAACCTGCATCCAGATTCTATGATTGTTCACATCCTTCAATACATTATAGTCAGAAGGCTCACTACAAAGGTGTATCTCACTTTCTCTGCTTAGCCATTTGTATGGGCCTTAAAAGTAATTTCGACACTGATGCCACACTCTGAGAAGCATGAAGCTGACAGGACAGCTTCCAAATAGGGGTCAAAGACTCAGAAGAAGGGATCAGCCATTCACAGCTTAGGGAAGGAGAATTACTTTCACTTGGGGTTCTGTGAATCTTTGGAATTCTTCACGCACGGAACTGTGGATTCTCAGTTGTTGTGTAGATCCAGGAGGACAGTGGAAAAGCTTTAAGGATGTCCTCAAAGCCTCCATGAAGAGCTCACCCATCTCCATCAGCTCATGGGAGGCCCTTGTGTGTGGCACAGCAAAACTGGGAATGTTCTTTTGGGAAAGTTCCAAACATGTTGAGGAGTTTGCTCAGGAATAGGGAGAGGAAAAGCTGAGACATCAGAGAACCGTCAACCAACCCTTCGACTCAACGTCCCCATGCACCATGTGCCTCGTAAATGGCAGAGAGTGAAGATGGTGCACTCAAATAAAAGCAAACTACATGGAAGCCGCAAATCTGAAACGAAAACAAAAGTTGCTGGAGAAACTCCACAGTTCTTGAGGCACCTGTGGAGAGAGAAACAGAGTTAATGTTTTGAGTCCAATATAACTCTTCTTCAGAGCTGAAGATTCAAGATGCAAAATGTTAACTCTGTTTCTCTCTTTGCAGATGCTGCCAGACCTGCTGAGTTTCTCCAGTGCTCTCTGTGTTTGTATGTCTGGATGGTGTATTGGGCTTATCAGCATCTCAGAAATCTTCAAAAACAAGTCATCCTCCATTCTGAAGGGAAATCTGAGATTGAGATTGTTCGTTTATTGGACAGGAAAAGAATTGAGGTGTGTGAAGATAGGAAGGGAAAATGGAATTGAGTCAGAAATCTTCTATGGTCTTACTGAATGGTGTGGGGAGCTGGGGAGCTATATAGTCCACTCCTGCTTGTAGTTCTCATCTACTTTTAGAGTATCTGTTGGGACTTGCAAGAGAATGCATATCTTGTGCTGGAGCAGCTGTTGCCTTGTTATCTTTAGACTCTCGCAGTCTAACTATTGTTGATTTTGGAGTTATGACAATGCAGTATAGAACACTCCGAGTTAAAAGAAAAACACCTTATCCAACAGTAATACTTAACAGTGAGCAGTTTTACCTGAGGACATCAATAAAACTGCTTGGAGGAGTGCCACCTCTGTGTCATCCAGACTGAAGGCGGCTAAGGATTTGCCCAGCTCAAATATGGCGTCTGAGACGACCCCTAGTCCTCCATTCTTCAGTTGCTCTCTCTTGACGGCCATTTCTCCATTTAGTGTCAGTGTCTCGCTCTCTGCATCATAACGGACAGCAGCCCTTAGAGACATTATCTCCATGCAGCAGCCTTTCAAAAGGATGATCTGGTCTTCACAAGGCAGCTGAACAAGGCAGAACACAACAAAGTAAAACAAAAAAAGTTGCTTCAACAGTAGTCAATCAGTAACAGGGCTGTCTTTCTGTCTTGGCCCTAGGGTGAAGACTACCTTCTGTCATTAGAGTAACGTCATCTATAAAAATCAGTGGTGGCTTTGCACATGGAGCCTTTCCTGATTGGGCATCTTACTCCCCCATTTTTTCACAGGTATGCACTTCTGTGGAAATGTCGACTTGTACTCCCCTTTTGTCTGCACTCCAGATTATTCTGCTGAGTTAAACTGGGACACCAGCTGCCCGTTGGGCCCAATGACACGCCATCTCATGGTAAGACTAGATGGTAACTATCTACAGGCTGACAGACCACACCCTAACTGATGCTGCCCTCATCCACTAGCCACAGCTGCTCCCTTTCTATGAGTTCGGCTTGAAATTTGGTCAGGATGCATTTGGTGATTGCTGATGTCTACTCCCTGGTCACTACGGTGAGCAACAAAGACAGTGTGTATCCATAGCACTATTATTGTTCCTGTATCTCATTTCATTGAAGTGACTGAGGAATGTTGATCTGTGAATTGCCAATTGCATTACTTTTCACATGGTTGGCTGGGCCTCTATAAAGCAATCTGGCAGAGTATCTGGCAATGCCCTACGACAGATAAACCTGTCAGTGTGCGCACTATTTCTGTCCTATATCTCCATTTCTCTCCTAGAGGAGAGGCTACCAAACAGGGCAAGGAAATCATTTGAGATGAGAGAGCACATGCAAAGGAACAGGGAGAAATACCGTCAGACGTGAGACTATTGACTTTCTCCGAAGGGTTTTCTTTGACATTTTTATTAAAATATATAATATTTGCCAAAGATTTGGCTCAAGTGGGACCATGATCCCCTTAAATTACCCAGTCAGAGTCAGAATAAGGGATTAGTAATTTAGGACTGAGATGAGGAGACCTTACCTCACTCATAAGGTTACTAATGTGTGGAGCTTTCTACCTCAGAGAGCTGTGGACGTTCATTCATTGAGTATATTCAAACCACATCAGTAGATTTTTAAATTTAAGGATAAACGTATGGATATGGGAATAATGCGGGAAGCTTAAAGATCAGCCATGATCCTATTGAATGATGGAATCGGATTGAAGGACTGAACAGCTTATTCCAGCTCCTCTCCTCTTGCATTCCTAAACAAATTATGTAAATATTTCGAGGTGGGTGGTGAAGTGCTATTATTGCTAGACTATTAATCCAGAGACCCAGGTGATGTTCTGGAGACCTATGTTCCAATCCTGCCATGGCAGATCATGGAATTTGAATCCAAGGAAGATCTGCAATTAAGAATTGGATGATGACCAAGAAAGCATTGTCAATTGTCAGGAAAACCGATCTATTTTGACTCACTAACATCCTTTAAGAAAGGTAATTGGTGTCCTTTCGTGATCTGGCCTCCATGTGACTCCTAGACCCACAGCAATGTAGGTCAGGCAGCATCAAAGGAGAAGGCGAATCGACGTTTCGGACATAAGCCCTTCTTCAGGAATGAGGCCTTCTTCAGAAGGGTTTTCTTTGACATTTTTATTAAAATATATAATATTTGCCAAAGATTTGGCTCAAGTGGGACCATGATCCCCTTAAATTACCCAGTCAGAGTCAGAATAAGGGATTAGTAATTTAGGACTGAGATGAGGAGACCTTACCTCACTCATAAGGTTACTAATGTGTGGAGCTTTCTACCTCAGAAACGTTGATTCTCCTTCTCCTTTGATGCTGCCTGACCTGCTGCGCTTTTCCAGCAACACATTTTTATGCTCTGATCCCCAGCATCTGCAGTCCTCACTTTCTCCACAGCAATGTAGTTGACTCTAAAATGCCCTCAGGGCAATTAGGGGTAGGCAATAGATGCTGGCTTAGTCAGTGATGTCCATATTCCGTGAGTGCATAAAATCAGCAGTGCTGTCATTGTAGCGCATGAAAACATTATTGAATCATAAATAATGTGATGTTGCCATTTCTTATCTCTGTGTCTTGATCAAGAGGCCCATTAGCACAAGGTTTGAGCAGGTTCACTACTTGCTGCCTTTGAAGTGTGGGTAAAGTTTTTGCTGCAGCAGTTAGAATCATAGAATGCCTACATTGCAGAAAGAGGCCATTCAGCCTATTGAATCTGTACTGACCCTCTGAAGAGCATCCTATCCAGGGCCCCTCCCTGACCCCGTAGCCCCTCATTTACTACGGCTAATCCCTCTGATCCTCCTCTATTTCAGCCAATTCATCACCTTCTGGTGGTAATTATGTATTTGCCATGGATGCCACTGCTCAGGTGCCAACTCAGGTTGGACGTAGACCAGGAAAATCTGCCACACGACTTTCTTTCTCCAATTACCCCCGGCCCAAACTCCTGCCATTGGTCACTCAACACGTCCCGCTGCCTTCCCACAGCCAATTGGAAAGAGAGCAGACTTTCTGTTACTTGGCTGCTGGAGCAGACTGCATATTCTCATCGACTTGGAAACCAAAAGCATTCAAAGGAAATGTTCAAAAAGCCCACAGTTCTGAATGCTTCTGTGATTTTCCTCCTGGCTTGCCTGCCTCTGTTCTCTCAAAATGTAATCTCTCATTCCTGAAGACTTCAGGGCAGTTCTGAAGGAATGGCCTCTCTCGATAAGGCACTGATTCAGAAAGGTTGTCAGAGGGAACTTTTACAGGTCAGGATTGATTGCCCATTGGTGAGAAGGAAGGATCTCCCATGACTGAAGCACTCAGTGCTTCTGGCTGTGGGACTGGCTGAAGGGAGGGGAGAGCTTTCCAATGCCTAGACCTTTCCACTAAGGAATACCTGGGCTTCTGTTTCCACATCCTGGAATCTGCAGTCATCTTCCATGGGATGGGACCTGTAGGCAACAGCAACTGCAGTAAGGAGGGGAATCATTGACTCAAGATGATAGTAACTGACTACAGTGGTGAGGTTTGGGAAGAGGAAATTCCCAGTTGGGGGTGGGTGAAGAGTGTTGGAGGCAGTAAGCTGTCAAAAAGCCCCAACAACCAACCTTTCTCAATTTCCGGGGCACTTTGCAATGGAATTTTGCACTTGAATTGCAATGATTGTTCAGTCACTGATTATTTCCAGAGGTAATGACTCACTGTCAGGTTCCAAGATTTGTGGCCATTCTCTTCGTTGTGCAAGAAATTGATGAGGGAAATTCAGGCTTGTTGGAAATGGCATAAACTGAAACTGTAAACCCTGTCAGTTGCAAGTCAACCATGAGTGCTAGCAATTCTGTCTTTGAAATATCACCAAATTCCATTTTGGCAATCACAGTGTTTTATGGATGACTGGGAATTAGAATGCCTAACAGAAGTTGTATTCCCTCCTGACAACCAACAAAGTCAAGAACATTTTCAATGACAAAAATACCTCCGAGAACATTGGTAGCTTTTTGGCAAAATCCACAACTCTGGTAATGGCTGGGGTGATGATCCTGGTGAATTGACTGAAGGCTTCGAGATCCACTTTGTCTCCTTCTGGTGTAGAAGTCATTGGAGATTGGCCGATGTCTTCTGGCTGTGGGCATAAGGTGGATAGAATGAGGTTCTCCCTGGAAATGAAACTTGATAGGACTCAAGATTATTGAACATCGAACATTGAACAGTACAGCACAATACAGGCCCTTCGGCCCATGATGTTGTGCCGGCTTTTTATCCTACTCTAAGATCAGACTAACCTACATATCCTTCATTGTGCTATCATCCATGTACCTACCCAAGAGTTGCTTAAACGTCCCTGATGTATCTGATTCTACCACCACTGCTGGCAGTGCATTCCACGCACCCACCAATCTGTGTAAAGAACCTACTTCTGACATCTTCCCTAAACCTTCCTCCAATCACCCTAAAATTATGCCCCCTCATGATAGACATTTCTGCCATGAGGAAAAAGTCTCTGGCTATCCACTCTATCTATGCCTCTCATCATCTTGAGACAACTCTATCAAGTCATCTCTCATCCTTCTTCATTCCAATTAGAAAATCCCTAGCTCCCTCAACCTTTCTTCATAAGACATGTACTCCAGTCCAGGAAGCATCCTTGTAAATCTCCTCTGCACTCTCTCTAAAGCTTCCACATCCTTCCGATGATGCGACAACCAAAATTGAACACAATATTCCAAGTGTGGTCTAACCAGAGCTCTATAGAGTTGCAGTATACCCTTGCGGCCCTTAAACTCAATTGCCCTGCTAATGAATGCCAACACACCATATGTCTTCTTGACAATCCTGTCGACTTGGGTGGCAACTTTGAGAGATCTATGGACATGGACCTAAAGATCCCTCTGTTCTTTCACACTGCCAAGAATTCTGCCTTCGACCCTGTATTCTGCATTCAAATTCGACTTTCCAAAGTGAATCACTTCTCACTTTTCCAGGTTAAACTCCATCTGCTACTTATCAGCCCAGCTCTGCACCCTGTCAATGTCCTGTTGCAACCTACAACAGCCCTCTACGCTTTTCATCACTCCACCAACTTTCATGTCACCTGCAAATTTACTAACCCACCCTTCCTCATCCAAGTGGTATATAAAAATCACAAAGACCAGAAGTCCCAGAACAGATCCCTGCTGAACACTACTGGTCACCAAACTCCAAGCTGAATATTTTCCATTAATCACCACCCTCTGTCTTCTATGGGCCAGCCAATTCTGTATCCAGACAGCCAGATCTCTCTGTATCCCATGCCTCCTTACTTTCTGAATGAGCCTACCATGGGGAACCTCATCAAACACCTTACTAAAATTCATGTACACCTCAACTACTGCCCAACCTTCATCAAGGTGTTTTGTCATATCCTCAAATAATTCAATAAGGTTTGTGAGGAATGATTGCCCCTCACAAAGCCATGCTGACTAGCTCTAATCAATCTATGGTTTTCCAAGTAATCACAAATCTGGTCTCTCAGAATGCTCTCCAATACTTTACCTACCACAGATGTGAGACTGACTGGTCTGTAATTACCAGGAGTATGCCTATTCCCGTTCTTGAACAAGGGAATAACATTTGCCACCCTCCAATCATCTGGCACTACTCGAGTGGACAGTGAGGATGCAAGGATCATCGCCAAAGTCACAGCAATCTCTTTGCTCGCTTCCTGTAGTAACCCTGGGCATATCCCATCCCTTCTACACAATATCTGCTGTACATTTCTTGGTTCTGTCCTTAGCAATTCATTCAGCCCTGTTGTACTCTCTCCACAGGTAGTTAAGAAATCAACAGAACCAACAAATTCTCAGATTGGTATGCATTTAATGATGATTCCTTGTAACCTTTGAATCAATCATTGCCTTCAGTGAGTTGCCAGATGCTGATGAAATGCCATGTGATAAAATACCACAGAAATATTGTGTGTGTCCATACAGTTTACATAACCTCGAATAGCTATTCCTTGGAATTTAAAAGATCAAGACAGAAGATCTCAGGGGTATTAAGGGGAACCAATAAGACAGATGAGGAGAAACAATTTCCATTGGTTTGGGAAATCTAAGACAAAGGAATAAATAATTTGGGACTAGGTGTCTGAGTCAAGAGAGAAGGAGGAGTGGTATTTTTAATAAGGGATAGCATTATAGCTGTGCTGAGGGAGGATATTCCTGGAAATATATCCAGAGACGTTATTTGGGTGGAACTGACAAATATTGGGATTGGGATTTTGTTATAGACCCCCCAATAGTCAGAGGGAAATTGAGAAACAAACTTGTAAGGAGATCTCAGCTTTCTGTAAGAATAATAGGGTAGTTATGGTAGGGGATTTTAACTTTCCAAACATCGACCGGCACTGCCATAGTGTTTAAGGTTTAGATGGAGGGGAATTTCTTAAGTGTGTACAAGACAATTTTCTGATTCAGTATGTGGATGTACCTACCAGAGAAGGTGCAAAACTTGACCTACTCTTGGGAAATAAGGCAGGGCAGGTGACTGAGGTGTCAGTGGGGGAGCACTTTGGGGCCAGTGACCATAATTCTATTCGTTTTAAAATAGTGATGGAAAAGGACAGACCAGATTTAAAAGTTGAAGTTCTAAATTGGAGAAGGGGCAATTTTGACGGTATTAGGTAAGAACTTTCGAAACCTGATTGGAGACAGATGTTCGCAGGTAAAGGGACGGCTGGAAAATGGGAAGCTTTCAGAAATGAGATAACAAGAGTCCAGAGAAAGTATATTCCTGTCAGGGTGAAAGGAAAAGCTAGTAGGTATAGGGAATGCTGGATGACTAAAGAAATTGAGGGTTTGGTTAAGAAAAATAAGGAAGCATATGTCAGGTATAGACAGGATAAATCGAGTGAATTCTTAGAAGAGTATAAAGAAAGTAGGAGTATTACTTAAGAGGGAAATCAGGAGGGCAAAAAGAGGACATGAGATAGCTTTGGCAAATAGAATTAAGGAGAATCCAAAGGGTTTTTACAAATATATTAAGGACAAAAGGGTAACTAGGGAGAGAATAGGGTACCTCAAAGATCAGCAAGGTGGCCTTTGTGTGCAGGCATAGAAATTGGGGGAGATACTAAATGAATATTTTGCATCAGTATTTACTATGGAAAAGGATATGGAAGATATAGACTGTAGGGAAATAGATGGTGACATCTTGCAAAATGTCCAGATTAAGGAGGAGGAAGTGCTGGATGTCTTGAAACGGTTAAAAGTGGATAAATCCCCAGGACCTGATCAGGTGTACCCAAGAACTCTGTGGGAAGCTAGAAAAGTGATTGCTGGGCCTCTTGCTGAGATATTTGTATCATTGATAGTCACAGGTGAGGTGCCGGAAGACTGGAAGTTGGCAAACGTGGTGCCACTGTTTAAGAAGGGTGGTAAAGACAAGCCAGGGAACTATAGACCGGTGAGCCTGACCTCGGTGGTGGGCAAGTTGTTGGAGGGAATCCTGAGGGACAGGATGTACATGTATTTGGAAAGGCAAGGACTGATTTGGGATAGTCAACATGGCTTGCGTGGGAAATCATGTCTCACAAACTTGATTGAGTTTTTTGAAGAAGTAACAAAGAGGATTGATGAGGGCAGAGCAGTAGATGTGATCTATATGGACTTCAGTAAGGCGTTTGACAAGGTTCCCCATGGGAGACTGATTAGCAAGGTTAGATCTCATGGAATACAGGGAGAACTAGCCATTTGGATGCAGAACTGGCTCAAAGGTAGAAGACAGAGGGTGGTGGTGGAGGGTTGTTTTTCAGACTGGAGGCCTGTGACCAGTGGAGTGCCACAAGGATCGGTGCTGGGCCTCTTCTACTTTTTGTCATTTACATAAATGATTTGGGTGCGAGCATAAGAGATACAGTTAGTAAGTTTGCAGTTGACACCAAAATTGGAGGTGTAGTGGACAGTGAAGAGGGTTACCTCAGATTACAACAGGATCTGGACCAGATGGGCCAATGGGCTGAGACGTGGCAGATGGAGTTTAATTCAGATAACTGCAAGGTGCTGCATTTTGGGAAAGCAAATCTTAGCATGACTTATACACTTAATGGTAAGGTCCTAGGGAGTGTTACTAAACAAAGAGACCTTGGAGTGCAGGTTCATAGCTCCTTGAAAGTGGAGTCGCAGGTAGATAGGATAGTGAAGAAGGCGTTTGGCATGCTTTCCTTTATTGGTCAGAGTATTGAGTACAGGAGTTGGGAGGTCATGTTGTGGCTGTACATGACATTGGTTAGGCCACTGTTGGAATATTGCATGCAATTCTGGTCTCCTCCCTATCGGAAAGATGTTGTGAAACTTGAAAAGGTTCAGAAAAGATTTACAAGGATGTTGCCAGGGTTGGAGGATTTGAGCGACAGGGAGAGGCTGAACAGGTTGGGGCTGTTTTCCCTGGAGCGTCAGAGGCTGAGGGGTGACCTTATAGAGGTTTACAAAATTATGAGGGGCATGGATAGGATAAATAGACAAAGACTTTTCCCTGGGATCGGGGAGTCCAGAACTAGAGGGCAGAGGTTTAGGGTGAGAGGGGAAAGATATAAAAGAGACCTAAGGGGCAACTTTTTCACGCAGAGGGTGGTACGTGTATGGAATGAGCTGCTGGAGGAAGTGGCGAAGGCTGGTACAATTGCAACATTTAAGAGGCATTTGGATGGGTATATGATTAGGAAGGGTTTGGAGGGATATGGGCCGGGTGCTGGCAAGTGGGACTAGATTGGGTTGGGATATCTGGTCGGCATGGACGGGTTGAACCGAAGGGTCTGTTTCCATGCTGTACATCTCTATGACTCTATGAATGAAGTTAGGAACCACGTCTGCGTATCAAAGGGTCGTAGAGGTTTGGAACTCTTGGAATACACTCAATGGGCTAAACTGTCATGACTCAGACTACATGTAGACACATCGAATTTTAATTCATCTACATTTTTGTTAAAAGATGATTGATTCAGTCAAGGTGACTACGAGTATAAATTTAGTGGCTGGCTGAAGCATGAGAGAGATCCTAGAATGTCATGCCTAACAAAGTGTCAAGGAAGTCTCAAAGGGATGGACTTAAAAGGTAAAAATATAATACAAACTGACAGCAGTTATTTCATAGTGTGAAAATGTCAGAAAAAAGACAGCAATCTGGGTGAGAGATGCGTATGGCTTCACCTTCCAAGATTACACCACAACTGATAACTCTAGTCTATGTGTGCTCGTGGGAGAAGGTGTACTAGTGAGCTGGGAAGGTCGCAATCGAAGAACTGCCCATAGACAGCTGTGCGGTGCAAGAAACGGACTCTCTCACTTTGGTGGCTGGAAGCCAGCAAGCCAGTCAAAAAGAAACAGGATAAGAGGAGGGCCTGGCTCTGAGTACTATCAGGCAATGATTTTCAAAAGAAGGAAGGACAAAAAGATTTTGACTAACCTACAAAGGCAATAATTCTAAAACCAACTGGTCAACTGTTAACATTTCAGTATCTACTCTTCACAAATGGCTCACAAAGCCCGGACCTAATGTTTTTTGACTTTTACCTTTGTTTTGGACTTACTTCTCATTTCAAATCTGTGTGTATCTACATAGTGATATTATTTATTCTCTTTTTGAGTAATTAATAAACTTAAGAAAACCTAGTCAAATTGGTTACTTGTAAAAAATAAATTCACTTGGTCTGAGAGAAAGGTCTTCATAAGTGAAGGGATCCTGTGTAAATTAACCTTGTTATAGCTAACCAAGGTGGTTAATAAGGAAGGGGAGCCAATTTATCCATCCTCACCCAGGAGCTTGACAGTTTGGGGTATCCCATTTGGAGCTATAATAACTTGGGGAACTTCACCTGGGGACTGGTCAAAAATGACAAATGACCAATTCCTGTTCCTCTACAGGATTCTGATGTGCATTGATGCAAATTGGGTCTCTCATAATGTGGGGTTCAACATTACAAGTCTCTCAAAGGTATCACTGTGATTCACCAAGTAGTTCTTTTGAAGATAGAATCCTTACAATGTGGAAGCAGGCCATTCAGCCCATCATGTCAAAATTGACCCTGCAAAGAGCATCCCCTACCCTATCCCTGTAACCCTGCCTTTCCCAGGGCTAATCCATCAAGCCTGCACATCCCTGAACACTGGCCAGTCCACCTGACCTACATATCTTTGGACTGTGGGAGGAAACTGGAGCACCCGGAGGAAACCCACGCAGACACGGGGAAGAATGTGCAAACTCCACACAGTCACCCAGGGGTGGAATCGAACCCGGGTCTCTGGACTGAGAGGGAGCAGTGCTACCCATTGAGCCACTGTGCTGACCTGTAGATGAAAACAAAGGAACAAGGTAGATTTTTAAGTAAGTAAGGGATTCAAAGATTATGAGGTAGAAAAATTAAGTTGAGGATTATCAGATCAACCATGATCTCACTGAACGGCAGAGCAAACTGTCTGGCCTACTTTTGCTTCCACATCTTATGGTCAGTGCACCACTAGACCTTCACAGAGAGCTCCTTATACTACTTAATAAAGAGCCAAGTGATAACTTACTTGAAGACAATGAAAGTAAGGCCCTTTTTTATTTGCCTAGGGTATCATGGCCCCTTACAAGCTAAAGGGCATATGTTTTATTTGAGAGGGGTAAGATTTAAAATGGATCTGAGGGGCAACTATTTCTCACAGAGGGTGGTGCGTGCATAGACGAGCTGCGAGAGGAAGTGGTAGAGGTGGGTACAATTACAACATTTAAAAGATAGGTACGTGGCTAGGAGGGAAATGGGCCAAACATAGGCAAATGGGACTAGTTCAGTTTAGGAAACTTAGTCAGCATGGACGGGTTGAGTCGAAGGACCTATTTTCATGCTGTTTGAATCGATGAACTCTATGAACCAATCAAAAATTCTCTCAGAACATTTCTGCCAAAGAGCAACTAAAAAAAATTGAGGATTTGTTTTGCAGATGAAGCTTCAGAAATTGATGCAACTTTAGGTGGTGGTGGTGTTGGGGTGTGTGGAAGAATGGAAGGATTTGGGGACAGCAGCAGATGAAGTGGAGTGGGGGGTAGCGTGACCTAACTTTGATTGAACACATTCACAGAGGTCTCAGGACACTGCCACTGCTCTGCACAGAAAAAAAACCCATCCCAATATTTTAATAACTACTAAACATAAAAAAAGAAAAATTGAAAAATAAATTAATTATCTTAGCGACCCTGTGCTTTCTCTCCAAGTTTCTGTTTTTGGACGTCAACCTTCAGTTTCTGGACACTCCTGGGCAGTCTGGGAACATTGGCAATTCCAGAAGGCGTCATCATCACCAGGATGGACCAAATGGCCTGTTTCTGTGCTATCAATTCTGCCTTTCATAGAATCTCTACAGTACAGAAGAGGCCATTTGGCCCACCAGCTTTATACCAATCCTCCGAAGAGCATCTCACTCAGACCAAGCACCTCCATCCCCATACCTCCATATTTCCTCTGGCTAATCCACCCAGCCTGCTCATCCCTGGACCCTATGGACAATTTAGCAAAACCAATCCACCTAACTCTCCACATCTTTGGACTGTGGGAGGAAACCGGAGCGTCTGGAGAAAACCCACACAGACACGGGAAGAATGCGCAAACTCCACACAGACAGTTAGGTATGGGAGTCAGGTCCCTAGCGCTGTGATGCAGCAATGCCGTGTAAGACAGATCTTTGTCCTCCATTTGCTCTTCAATGTTTTTGGGAACTGAACATTCCCCAGACACAATGATGAAGACAAAATGGGTAGGTTCACCAGTGCTGTATTTTAAATCAGCACCTGGATATTAATTGGCTAGCTGATTTCCTCTACCATAGCTTAAAGAAAAGAAATTCGAGACTTTGTCAGTTGGAAAGGATTGATGCTGTAATTTGAGCAGCTGCCAGCCTCCCTGGGATGTTCACTCACTGTTTTTATTTATTCCAGTCCTTATCTGCTTCAAATTTGTAACAAACTGGAGGTGGAATTGGGGCTATTAGATTACTCAATCATGATAAGTGAGAGGTTAGTTGAGCTTGGCACAGGTCTGTGGTCTTCAGCCTCTGAAATGGAACAGAGCCTTCAATGCCTGATCACTTCCTGTGCTCTTAATTTGAGCTGCTCGTCTGTCAGAGGTCCCTGAGTCTATTCTCTGAGTATAAATTAACTCACTGCAAAACCTGACTTTGATGTCTTCAGAAATATATACCCTGACATGAAAGAAGTTTCTGCACCTTTGGACTTTTTGAGAAACTTAATAAAGCAGTGTAACTTGCAGAAACCAGAAACCATTGTAGAGACCAGTGGTTGGAGGAGCACCCCCTGCAAAAGTCTCCTGTCGTTATGTATCTCAGTATTCTACCTTCTGCTCTCTGTTCTCATTGATCTGTCTCAGGAAGTGAGAAGGTAGTTTTTGTGTTCTGTAGTTAGAGCTTTAAAATGGTGAAGCACTGTTGCAAATCTTATTGAAATGATCAGCTTTTCTTCATTTATTCATGGGAATGAGGGCATCACTGACTAGGCCAGCATTTATTGCCCATCCCTAATTGTCCAGAGGGCAGTTAGGAGTCAATCACATTTCTGTGGGTCTGGAGTCACATGGAGGCCAGACCAGGTAAGGATCACAGTTTCATAGAGTCCCTACAGCATGGAAACAGGCCCTTCAGCCCAAAAAGTCCACACTAACCCTCCGAAGAGTAACCCACCCTGACCCATTCCCCTATCCTATTATCCTCCATTTACCCCGACTAATGCACTTAACTTACACATCCCTGAACACTACGGGCAATTCAGCACGGCCAATTCACCTGCACATCTTTGAACTGTGACAGGAAGCCCAGAGGAAAGCCATGCAGACACAGGGAGAAGGTGCAAATTCCAACAGACAGCTGCCCGAGGCTGGAATCAACCCAGACCCCTGGCGCTGTGAGGCAGCAGTGCTAAAGGACATTAGTAAATCAGGAGGGTTTCCCAACAATTGGCAACAGATTCATGGTCACCATAATACTGAGTTCCAGATTATTTTCATTGAATTCAAATTCTACCATCTGTTGTGGCAGAATTGGTACCAGGGTGCCAAGAATACTACCTAAATCTCTGGATTAATAGTCCAGTGATAATATCACATGGCCACCAACTCCCAATTATTTTGCATCTGTCATTTGCTTATTTTTCACACTTTCTCAGGTGACAGACAATAAAAGAGACTATGAAGAATCAAAAGGTCATTAATTGATCTAACCCTGGGAATTCCTCGAAGAGTACAAGATGTAGGAGCAGAAGTCATTCGGCATGAGTCTGCCTCACCGTTCAGTGAGATCAGGGCTAACCTGATAATCCTCACCTCCACTTCCCGGCTTTCTCCCTATAACCCTTGATTCTCTTACTGGTTAAAAACCTGGCTATCTCAGGCTTGAATACATGGAATGACCCAGCCACAATACACCCATGTGGCAAAGAATTCCACAGATTGTCAACCTCTGAGAGAAACCTTTCCACCTTATCTTTGATTTAAATGGGCAGCCTCTTATTCTGAGATTATGCCCTCTGGGTCCTAGACTCTCCCACAAAGGGAAACAAACTCAGAATCTTCCTCATTTCAATAAGGTCTTGTCTCATTCTTACTGGTTCGCCTACATGTGACTCCAGACCCAAAGCAAAATGGGTGGTTCCTAACTTCCTTCTGGGCAATTAGGGATGGCTAATAACTACCACGTGGATTAAAAAGTTGTCGACTGATGTTGTATTGCAGGAATGCTGTCTCAGGAGCAGGAGTTGGCCATTTGTTCCATCATTGAAACATACTATACCAAGTGAATGTGAATCCCAAGCCCTTTCAGATGAAAGATTCCATGACATTCTTTGACAGAAGAATAGTTGAGCTCACCCCAGTGTCCTGGCCAATATTTTTCCAACAATCAGTATAAATAAAACAGATTATTTGGTATCAGAATTAATACCATTTAGAAGGAAGCCATTTGGCCCATTCAATCCATGCTAACTCTCTGTAGAATAATTTCGTTAGTCCTGTCTCCATTCGTCCTTTATTTCCTTCAGGTGCCTATCCAATTTCCTTTGGAAATCATTAATCATCTTCACTTCCTTCACCCTTACAGGCAGCCCATTCCCACTATTTATCATGTTGCTGCTTGCATTCCTGACATTGCAACACTGAGTGGTCTTCAAAAGTAACCCACTGAGCATAGCGTATTATTGAAAGTCTGAGCATTGTGGAAAGGTGCCACGCAAATGCAAACCATTCTAAAGGAATGACATGACATGTCATGCCTCACCTGTCCCTGTGTGGTGATGCCCTACTTTGGCGCAGCAACCTGTACCCACCAGTTATCCTCTGCCAATGGGAAATACAGCATCGCGATCCGCAGTAGGGGCATTTGACAGTTTCAGCAGGTGGGCATGTAGAATCCTCTGGTGCAACCTGACCAACCGGCATCAGTCTGCTAACCTTCCGGAAAACTGACATTCCCACTGGCTGAAATCCCATCGGAGGCAGGATTGGAACCAGAAAAATTACAGACAGCAGCACGATTCCCACAGAGACTAAGGAGAGCCCAACGCATTTAAAATAATTGGGGCTTGAAGCTGCTTTAAAACGTAATCATCTTACTTTGGCCTTCAAGTGAACTTTAGTCTGATCCTTTTGTGGTTCCTGGCGTCATCTGGACGCTCGTGGTTAGTAATGTACTGGCAGTTTCTGCTTGAGTTGTGCTTATCTGTTACATGGGATTTTATTCCCCGAATTTGAGACTGGAGAACATACAGGGCTGCTACCATAGCCATTGAACCTGGGCATAGAGCATGCTGGGAAATTGGGGGTGCTAAGAGAGCAAGGCCAGGGATAGACACTAAGGCCCGAGTGTTATTCCTTGCCTGACCCTTGACCCAAGCAAATTTGGCTCCCTCAAGCCGCAGGATCCCTGTTAACCCCTCCTGGCCCCTCACTGAGGCCTCCACATTTTCCTGCATTTGGTGGAACCTGAGAAATCAAGGATGTGCCAGCATTAGGGTTGCAAGGCTGTGTTAATTTTAACATTCATTCAATCATTAAACATTACCAGAAATTTCCTCTTCTGTTTCCAGTGGCTGCCCTGTGCGTTGGTTGTCATGTGCGCATCTGTGGCAACCCTGATCAACTCCCACTCCTCTGCAGTAGGTTCGGGCTTGTTCTGCATGGTCTTCACCACCTCCTCCCGCCGTCGCTTCTCTCGGTTCTCCTCGATCAGTTTCCTCTTCGCGATGCGTTTGTCGTCATCCAGAACCACTAGACAGTGGAATGGAAAAGAGAAACCAGCTCACGTCAGTCCTTGTGTCCGGCATTTCAAGGGAGTCTGCGCCGACAGTGAGTGAAGGAAAAATATCAAAGCAGTTAATCACCAGTGAGAAAACTGGACTGAGGGGCCATGAGTGAAGGAAGAAGCTCACAAATCATTTGTAAATGGAAATCATGATGGGGTAGGGTGATAAAAGGAGTGAAAGCACCCAAGTCCCATGGTTGGTCTCAAATGTTCAAAGTGTTAGTTTTTGGATTTGTATAAAAGTTTAGGGATGACTGCTCTTTGACATAAATAAATGCGTTGAACAATCAGAGTTTACTTGCCAACAAATCAGCATTATATTTCTCATGCAGTTGTGTGATCTATATACAGAACAACCCCGATTAACCAAATGTGATAGGTGGGGTGTATTTTCTTCGGATAACTGATTGTTCAGATAACAGATAACATTTTTACGGGACCTTGAGATCTTGGTTGCATAATCTGATATTTGGATAATTGATGGTTGGATAACCGAGGTTGTTCTGTATACCCTTACCATTTATTTTAAGAGTTTGAATTTTGAACTAGTGGCATGTGGGTTTGGTCCATATATAAGGTAGGGTGGGGTTTAATGATTCACTTGTCAGTCTTTCTGGAGCCATGATTTTTAAACAAGCATGTGTGAGAGAGAACATCTCCTGGAGTGATAATGGGGATTTATTTGCATTATGAAAGTTTTACAATTAAACAGAGTAAAGATTAAAACCATTAGCTTGCTTTTGGTTTAGAAGAATCAGGAATTGATTTCTTTTATTGCTTAGGAGAAATACCCATAGGTTTGATTTCAGTTCATAGAAGACTGTTTGAGGTTAGATGTAAGAACAGTTTATTCTGCAGAAAGGAACTGTTTCAGAACAATAGCTTACCGGAGTGTAAACGTTTTGGTATGATTATTCCAGAACCATAAGTGTTTAGTTAGAACTCTGAAGGGCTTATTTGAAGCTTAGAAAGTTTAAACTAATTTGTGTTACAAAGCAAGCAAAAAGCTGTCAAGCTCTCCAAACCAGGAATTGAAAGAAACAAGTTAAATCAAACCTATAGATGCAATAGATGAGGGAACTCTCTGGTATTTAAGTACTGTAAAGTAACTAATGTCAGGATTGATAGGCTTTTGCTTTATTATGTGTTTTGAAATTGTTCAAATTGTATATTATATAAATAGCTTGGTTCATTCTATCTTATCTTCTTTTCCTTTGATGGATAAACTCCTGTTTTATCGTTAAAACCAAATCTGTAACATTGTGTGCTTGCATTTCAGTTACAAATCACCTGGTTACATTAAACAAAACCAAAAGATGATCTATCAAACCAGATTTCAATCTGGTATCTGACTTGGGATCATAACACAGTACAAATTTTTGTTCCTTCTTTAAAAATTTGTTTTCTTATGAAACACTTTGATCGTTGACTCTTTTTTCCAGAAATATTCAAAGTCCTATAATATCAAATGACTAAAGCAGTAAAAATTGTGACATCGGCCAGTAAAGTGAAACAAAAGCAAGACAGAATTAGCATTTCTTTTGTGAGGGACAGAATTAATAAGCAGGGGAGGTAGTTCTAATCAAAAGTTAGTTAGGTTACAAAATATAAACCAAACGAACTACGGATGCCGTACATCAGAAACAAAAAACAGAAATTGCTGGAAAAGCTCAATAGGCAGCATCTGCAGAGAGTTCTGAAGAAAGGTCATTGGACCCAAAATGATTTCTCTCTGTAGATGCTGCCAGACCTGCTGAACATTAGTTAGATTACCCTTGGGGTACTGTGAACACTGAAGGTCCTGTATAAAACTAGAAAACATCACTGTAAGATCATCATTAAACAATTAAGGAAGGAAGTCAGGAGTTACTTCTTTATCCAGACAAAGTGGTAAAGATGTGAAACTTGCTGGCCAAGTTCTCTACAAGGCTCCTTCCATTTTCTTCATAAATTAAGACCCCATTCGGTTTAGTGTCATCAGCAAATTTGGTATCATTTCAATTGGTTCTCTTATTGGCTGTTTATGCTAGAAATGACAGAGTCATAGAGATGTACAGCACAGAAACAGACCCTTTAGTCCAACTTGTCCATGCCGACCAGATATCCCAACCTAATCTAGTCCCATTTGCCAGCACTTAGCCCATAACCCGCTAAACCCTTCTTATTCATGTACCCACCCAGATACCTTTCAAATGTTGGAATTGTACCAGCCTCCACCAATTCCTCTGGCAGCTCATTCCATACACATGTCACTCTTGAGGTCCCTTTTAAATTTTTCTCCTCTCACACTAAACCTATACCCTCTAGTTCTGGATTCCTCACCCCAGGGAAGAGACTTTGTTTATTCACCCTATCCATGCCCCCCCATGATTTTATAAACCTCTATAAGGTTACCCATCAGCCTCCAATTCTCCAGGGAAAACAGCCCCAGCCTGTTCAACCTCTCCCTATAACTCAAGTTCTCCAAACCTGGGATCCTCAAAAAGATCTAATATGACTTTGTTGAACATGATTTAGCTTTCATAAATCCGTGTTGAATCTGCCCAGTTTGCCATGGTTTTCACAAAGGGCAGTTACCACCCTGCTTACAATGGATTCTCTTATTTTCCCTACCCCTGACGTCAAAATAACAGTTCTGTCCTTCTCCACCTTCCCCCTCTCCTCCCTTCTTAAACAGTGGGTTTACATTTGCCATTTTCCAGTCAGCAGGAACCTATTCAGAATCTAAGGAATTACAAATAAAAACTACCTATACATCCACAACATCTAATGCTACTTCCCTGAATCTCTTGGATGAATTTGGTCTGATGCAGGAGAGTTATCTACTCTCAATTCAGCTAATATTTCCTCTTTGCTAATACTAATTTCTTTTAGCCCTTCGGTTAAGAAAGCCCAACCCTTATCCTTCCACAAGTTCTTCAGTTAATTAATATTTCTGGGTGATTTTCCCGTGTGGATAGACACAAAATTAGATTACATTCCCTACAGTGTGGAAACAGGCCCTTCGGCCCAACAAGTCCACACTGACCCTCCAAAGAGTAACCCACCCAGACCCATTTCCCTCTGACTAATGCACCTAACACTGTGGGCAATTTAGCATGGTCAATTCACCTGACCTGCACATCTTTGGACTGTGGGAGGAAACCGGAGCACCCGGAGAAAACCTGCACAAACACGGGGAGAATGTGCAAACTCTAGTCACTGGAGGCTGGAATCAAACCTGGGACCCTGGTGCTGCGAGGCAGCAGTGCTAACCATTGAGCCACCATGCAAGTTTCTCCACCATGCCCTTGTTCTTCACTGTAAATTCTCAACTCCCCACTTGCATTGGGTCAAAGATTATTCTTGCTAATCTTTCTTCCTTTCACACATCAACAGAAACTTTTGCAGTACACTTTAACTCCCCTCCAACTTCTCATCAGCATACCTTAAAGCAACACAGCTCCTAAAGTAATCGTATACAATAGTGAAAATGCCAGAGGACTGTGGATGATAGAAATCTGAAACAAAATGAAGGGACACTGCGCATAAATTCTGCTTTTTTTTCCACAGATACTGGTGAATTTCCCCCTAAATTTGTGTTCTAATACACAATTGGGGCTCCTCTTTTTTTTGGATGATCGATATTGGCTTTGCTGTCTCCTCAGAGTAGATAGGGTGTGGTGCTGGAAAAAGCACAGCAGGTCCGGGAGCATCTGAGGAGCAGGAGAGTCGACGTTTCATGCAGGAGCCTTCATGCTGTAGCCTCCCCTGTTTTCCATTCTATCATCGATCTTCTGTTTCCTTCCTTCTTTGCTTCTGCCCTTTGCTTAAAGCTGGTTCACATCCACAACTTTTCCCAGTTCTGCTAATTGATCCCTGGCCTCAACTGTTAATTCTCAGAGAAAGTGCGGACTGCAGATGCTGGAGATCAGAGTCAAGAATGTGGTGCTGGAAAAGCACAGCCGGTCAGGCAGGCATCCGAGCAGCAGGAGAATCCACGTTTCGGGCAAGAGCCCTTCAACTTGATGCTCCTGCTCCTTGGCTGCTGTCTGACCTGCTGTGCTTTTCCAGCGTCACACTCTGAACTGTTAATTCTGTTTCTCTCTCCTCAGAGACAGCATACAGCACAGATTCTTGGGGATGTTTATAACTGAGAGACTCTGCAGCACAACATGCACTTGTAGAGTCCAGCACTCAGGGCCCATGGAAATACTTGGACTTTTCAGTCTTTCTGTGGATGCTTGTAAGAGTTCTTTGCCTGTGACCAATCTTTTGCAGTCAATTTTGGCTCACAGATATACATGAAAAAAACGGCCCTGGTTGTGATTCTCTCATCTGTTGCTTCAAGAATTTATAAGTGCTCTAAAAGCTTGCATTGTCCCACTGCGCTCAAATCTAAAGAGGATTAAAATGCTAATACTATGCATGGGTGCACTTTAAGTAGATTTAAATTCAGACATTACCCGAATCTAAACCAAACCCTTTCCAGACTAGGATACGCACAGCTTGCGGGAATGTTTGTGGACTGAATGTTCTGGAGACCGTTCACACATTTTGTTTTTGCAAATAGCTGGTGTGATCACATCTGCCAAGTAACAGCTGGCTCATGCCCAGGGTTCAGATTGCAAACTTTACCTCAGATTGGAAAAGAAAGGGTTTGTTTGAGCAGTGAGGCCAAGTTGACCGTGCGTGGACAGCTCATGCCACAAAGTGAAAGGGGTGGGCTGGTGGGGTCCACAGACTTTCAGAACTTCCTTAAAATTACACATTAAAATACATTGTTCTTTTGAGACGAGACTTTTCCTCTACTTGATATTAATCTATCAGGCTGATGTTGTGATTTTGTGACAGGTTGGTTTCCATAAGCCTGGAAGATGAGCAGTCATGTTGCATTTTTAAAAAGAGTAATCAGGCTGTTGACCTGTTGACCTCATTTTCCTTACATTCTCCACCAATTCTGTGTGAGCTTTCTTTGTGATGGCTTCAGGAACGCGTTCCCTCGGGGCTGCACCTTCGGGACTGGAGACCTTGGAGATACGGGGTGGCACAGTGGCTCAGTGGTTAGCACTGTGCCTCACAGCACCAGGGACCAGGGTTCGATTCCAGCCTCGGGCAACTGTCTGTGTGGAATTGGCACATTCTCCCCATGTCTGCGTGGGTTTTCTCCCACAATCCAAAGATATGCAGGTCAAGTGAATTGGCCATACTAAATCGCCCATAAGGCGAGGTGCATTAGTCAGGGGGAAATAGGACTGGGTGGGTTATTCTTCAGAGGGTTGATGTGGACTTGTTGGCTGAAGGGCCTGTTCCCACACTGTAGGGGCTCTAATCTAACCTAAATTCACTGTCAAAATACTGCAACTCTGTTGACAGCAATGCTACATGGACTGCAGAAGCTCAATGAGGCAGGTCATCACCACCTTCTCCAGGGCTATCAGGGACTGTAACTAAATGTTGGCCCAGCCAGTGACACCAATACATCATGAATGAATAAAACTAAACTTACCTCTCTTTGTAGCCATGATGACAATGTTTATCATTCTCAAGAATGATCCCAGGGATGTTATATGAGGGAGAAGTTGAGGACTCTGGGTCTGTACATGATGGAATTTAGAAGGATGAAGGGGAGCCCTCATTGAAAGTTACAGAATACTGAGAGGCCTAGATGGGGTGGATGTGGATAAGATGTTTCCACTAGCAGGAACCAAGGGCACAGCCTCGGCGTGAAGGGATGATGGTTTAGAACTGAGACAGGAGGGAATTTCTTCAGCCAGAGGGTGGTGAATCTATGGGAACTCTTTGCCACAGGAGGCTGGAGGCCAAGCCATTGAGTGCATTTAAGACAGAAATAGTAAGGATCGCCATTAATAAAGGGCATCTAAGGTAGTGGGGAGAAGGCAGGAGAATGGGGTTGAGAAACATATCAGTCATGATCAATGGCAGAGCAGACTCAATGGCCTAATTCTGTTCCGAACTATATATTGAGTTAAAGAGTTGTCTTCTCTCTTTCAAAACAGCGCTATCCCACATGAGAGGCCAGTGAACTCTCCAGGTAAGAGATGAACAAATGTTCCCTACTCTCTGGTCTATACACTTGTATCTGATTTATGTTTAATATGGGTCAATTTTGAAGGCGATTTAACAGGACTTTCTGGCTGTTAAGTTTTGGTTTTGGCTGAAATTCAACCCAATTGTTGGACAAGGACATGTTCTTGCCAAGAAAAATGTCATCATTTTGAGCTGGCAGTCAGTCACAGAGAGAAAAATAGAGAAGGACTAAAGCAATAAAGCACTGCCTTCCTGCATTCCCCAAAACAGAACTCAACATGACAAAGATGCCTGAACTTTAACAGATTTGGTACAAAGACATTTACCCTGAAAGCTATTGGTCTGCCCGCACAAACAACTTACTTCTCAAACCAATAAGGTCTGTAAATAATGAATAGCAGTTGTCACACGTTAATTAAGTATACAGTATGTTAACATTCCCTTCAAACATTGTGCTTGCAAAAAAACCTGCGCGATTATTTGAGAGACTCAATTGTTCCGATGTCAGAATGCAAGCTGATCAAACTTTATCAATCTAAATCCTAATTAAAAACACCTACTTTTTCCATATTCTTCCTCTACCACAGGACAATCTACACAATTCTGCATTATGTAGGTCAGCTCCACATTCACAGATTTCAAAAAGACGACTGCCTTGACCTTTCACTTGGTTTCAACAAGAACCTTTATCCAGTGGCTGATTCATTACTTGGTTGCCCTGTCGAAGTTACAATCCTGATACAGATAGGGGTTATTTCACCAAATGAAACCTTTAGTTCTAGCCATCTCTGATTTAATCCATTCCACACAAGTCTATTCCAATGTCTTAACGGGATAGTTCTCTGCAGAACACACTGGCATGTCATCACTGCAGTGACTCAACTGGCCACTGATTAAAGATCACATGGTTTGGTGGTCACTGCATTTAAATTAACTCTTACCTGCCCACAAAGGGGTGGACACAAATAGAAGTCAATTGTAATAGCAGTCAAACATTAGCAGACTTCAGGTCAATGATTAATCCTTTCCATATGGTGCCAGTGAAATCAAGGCAAAGACATATAGTGCTGCATGGGGCAATACAGGCCAGGAGGAAAACATTCAGCCCATCAATTCTGTGCTGGTTCCTTGGTGGGTAGAGTCATAGAATTTTACAGCTCAGAAAACCCTTATCATGTCTGCACTGGTCATCAAACATCCAACGATTCTATCCCCATTTTCCAGAAGTTGGCCTATGGCATTGTGTCGAGAGTGTGGTGTTGTGTCGAGGATTCCTGATGAAGGGCTTATGCCTAAAACATTGATTCTCTTGCTCCTTGGATGCTGCCTGACTTGCTGTGCTTTTCCAGCACCGCACTCTCGATCTGATCTCCAGCATCTGCAGTCCCCACTTTCTCCCTGCAGTATTGTGTGCTGTGGCATTTCAAGTGCTCATCTAAATAGTTCTTAAATGATGTGAAGGTTCCCTCCTCCACAGCTTTTAGGCAATGAGTTCCAGTTACCCACAGCCGTCTGGGTGAAAAACAAATCCTCAAATCCCTTCTAAACCTCCTGCTCCTCACCTTAAAACTGTTCTCTGGTTACTGATCCCTCAACTAAGGGGAAAGGTTTGTCACCATCTACCATGGATGTAAGTTTGCTCGCTGTGCTGGAGCCTTCCAGCTCGGCTAACATCAGAACCTCAACCTGAGCTACAAATCTTCTTAAAACTCGCTACCATTTAACATGTCTGCCCCACAGAACTTTGTACACATCAGTCAGATCCAGCCCCCTCAGCCATCTCTGCTCATAGGAAAATAACCCCAGTCTCTGTTCATAGCTAAAACCTTCCAGCCTTGCCAACATCCTGGTGAATTTCCTCTGGACACTCTCTAGTATAATCACATCCTTCCTATAGTGTGGCGACCAAAACTGCACACAGCACTCTAGTTGTGGACTAAATAATGTTATATACAGCTCTATAATAATCTCCTTCCTCTTGTATTCAATGCCTTGACTAATAAAGGCAAGTATCCCATAATCCCATAATTCTTCACCACCTTATCTACCTGTCCTGATGCCTTCAAGAATATATGGAAATGCAAACTAAAGCCCTGCTAACCATCTGTGCTGGGGCTATTGAATTAATATTTGTTAACATGAGTATAGTGCAATCATCGTAACCAATATAACTAAGAGTGTGATAGTTTTTACATCAGTGGAAGGGAAGGGGTTTCTAAGACATCTTGGTAGCTGCATGGGGAATTCCTACTCCTTATTTGGCTGATAGTTCACTTTTTGCTCAAAAGGATAAGTGAACTTCTGAAGATCTATAAAGGAGGGCAATAGCAAAACTAATAAAACAGGAAAGAAATCCAGGCGAATTGTATTAATTGAGAGAGAAAACTTATACTGCATCAGGTCTACTTCAGCAAGGCATTTGATAAAGTTCCCCATGGTAGACTTCAGAAAGGCATTTGATAAGGTTCCCCATGGTAGGCTCATTCAGAAGGTCAGGAGGAATGGGATACAGGGGAACTTAGCTGTCTGGATATAGAACTGGCTGGCCAACAGAAGAAATGAGTGGTAATAGAAGGAAAATATTCTGCCTGGAAGTCTGTGGTGAGTAGTGTTCCACAGGGCTCTGTCCTTGGGCCTCTAGTGTTTGTAATTTTTATTAATGACTTGGATGAGGGGATTGAAGGATGGGTCAGCAAGTTTGCAGATGACACAAAGGTTGGAGGTGTCGTTGACAGGCTGCAGCGGGACATTGACAGGTGGGCTGAGAGGTGGCAGATGGAGTTCAACCTGGATAAATGCGAGGTGATGCATTTTGGAAGGTCGAATTTGAAAGCTGAGTACAAGATTAAGGATAGGATTCTTGGCAGTGTGGAGGAACAGAGGGATCTTGGTGTGCAGGTACATACATCCCTTAAAATGGCCACCCAAGTGGACAGGGTTGTTAAGAAAGCATATGGTGCTTTGGCTTTCATTAACAGGGGGATTGAGTTTAAGAGTCGTGAGATCTTGTTGCAGCTCTATAAAACTTTGGTTAGACCGCACTTGAATACTGCATCCAGTTCTGGTTGCCCTATTATAGGAAAGATGTAGATGCTTTGGAGAGGGTTCAGAGGAGGTTTACCAGGATGCTGCCTGGACTGGAGGGCTTATGAAGAGAGGTTGACTGAGCCTCGGACTTTTTTCATTAGAGAAAAGGAGGAGGAGAAGGGACCTAATTGAGGTATACAAGATAATGAAAGGCATAGATAGAGTTGATAGCTAGAGACTATTTCCCAGGGCAGAAATGACTAACACAAGGGGTCATAGTTTTAAGCTGGTTTGAGGAAAGTAGAGAGGGGATGTCAGAGGCGGGTTCTTTACACAGAGAGTTGTGAGAGCATGGAATGCGTTGCCAGCAGCAGTTGTGGAAGCAAGGTCATTGGGGACATTTAAGAGACTATTGGACATGCATATGGTCACAGAAATTTGAGGGTGCATACATGAGGATCAGTGGTCGGCAAAACATCGTGGGCTGAAGGGCCTGTTCTGTGCTGTACTGTTCTATGTTCTATGTTCTAAGTTTGGATTTTAAAATCTGTAATTAAACTGACAAACACAGGATGAGATTTTAACTCCTTCAAACCCTTCCACTGAAACAGAGTTAAAATTAGGCTAACAATTCTGACATTCTGGGAAAGAATGAATTACTATGGCGAAGATGTGGTAAATTAATTTGAATCGACAGAGGCTTTAGAAAGGAGGAAGCAAAGGTAGAAGAGCTTTCCGGAACATTCTGAGGAACTCCAGATGTAACAATACTGATGGCAGAAATAAGAAACCCATGAGACAGAGGGAGAGATGAAGAGAGAGAAATTATAGAGACTGCACAATTATCACCAGTGTGGCACAACCAGTCCATACCAGTTTCTAGGCTCCTACATCTCCCCAGCTAATCCTATCAGCCTATTCTTGCATATCCTCATGTGTTTAACTAGATTCCTGTGAAACGCATCTATGTCAACTACTCCAACAAAGGGGAAAAGGTGCATTTGGCAAAGTCTTCTTCATCAAAACTGGCACAGCAAATCGCATTCACTGAATGAAGCTTTCAATATATCCCATTGTCATTTTGCTCAAAGTACAAACAACAAGTCCACAACACTAGAAGCCAGAAATATGAAAGGCGGCTCTTACAATCCATCGCCATGCCGACGGCAGTGCATTTCTTGAATCGACAGAGCTGGCATTGGTTCCTAGTGATTTTGTCAATCACACAGCAGCCATCATATTTACAGGAATAGGTGGGGTGCAGGTTTTTCTGGATTGTTCTCCTGAAGAAACCCTGAAAAAATGGAAGAAGAGAAAAGTGTAACCAGAAGCCTCTTAGATGGCTCTTCTGATTTGCATTTTCATTGAAGGATACTTTGGTCGTGGTAATGATCTCATAGCCTCTTGGTCACTTTCATGGGGTGAATCCAAATGTATTAAAAAAAATGTTTCTGGGGCCTGAATTTTGGTGTACTTCTTAAAAAAATTTCAAAAATATACATAAAAAATCGTCTTTGCACATGTACATGGTTACAAATGCAGTTTGGTTCTGTACAGTAGCATATGAAGTGAACAAACATTTGTGTTTGACTCTATCCAAAAAGCTAAAGACCTCTCTTACACATACATTACTATATTTAAAGCACTTGAGGCACTAGGAGGAATTGATAACTGAACAGACCCCCAATTAACTTCAGCAGGAGGATCTCAGACAGTGGCCTTTCCCCACTGCACCTTGGTTTGAGTGCGTCTCTCAGCACGTAGTCCTGGACCTTAGAATGTGCTGGTCTGTGATACTCGCTTGAGGTTAACTCCTGGTTCTGGAAGACCAGCAAGTTTCAGGCAAATCAAAAAGAGTCTTTCACCTTCAGGCACAGTTGATGTTTGACTCTGTGTGTGTCCTGGGGAACAGACCGTACAGCATAGAGTCCCACTTTACGGAGCTGCTTGGGACAAACCCTGACAAACACCACTACATCATTCTGCAGACTTCCTTTGCAAAAATACATTTCAGAAGGAGGTGTGTGACAGTCTCTACCCCACCCCACAGCCACTTCGAGGGCAGCGGCTGTGGCACAGACTGACCAGGCATATAGGAAGGATCTCATAGCTAGTGTCCTTCTCACCACCAGCCAAGTGATATCTTGGTGCTGGCTGGAAAGTTCTGGCGATTAGGCATTCCACCAAATGGCTTTGACAGTCTGCCCAGAAAACCATGTGACAGGATCCACCCTCTCCCTTTCCCGCAGAGTCTGGAGGATGTGACGTGCTGACCACTTCCTGATGGACTTGTGGTCAAAGGTATTTTTGTCTGCAAATTTCTCTATGAAGGACCGGTGATACGAAAGAGCCCAATCACTTGGAGCATTCTGCAGCCATGAGGCCAATCCTTTCCTTCACAACAGTGGGGTCAGGCAGAACCTCCGAACTTGAGGTGTATTCGAAACGCCACCTTGCCCCCCAACAGCAGCAGGGAAGGTCATGTTGCACTGAATAACATTCAACAAGTTTGTCCTCCAGTAACAACAAACTGAGGCTGAATTTAAATTGGTGCAGATTGGACTTACGGAAGGAAATTCCACCCACAAGGTTTCAAACTCACCCATAGTCCAGCAACAATGATCCTTGGTAGTGAATGGGTGTTGAGGTAAACACAAGAGATCATTGGTTGGTGTGGGGGGTGGGGGGGGGGGAGGGCGGCGTGAGATGAATGAAGAGGTTAACCTTCATGAGCTTAATAAGGCTCCATATCCCATTACTGCAGTGACAATTGGCCATGCATCAGCACTGCTGAGAGTTTGATTCAGATGGCGCAAGTCAGGTTTCCAGTTCAATTATTAATTCAAATTCCCCAAATTGCTTCTGGAAATGCCATGAGATTAGTTTTGTTCTTTCCCTAATTTTAATGATCAAAACTTTGTGATTCCTTGTTTAATTAGTATGTTCAAAAAAAGCAGCCTGTCATTTGAGTGTTGCGCGTAACAAATTAGCATCGTGTTCATCAGATGGCATGTCATTGTGAGGATAATTAGGTTTTTGTAATTTGAGTTACATAACTTCTGTTGTGCTTTGCCATTTTGCTGTTCCTTTCTGTAAATAATTTGTGCTGTGACTGATTGCAATCTCTGCAGTGTTATTAATTCTGCTATATTATAGTTCAGCCTTCCCCCCTCAGTGCTAATCACAAAGCAAATTGCAGCAAGATTGAATGATTCAATTATTTTTGTTAGGTAAGGGTCTTAAAGGTTATGAAACCAAAGTGGGTAGATGGAGCTAAGATACAGATCAGCCAGGATTTAATTGTGGTGTAAACACCAGCAACACAATATCTACTCCTGTTTCTATGTTCCCACAATGACAACATTAATAACTTGTACTGACATCTTCTCAGAAAGAACATTTATATAAAAACTAACTTCATACGGTAAATTCTCTCTTTTTAGGGCCGCTAAGATTTTACTATTTGCCGACAGTTCACCCAGCATTAATTTCTTGAGTTAGTTCTTACTAATCCCAAATTCCAGTGCATGGAATAACACAGACATTTCCCACCTACCGAGACCAATTCTCATTTTCCAATTGCTTCACTGTTTCGGCCTGTGTGGAACAAAGGATGAGGGGTAGGGTACTCAGCCTCTTCGGTATGTTCTGCTAGTCAAGGCTGTTATAAAATCATAGTCATAGAATCATAGAGTCATACAGCATGGAAACAGACCCCTCAGTCCATGCTGACCATAATCCCAAACTAAACTAGCCCCACCTGTCTGCGTTTGGCCCAAAACCCTCCAAATCTTTCCCAGTCATGAACTTATCCAAATGCCTGTAAAATGTTGTAACTCTACCTGCAACCACCACTTCCCTGGCAGTTCACTCCACACATGAACTCTCTGTGTGAAAAAGTTGCCCCACATGTCCTTTTTAAATCTTTCTCCTCTCACCTCAGGCGACTGACTGTGTGGAGTTTGCACGTTCTCCCCGTGTCTGCGTGGGTTTCCTCCGGGTGCTCCGGTTTCCTCCCACAGTCCAAAGATGTGCAGGTCAGGTGAATTGGCCACGCTAAATTGCCCGTAGTGTTAGGTAAGGGGTAGATGTAGATGTAGAGGTATGGGTGGGTTGCGCTTCGGCGGGGCGGTGTGGACTTGTTGGGCCGAAGGGCCTGTTTCCACACTGTAAGTAATCTAATATAATCTAATCTAATCTAATATGCCCCCTGGCTTTGAACTCCCACACCTTAGGAAAATGACTTTTACTATTCAAGTTATCTATGCCCCTTCATGATTTTATAAATCACTATAAGGTCACTCCTCAACCACCTATGGTCCAGTGAAAAATATTCCAGCCTATCCAGCCTAGTTTAATAACTCAACCCCTCCATTCCTGGCAATATCCTGGTAAATCTTTTCTGAACCCTCTCCCAGTTAAATAATATTCTTCCTGTAAAAGGGTGACCAGAACTGCACAGAGTACTCCAGAAGAGGCCTCAACAATATCTTGTACAACCTCAGCTTGATTTTACATTAGTCGTGTTTGATTAAGTACAGATAGTGGGCACAAACCGAGCTTTTACTTGAGCGCATGTAAGGAAACACTTATTGTCATCGTGCAGCAGTTGCATTAGGAGGTATGGGCTTGTAATGTTTAACTCTGTAAATAAATGTAAGACTTGGTAAATATTGGCTGCATATCTGTAATTTATGAACTGACTCTGTAAAAGATAAGCCCTGCACCTTAATTTCAACCACCTGCACTGATTCCATAACCGTTAACCCTTTTAGCTGCAAAATGCATCAACTCAGTTTTGGCATTTTCAATTAACTCCAAGTCTCAGGTGATGAAAACAGCATTCCAGGTCTGCCAGTAGTTTTGTTCATTGCTCACTGTGGTAACAGCACTGCAGAGTCTAACTACTTGTTTTGATTAGAGTGGCCAGGCATTCAGATTTATACCCGAAGTCAGTCCAGCCTGTAGCTAGACTGGCTTCTGCCATGATTTGGAGATGCCAGTGTTGGACTGGAGTGTACAAAGTTAAAAATCACACAACACCATGTTATAGTCCAACAGGTTTAATTGGAAGCACACTAGCTTTTGGAGCGGTGCTCTGAACGCTAGTGTGCTTCCAATTAAACTTGTTGGACTATACCTGGTGTTGTGTGATTTTTAACTTTGGCATCTGCCAAGTATTGGAATGGCTTCACATCTGGACTTCTGGTCTTTTTTCCCTTGCCTAAGTAGTGCCATTCCTTCTCCCTCAATAGCAGCATCAATGCAATGTTGGTTCAGAAGTCAGGGTTCTCTTTAATATTTCTGTTCACTCCACTCTCTTGCCCCAACTCTTTCCCATGTCTCTAATGGCATAGATTCTCCAAATGGGATGGTGTCACTATTGACTTGTTGATACCATTCAACCTAAATCCCACGTGTCCAAATTTGTTGCCCTTTGGCGCTATCAACACTAGTTAAGACCATTTCTCAGCTTTGGTCTGTGAAAGCAACAGAAGCAACTTATACTTACATTAGCAAAGCTACAACAATCAATATTCAATTGATTAAAATCACAGATTTATCCTGAGGTAATGCATCTGAGGAATATGTTTTCTCTGAATGTCACATTGAATCTGTATTCCATAGCCCTGAGAGTCCTTCACATAACTGTGGCAACATATAAACCACAAAGGTGACTCTTGACTTTTATTTTCAGAATCATAGCCCATGTCTGGGAGCTGGGGAAGACCAACATTGACCATTGCCTCAGGGTCAACCAATGTGAGTAGGAAGCTAAGAAAATGGTGCCCATGATCTGTACATCTCATGTCGTGTTTGGTTAATCTGGGTTTGCTGTAAATCTGAGAATTCAGTTCAAGATTACTGAAAGCTGCCTCATGGTGTGGCTGCTACTGACTGCTGTCTTCCTGTAAGTCAGGCTGTGGACTGCATTATGAAGATTGGAAGTCTAGTTCATTCTGGAACGTCTTAACCAAGTGGCGGTCTGGACAGTCACAGCAAATGCCTGTCACTTTATGCTTTTCCTACGAAACTGACTGATGTCACTTTATGCTTTTCCCACAAAAGGCTCAGTCTTTGAAACTTTGCACCCAACTAAAGGAAGACAGTGATCATTAATGCAATCAGATAAGGTTTGTGTTTTTGGATAATAAAAGACAGCAGGCCTATCTAGTTTCATTAGGCAGCCCCACCATGTCACAAACCTTCTCGAGGTTGGATTTGGAATGTTGTGGTCATTGGTAGTCCTTGTCAAGATTGCTACTCATGATGGCCACACCTTGGGAAACTGTTTTGTTTCTTGTTGCTGTATCACCTGCCTTCTGTAGATGGCACACTTGGGTAACAAGTGCAACTCTGAGTATTTGTGGAATATATTGTTAGAGCTGATACCAGCCAACAGGTAAAATGTTGCTCTAACTGGTCAAATTCTTTCTCTCCCTTACTAATAAAACACAGTGTTGCCACTTGAAGGAATTATGTCAGCTCACAAAATACACAGTGGCTCAGTGGTTAGCACTGCTGCCTCCCAGCACCAGGGATCCAGGTTCGATTCCAACCTCTGCCCACTGTGTGGAATTTGAACATTCTCTCCATGTCCGCAAGGGATTCCTCTGGGTGCTCCAGTTTCCTCCCAGAGTCCAAAGATGTGCAGGTTAGGTAAATTGCCCATAGTGTTCAGATATGTGTATGTTAGGTGCAGTAGTCAGGGGTAAATATAGGATGGTAAGGGAATGGGTCTGGGTGGGTTACTCTGCAGAGGGTCAGTGTGGACTTGTTGGGCTGAAGGGCCTGTTTCCACACTGTAGGGCTTCTATGACTCGACATCCTTTGGAAAGTCAAGAGCATCCAATCCAAACTAAAGAAGGCCATTCAGCTCCTGCGAATGTATGTGCTGTCTTTTTGAAAAAGCAATCAATGGTTATGTCTGGATATTGGAAAGTTCATCTCTTTGTAATTTATAAAACACCCATTCCAAACTTTTAATCTCTTACTCAATAGGTTTAACAGAACATCATATTGTAGTTGTGAGTCTGAATTAGGTTGTACTGCTTATGAGTTCCAATAAGGCTCATAATTTAACAGTCTCACACAGCAAGGTTACAAAGATGTCTGGTATAAGAAATTTGGCAACTGCATTGTGAAGATCAGAGGGAGTATTGACCTACATCCAGCACTTGTTACATTTCATTTGGAAATGCATGAAGTGATAGAAAGGAGATTGGTTCCATTCTTTATCTCTAAATTGTAAAGTATAATTCACTAATACCATATAATTAGCAGCGATCATAGGTTTATTTCTCTCCCTATTGTCCTGAATCTACCTCATTTAAGTTGGCCACTCTTCATGTGTCACTTTCGATGAGAAAAATACAGAGAACAAACGCATTTCTGTAGCACCTTTGCCACCTCCAAATTCACCTTCTAGTTCATGAATTACTTTCAAGGTATGTTGCAATTGCAGACACAATACGTGCAAGTCGCAAAATCCCACAATCTGAAAACAAGCAGAATGACTAAATGATCTGATTTGTTGGTTGAGGAACGACTATTAACCGGAATTGCCTGCTTTTGTTTAAATGTTGCCATGGGGGTCTCTTACACGTCCATGTACAGGCAGAAAGGGCTTTGCTTTAGTGTTCTTTTCAGAGGGCACCATGTCTGACAATGTATGGATATAGATTAGACACTTTAGTATTAATGCTGGTCTTGAAAATGTAGCCCAGTTGTTGTTTTGAAGATTTGAACACAGCACCTTTAATCCAGAACTCTGAACCACACAGAAGATTTCAATAATTCTTTGATTAATGTTGAGTTATCTGATTTCAGGAATACTACAATTATGACACTCCTTCAATTGTTAATACCAACTGGCAGCAGCAGGTACCACCTGTAAGACGCAACTCACTTGGGCTTCTTTGGTAGCACCTTCCAAACCCGTGACTTCGACTGTCTAGAAGGACGAGAGCAGCAGATGCATAGGAACACCATCAGCTGCAAGTCTCCCCTCAAGCCACTCACCATCCTGACCTGGAAATATATTGCTGTTCCTTCAGTGTTGTTGAATCAGGCTTTTGAATCAACTCCCTCTCTTACAGCATGGTGACTTTACTTACAATACATGGGCCCTGCAGGGCTCAGGGCGGTAGCTCACCACCACCTTCTCAAGGGCAATTAGGGATGGGAAATAAGTGTTGGCCCAGCCACTGATGCCCACAACGTGCATGCAAATAAAAAAAAGAGGGAATAAAGTTAGCCAGAATTGTAACTTGTGATCATGATCTCACGGTTACCTGCTCAAAGAGTGAGGCTTTTGAAAATTGCTCATGGGATGTGTGAACCCATCTTCCTAAAAGGCTTGATTAGGCCTTTCAGAGGACAGTTGAAAGATAATTACTAGGCAATGAGCCTGGAGTCTAATATAAAACATATCAAGTAAGGCCAACAGATCTTCCTTCAATGTCATCAGTAAACCAGGAGGATTTTTATTTTCTATAAGAATCCAGTCATTGTATGGTTGCAATGACTGAGATCAGCTCTTTATTCTGAATGTGATTAATTAACTGAAGTTAACTGCTGTGGTGCTATTTGACTCAGCAATACTCTCACAGTGACATAACCATGATGGGACTGCTCCCATGGTTGACGTGGTCTAAGGGCAACACTTACTAAGGTCTAACTACTTTGCTGGCACTGCTTACAATCCTGTATGAAGGATGCTCACTCATGTAAGGCAATGGAGATTACCAAATAAGGAACTGAATCCATTGTGTAAACAGTGGGTCTTTTTTTTAAAAGACTGACAAATGCACACCTTGCTACTGGGGAAACTGCCAACTCTGCATGATAGAATAAGGGAAAACACAGCAAACGTGAATGAAAAAATGTAAACTCTGGACGCTGTTAAAGTCAAGTTGAACGTTACCATCTGTTTAGCTGAGTATAGTAGGGTTATCTGCCTCCAGCCTCACCTTACAGCCTTCACATGTAATGCAGCGGTAATGGTATCCTGTTGCTTTATCACCGCAAACTACGCAGGGTTCATCTTTCTCCAGATAGCTGGGAATGTACCCTGAAACACAAAGGCACAAAGCATCAGAATGGATGGAAGGAATCTCTCATGGAGAATGAGACAAAGACAACACACACCATAGAGTTATAGAGAGAAATTCAAACTTGAGCTCTTAAGTTCCTCTATTTTATTGGTAGTACCTTTCAATATTGCACCTTTCATAATCTCAAGACGCTTTGTAGCCAAAGACATTTGAATAAGTACATGATAAGAAAGGTTTGTCGGGATATGGGCCAGGAGCAGGCAGGAGGGACTAGTTTAGTTTGGGATTATGTTTGGCATGGACTGGTTTTCCTCTGGGTGCTCCGGTTTCCTCCCACAATCCAAAGATGTGCAGGTCAGGTGAATTGGTCATGCTAAATTGCCCATAGAGTTAGGGGGAATGGGTCTGGGTGGGTTACCTTTCAGAGGGTCGGTGTGGACTGGTTGGGCTGAAGGGGCCTGTTTCCACACTGTAAGTAACCTAACTATATTGGGTTAGTGGCCTAGAACCAAGCAGCAGTCAACATCTAAAGACTCACATTATGTAAAATGTTAGGGTCCCAGACTTTACATGTATGGCATAACAAGATACACAGCCCACTCCATAAGAAGTATACTAATGCTGTGGAGATTTCGGTGTGTTCAACTCCACCTTGCACTCTGCCAAGGACATGCAGGTCCTGGGCCTCCTCCATTGTCACATCCAAACCTTATCCCAGTTCCAACCTTCCAACTTGGCACTGCCCTCATGACCTGCCCTACCTGTCCATCTTCCTTCCCACCCATCCACTCCACTCTCCACTCTGACCTATCACCATCACCATCACCCCCACCTTCATCTACCTATCCCACTCTCAGTCTCCTTCCCCCAGCCCCAACCCTCCCCTCCCCTTCCCATTTATCCCCCTTGGCTCACAGCCTCATTCCTGATGAAGGGCTCTTGCCTGAAACGTCGATTCTCCTGCTCCTCGGATGTTGCCTGACCTGCTGTGCTTTTCCAGCACCACACTCTCGACTCAAACCTCACCCTCCTGCCTTGCCCTCCCTCTCCCATCACAATTTGAACTTATCTGATCTCAGACATAGACACCTGGGTGTTCCTGACTGTTTGCCTCTCTCCTGAGGTTACGCCCCTGCTCAGGTGGCCATGGAGACACAGAGCATGCAGAGTCCACCAGCACAATAAAGGTCTCTAGGATTGGTCGATCTCACAAGAGTTGGGATGCATCAATACCCCTGGCAATGCAAGTTTAGTTTAATTTATGAGCTTCTGTTATAACTCTCCATGAAGCTTTTCTGATTTTGTTTGTCACTAGGGGCTGTCTATTCAGAAAGAGGAGAAAGTGGGGACAGCTTGCAGTCCCTGTCATGGCCACTGCTGCCACTGGTGCTGTTGGGCCTACAGCTAAGTTGACCAATGAGGTTGACCAAAGCTCTCTGAGGTAGGACACCTGCCTGAGTGATGGATGGAGTTCTCATCTCCAGCCAATCAACATTTCTTGACAGTCATTGAGCTGCTGTGATTGGTGACTACATATTCCCCCCCCCCCTCCTCCCCACAACTCCTCCTAAACATGCCATCTGGAAAATCCCATCCATAGTTCAAGTCCTGTATCTGCAAGTAATTTTAATATTTGCTTTGCTTGGGGATTTTAATGTTAATGCAACAACAGGTGCAAGTGAAAAACATGGTATTAAATCAGATAAATTCAGTTGGCTACAAGGCCATAAGGTCACATCTACCTATTTATTTCTCTGGTGGAGTGACAAACTGGAAGGGGTCACAAAAAGGACAATACTTAAATGGAAGAGCAAGATAAATAAGGGTAAGCACAGACTCTTACATGTTTTCAATGTTTCAGGATGTCAGCTTGCTGCTAAAACAATGGGGATTGCAGTTCTCCATACAGCTGGGTTAGGTACAGTCTTGCAAAGCCACAATCATCAGTCAGGCACTGAGACTGGTGAAAGAAAAATAATCTGTTCTGGAACTGTCCCCAGGAGCAAAAGAAAATGATGGAGAGTGGGTGGCACACACAATTCCGACCTCTAATGGAAGGATCATTTCATTAATTTTGATTCAATGACAAGGCAGTGATGGAGACCATCTAGAATTTGCCTCCAGCTCATTGTTTTCACCTGTAGTCATTGCTGCTGCAACAATGCAACCCCTCCCCATCTTCCCCCCACCCCCTCATCCTCAACTCCAAAACAATCCATTTAATGGTTGGGTTACACGTTGATCTCACATTCATAACTGCCACCAACCTTCCAATCACAGTGTGATATATAGTCATCCCCACATTCACCTCATCTTCCTCAATTAAAAAAAACTCAAAGTATTCTCTTTCAGTGAGTTAGATGAGAAAAGAGAGTGAGTTATTGGATGGAGAATACGTACAAGTGATGGTGAAGATGGTGTAGTACAATGTCAGTGAAGAGACTTGACATATGTTTTACTTGAAGCCAATTCTAGACAACCTTGAAATATTACAGAGGATTGCCCATTTAGAACTCCAGCTTAGTTTTCCTCTGTTGCTAAGTCAATGGAGTGTAGACAACGATGAAAGATAATAGCCAAGACTGATCAAAACAAAATGGTATTAAAGTGCTATTGGATCAGAAATTCAACAAATGAGTGGGATGAAATCCTGTAAAGTACGAGGTTGTAAAGCCTGTGGTAGGTAACTAGGTGGAATTAGGAAGGACCAGGAACAGACAGGTCTCCAATCTAATACTCGAAAGGGAGTTATGGATGCCCCATTCCATCCTGACACCATCTCAATAGGCAACACTGCAGCAACATTAGACATCGTGTCTGATCTGTTTTGATGATAGTCACTCTATGATTTGCCCAGCTAACATAGCAAATAGGAGCAGGAGTAGGCTGTTTGGTCTGTTGAGCCCTGCTCTGCCAATCAATGTGATCATGACGTTGACTCGCCTCAATGTCATATTCCTGCTTTCTCTTCATACCCATCACTGCCTTTAATATCTAAGCATCTATCAGTTTCCTTCTTGAATAATTTAGTGACCAAACCTCTCCAGCTGTCTGTGGTAGAGACGTCTACAGGTTGACCACCCCCTCAGTGAAGAAATGTTTCCTCATCTCAGTCCTAGATGGCCTACACCATACCCTGAGACTGTGACTACTGATTCTAGAAACATTCTCCCTGTTTCTAGTCTGTCTAGCCCTGTGAGAAATTTATATGTTTGAATCAGATTCCCTCTCAGTGTCTGAAACTCTAGTCAATACAGGCCCTGTCAAACTGGTCTCTCTTCATACAACAATTCTGCCAGACTACCTGAGACAGCTCCGTGAAAGTTAGTGCTTCCAAATAAACCTGTTGGACTATAACCCAATGTTGTGTGATTTTTAACTTTGTGCACCCCAGTCCAACACCAGCTCCTTCACATCATACCCTCTATCAACCAAGGGAACCTTTTCTGCACTGCCTCTATGGCAAGTATGTCCTTTCTTAGGTACGGAGATAGGCAGATCAAAACGACACACAACACTCCTGGTGTGGTCTCACCAAACCTCTCTCTGTAGAGGTACAGTAAGCTACTTCTAAAGCCTGAGTATCTATTATACAAATACAGGGATGGGGTCTTAATGCTGATTTCTCAGTGCAAGTTGATCATTCAACTCAACACAGCAATCAGATGCCATCAGTTAAAAAGGGCAATGGTGCATGTTTGCCTACTCCCTGATACAGGAGCAAGGGGCTACCCTGATTGTCCTGGCCCTTGGTGGCTTGGGTGTGCAAGAAACCACAAAACTCCCCATCGCGGTGACAACAAACACTTAAACCCAGCTGCATGATCAGTAAGGTCAGTTCAGTAGCAAGAGTTTCACCGATTGATCCTACAGGATACAGGGGCATGCACTTTGGGTTCAGCTTGTACAGCTGGCATTAGCTGGAAATAGGAGCATTCACTGAGGGAGTGAGGGGTTTATGGTTCAGCAATATATCCTCCACAGTTAGCTGTATATACTGTACTTTATCATGGGTCCTGTGCTAAAGTAAGCAGTCTAGCACATCATGGAGATTACATCTGTGGCTCAGTGGGAACACGTTTACCTCTTGAGTCATAAAATTCACAAGGAGGCAATGGCCGAGTAGTATTATCGCTAGACTCTTGACCCAGGTAATGTCCTGAGGACCCGGACTTGAATCCTGCCATGGCAGATGATGGAATTTGAATTCAATAAATATCTGGAATCAAGAGTCTGTGATGACTAGGAATCCATTGTCGTTTGTTGGAAAAACCCATCAGGTTCACTAGCGTCCTCTGAGGAAAGAAACTGCTGTCCTTACCTGGTCTGGCCTACGTGTGACTCCAGACCCACAGTAACATGGTTGACTCTTAATAGCTGTCTGGGATGGGCAATAAATTCTGGTCGAGAGTGTGGCGCTGGAAAAGCGTGGCATCTGAGGAGCAGGAGAATCAACATTTCAGGCAAAAGCCCTGATGAAGGTCTCCAACATTACAGCTGCATGAAGCAACTTCCACTCACCAAATCCTCGCTCACTGATGGGTGGTTAAGGGTTCTACCACTATCAATTGTCCCAGGACCACACTACAGTCTTAGCTTAAACAGAGGCATAAGGGCTGCATTCCCTGAACTGAAATGAGAATAACTTGACATGAAGACAGCACTTGGCTGAGTGTGGGACAAAGGAATCCTAGGAAAATGGAGGTCAACAGGAATTAGTTGATACCATTCAGTGGCTAGAGTTGTACCTGGTGCAGTGGTAGTATCCCTACTTCTAAATTAGGAGGTTTGGGTTTCATGTTCCCACCTGCTCCAGAGGTGTGCCATAATTTCTCTGAACAGGTCGATTAGGAAAATATCGACTCGATGCAGAGTTGTTGTTGAAGGTCAATTGTCCTTGGACAATTCCTCAGGACAGCCTCCTGGCTCAGCCTCAGTAATCATTCACAGTGTTTGGAAATAATCAAGCAGGGTGGGCATTAGAGGGGAAATATTCAGAAATGGTTACAGGATGGAATGGGGGCGGTGAGCCTCTACTGATCAAATAGCTCTACTAATCCCTGACTTCCGTTTAAATCTCCCCGAAGGAAGCTTTTCAAAACCAATGAAGCAAGCCTGTGGAATATTAAATTACTCCTTTTATGTTGGCGGTCCCAGATCTTTGACAGGAGGGAAGTCACTACTCAGCTGACGTGCTGTTTTTCTCCTTTGATGTTTTGTGCAGTGCCTTGACAAATTCTCACATGTGTCACTGCTCTTTCGCTTCTCATGGTCATCCTTCATGTGTGTGCCTTGATCACTGAGTGTCAGGGTGCAAGCTGACTGCACACACTGTATCACAGACCAGACTGACTGCAGTCCAAAGACTTCCACATCTGTGCCCATTATAGGAAAAGGATTGATGGGTGACAATCCTCACATTCAAGATGGCATTGAACAATTATTTAGATAAAAATAATGTGCAATGCTTTGGGTGAAAGCCGGAGATAGGCACAAGGTAATGATGCTCATTTGAAGAGCCAGTATAGGTAGGATGGGCTGAATGCATTCCTCTGCTTCATAAAATGCCTATGAATCTGTGATCTCACTGGGGAGCAATGTCACCAACTGTATTGCACTTACTTGAGTGAGGTTTATAAAATGATGAGGGACATGACTAGATGGGGATTAGATTTGATTCCCTACAGTGTGGAAACAGGCCCTTCGGCCCAACAAGTCCACACTGACCCTCCGAAGAGAAACCCACCCCAACCCATTTCCCTCTGACTAATGCACCTAACACTATGGGCAATTTAGCATGGCCAATTCACATGACCTGCACATCTTTGGACTGTGGGAGGAAACCGGAGCACCCGGAGAAAACATGGATAGGGTAAATAGACAATGTCTTTTCTCTGGGGAGGGGGAGTCCAAAACTAGAGGGCACAGGTTTAGGGTGCGAGGGGAAAGATATAAAAAACACCTCAGGGGCAACTTTTTCATGTACAGGGTGTTACATGTATGGACTGAGCTACTGGAGGAAGTGGTGGAGGCTGGTACAATTGCAACATTTAAGAGGCACTTGGATGGATATATGAATAGGAAGGGTTTGGAGGGATATGGGCTGGATGCTGGCAGGTCGGACTAGACTGCGTTGGGATATCTGGTTGGCATGGACGGGTTGGACCGAAGGGGCCTGTTGACTCTATGACTGTATATGGTAATGGCATTACGTTACTGATCTGGCAATCTAGTGGAAACCAAAAGAACTGCGGATTCAGTACCGAGGAAGGCTTAGTGGACCCGAATTGTTAACTTTGATTTCTCTTCACAGATGCTGCCAGAGCTGCTGAGCTTTTCCAGCAACTTCTGCTTTTGTTAGTAACCCCGTGGCCCAGATTGATGATGTGGTGATATGACTGTAGATCCAATCGTGGCAGCTGAGGAGTTTAAATTCCTTTCATTAACTAAAAAGCTGGGATGGAAAGCTTTCATTATTCAGGTTGACCCATGAAACTACATGATCGTTGTAAAAAAACCCGTATGGTTCACTTACATTCTTTAGTGAAGGAAATCTGCTGTCCCTACTCGGTCTAGTTTACACGTGACTCCAGACCCACAGTAATGTGGCTGACTCTTAACCACCCTTTGAAACAGCTGAACAAGCCAAGTTGTATTCAAAAAGCTGGCCTCTGCAAATCCTTCTTAAGGACAACAAGCAAAGGGTAACGAATTCTGTTTTACCAGCAATGTCACATAATGTGGCTAAATTCATAAAGAGACACACTGACCAGGATGAGTTTCATTTAATTCATTCATGATATGAGGGTATCGCTGGTTAGGCCAGCATTTATTACCCATCTCTAATTGCCCACAGGGCAGTTAAAAATCAGCCACATTGCTGTCAGTCTGGAGTCACATGTAGGCCAGACCAGGTTAAGGATGGCAGTTTCTTTCCCAGATAGGTTTTTCCAAAAAATGACAATGGATTCAGGGTTATCATTAGACTCTTAATTCTGGATTTACAGAAAAAAAAGAATTCAAATTTCACCATCTGCCTCGGCAGGATTTGAACCTATCTCTGGATTAACAGTGTATCACTAGGCCATCATCTCCCCAGTTCATTTATCAAAGACTATGGACTAAAGCTGGGAGATTTCTGGTGTGATTTCAAGACTAATCCTGCAAGTCAGTGGACAGAAGTTACTCAATGAAACAGTTACAGTTCGTTTACGCATCCAGAAAAATAAACCCTTAAATTTAGTTTTGAATAATAACAGTGAATATAATTGCAGCCTTTGTAATTCCCCGAGGACCTCCAAAAGTACTTTCACACTAAGTTGAGTCATCCTCGATTATTACACATTTTGGATCTCACCACACACACTGTGCTGACCAACGTTATACGGGAAGTGAGTGCCATCTATTTATAATAGGAATGAGCAAATTGGTGACATTTATCAGTTCAAGAGAACTTTTGACCGATTTCTAGGAAGGCACTGGGAGTCCCAAGATGGACATCAAACCTCTGTGGTTGCTTTGACTGGGTTAACCAACGGATGCAACACCAGTCACAGGTTCATGTCTGCTCTGGATGCAAAATATTCTCAGTGCACATTGAAATGTGACTTCCTTTTGGGTTCTTCACACCCTTGCCCTACAGGTAATCATATTGAAATGACACTGATGATACTGAATTTGCCACAAATGAGTCCAGAACCAAAATTTTACATGAGACAGTTTAATCACTAGTCGCACCTGATCACAATTGTATTAAAATTGACATGACACTGTCTCACTCAATATTGAATACAGTATCTATTGGACTCGACCTTAGCAGCATGAATCAGCTGGGGTCATCAGTGACACTGACTAGTCACTGCTTTTTGAGGATTGAACACAATTATACTTAGAATGTTAAAAAGTTATACTTAGAATGTTAAACAAAAGCTGATCAAAATATAAAAACAGGGGGTGATAAGTATGGATATTCTTTATGCACCCCTTCTCTCCTTGTATATAGTTTCCACGCTGTTGGCAGCTGTCTGGTATCTTGCCCAGGTATTAATGCTTCAGGTCTGAGGCTAGATGGCAGCTGCTGTTTCCTGGATAGATCCCAGCACCTTGCAATGTTGTCTCCAGCAGAGGTCAGTGCTTTATCATTAGAAGCAGGAACGTTGAAGGATTTTTGCACCATCTCATCCAGGGTCACTCGAGGCCAGCATTTCTGTTCCCTCATCAGTCCCCCAAGCCTGATCAGTACAAGCCAATGTTTCCATCTGTAACCTTCCTAGCCTTTGTGTCCCAATAGTGTAACGTAGTGAGGCAGTGATCCATCTTAAACATTTACATTTTAAAAATAATATTTTCAGAATTTATTTTAATATAAAAAATGTCTAAACAGGTTTAAGATGGATGCAAAATTAACGTGAGTAATTTTGATTTTAATTCAATGTTTTGCACACCTACATAGATAATTTGAAATATGTATTTTACGTGAAATTCTTGCCATCTTTCCTCACCGGATATCTTCAATGGCCTCTCTCAGCTTCCTCTTCTCTTCTGCAACTTGCGGTGGATTCTTGTGGAGTTGTGAAGACTGGAGATGGTCATTGCCTGGCATTTGTGTGGCATTAATGTTACTTGTCACGTGTTAGCCCAAACCTGGATAATGTCCAGGTCCAACTGCGTTTTGACACAGACTGCTTCACTATCTGAGGAGTCACAAATGATGCTGAACATTGTGCAATCATTGGCAAATATTCTGACCTTATAATGGAGGGAAGGTTATTGATGAAGCAACTAACAAAGGCTGGGTCTACGGATGTTGTGCATGCAGATCAGGCAGTTCAATTGCAAGTAACAAGGCCCCATGAAATGTAAATAAACAATCAGGTCATTTATTTGGTGGCACTGGGTAAAGGGATAGCATTTCGACCTGTGGAAACTCTCTACTTTTACAGTGGTGTCCACCCAGGCAGATGAGGATCCAATTTAACATTCCAGCTGGAATATGACACCTCTGAAAATGCTGCACTCCCTCGGTGTTGTAAGAACCTAAGGCCATAAGACATAGGAGCTGAATTTAGGCCATTCAGCCCATTGAGTCTGCTCTTCCATTCAATCATGGCTGATAAATTTCTCAACCCCATTCTCCCACTTTCTCCTTTAACCCCTGATCCCATTGATGCTCAAGAACCTATTGATCTCCATCTTAAATATACTCAATGACCTGGCCTCCACAGCCCTCTGTGGCAATGAATTCACTGGTAGCAGTTTGGATGGTATGCTTACGCTTTGCTGTGGGACTCATCACACCCTTCTGACCTAGAGATAAGGAGTGCCATCAACCTTCAGGTGACTTCAGTTTAATCCCCTGAGCTGTTTATTTTTCGTTCAAGAGCTCACCAAAGCACCTGTTCAAAGGGAAAGCTGGTTTTGCATGTTTTTACATCCTATTTAAAATTGTATCATTGTCTCTCCTCACTTTTCCCACTGATATGAATCACTTTGTACCTCACTGCATTAAAGTTCATTGTCTGTGTATTTGTACATTGCACCACTGTTCTCTTGCTGCAGAATTCTTGGGCCTCATGAGGTCTGAGGTCAGCATCAATGGGGACAATTAACTCACCTCCTGACTACACAAAACCTGCCCATCACCTACAAAGCACAAGTCAGGAGTGTGATGGAATACTCCCCACTTGCGTGGATGGGTGCAGCTCCAACAACACTCAAAAAGATTAACACCATCCAGGACATAGCAGCCTACTTGATTTGCACCACATCCACAAGCATCCACTCCCTCCACCACTGACACTCAGTGACAGCAGTGTATGCTGTCCACAAGATGCACTGCAGTAACACACCAAAATTCCTTAAACAGCACCTTCCAAACCCATGACCACTTCCATCTAGAAAGTTAAGGGCAGTAGATTCATGGGAACAGAACCACCTGCAAGCTTCCCTCCATGCTCCTCACCATCCTGACTTAGAAATATGTTGCAGTTCCTTCACCGTCGCTGGGTCAAAATCCTGGAACTCCCACCCTAATGGCAGGTGGACTATCGCTGTTCAAGAAGGCAGCACACTCCCCACTTCGTCAAAGACAACAGAAGATGAATAATAAATGCCGACTCAGCCAGTGACGCCCAGATCCCATCAGAGAATAAACGGAAAAGACTAAATGGGCAGGAGGGGATGGTGCCAGGTCTCCATGCCCTACATATCCCTCTGCGCCAGCCTTGGTGCCTTTATAGTAACAACCTCCATTGGGCGACCTGGCTGTTTTTCCCATTTTGGTTACCATTTTACAAAGGTAGAAGAGAGGGCTTCTGATTGATCTTTCTGTTTCAGGAGTCCGTCTGCCGCCCCCAATTGGACTGGGAACCTATCTTCTTGCCACTGAAGAGGTTAGCGTGGTCAAAATCCCAAACACTGACCACTTCACCTTGGCAGTGGGCAGGATACCAAAAATAGTCCTGTCTCCAGTTTCCTGACTCTAAGGTGAGAATTCAGATTGAAATCTGTTAATTGTTGCCTGATTGTTTGATACGTTTCCAAGTTTCTTGTCACTTTCAAATTTTGAAGCAATTCCCTATACACTCAAGTCCAGGTTTTCTATGTCCATCCAGAACATTGTCAGTTGAACACTAGTCCCCACTGGGTACCACTGTATCAAGGTCTGATATCCAACATTCAGCACTTTTGGGCTGGAGTTTGGAACTTCCTTTATTTTGGACATGGGATCTGTTATCTGATCTGACATCAAACTAGCAAACTGCTTATACCCGCTTTGGAGCTTGGTACAGGCCTTTGGAAAATTTCAGGTCTTTTGGGCAGGTGTTGAAAGTTGGGGTGGTCTAGAAAACGCGGTTGAGTGACCAGGAAGGGAGGGTAGTGATCAGAAATTGGGGCAATTGGTAGCTAAGTGGAGCCCATATTTTTAAAGCACCCCTTCACTTTCTGCACAAATGTACATGTTTACCTTCTCTGCTCGGTGCTGGTAGTGGTCCCTTGAAAATGTAAAATAAAACAACTGCAGGTGCTGTAAATTTGAAACAAAAATATAAAGTGCTGGAGAAACACAGCCGGTCTGCAGCATTTGTAGATAGAGAAACAGTGCTAATGTTTTGAGTGCAGTGACCATTCATCAGGGCAAAAGAAGAACCTTTAAAGACTGTTACTCAAATTGCATGTTGCCCTTGACAACTGCATTCAGAACAAATCAATTGTATACAGAGAGGGAGAGAAAATGAGGACTGCAGATGCGGGAGATCAGAGTCAAAACGTGTGGCACTGGAAAAACACAGCAGATCAGGCAGCATCAGGAATGATGAAGGACATATGCCCAAAACTTTGACTCTCCTGTTCCTCGGATGCATACAGAGAGGGCACAGTATACAATAGGGATTTGGCCTTTTATTGAGAGATGTAAGTACAGTTGTGACTGTTTGAGGCACAGGCCCTGGAGTCTCTTTCGTGTCTGGTAGCAATATTACATGTGGTCATCTGCCTCGGAATGTGTGTGAATTACTGTAAACAGGTAAATCATCACTGATTAACCGAGATTTAAAAATGTTATTTCTTGGAAAATTTAGGTTTTCAGACAGCTAGATTTGGGATATGCCTGTATTTTCTTCCTGAGTGCTAAACCGTTGACCAATAATCATTGCCATCTGTCACTCCACCAGTTTAATACATGGCAGATCTGATTTCCTTCCCATCCTTATTCAATTCCAAGAGCTACCATGGTGGGATTTGAATGCATGTACCTAAAAGATTTAGCCTGGTCCAACTGGATGACTAAACCAGTAACATTACCACTTCAATACCATCTCCCAACAAAACCCAGTGGAACTTTAATTTCATGGGTTTCAGTTTGGTGAGAAACTACGTGGTAATGTATTAAATGCCTTTTGAAGGGACATACACAAAACATCAACCACACTACCCCCTCCAACCCTTTCTGTGACCTCCTTGATTCATAACAAAGAGATCCAGACTGGCTTTCATTTGTTAAGGTGGAAGAGACAGAAAATTGCCTATCTCTGAATCACTCTTGGTGTAATGGAAGAACCTCCTCACACAGCTTGTAGGTTCTTCATTGTAAATCTGTTTTCAAGTTCCATTTGATGTTATTGCCAACATATGTTGTTCCTCTCTTCCTATTCAAACTATCCCAGAGAATTGGATGAATTGATATCTGGAACAGACTACATTAAACCACAGTGGGGTTGGATAAGGACCCACTGGAAATAAGGAGGACAACATCAATGGAAGTAGCAACTTAAACCATGAGGCATAATTACAGGAAAGACTCCTTTAAATCACAATATAATGAAAATCATCAAGTCTTTTCAGTAGCTGAGAGGGAGAAGAAATTCAAGAAGGATATTTCAAACAGAAATCATAAATGTCTATAGCATACAGAACAGACCTTGCCAATGACAAGTGGGAACTTTTTTTCAGTGAAATTGATGTGAGCTCTCTAGAAACTTCAGATTATTTCTCAGGCTAGTTTACGCTTGAGAGAGCTTTTGACTCAGGTTTCTCATTCACAATATAATGGATTCATTGAAAGGATCCAATGGGTTCAATCTGCAAATAAAACCCAATCCTTAATTAAAACAGCACTCAGTATTTTCCTGACTGTAAGTTTTGTCAGTGCCTGCAATGGTATTTCTGATGAAGGGCTTTTGCCCGAAACGTCAATTTTCCTGCTCCTCGGATGCTGCCTGACCTGCTGTGCTTTTCCAGCACCACACTCTTGGCTACAATGGTATTTGTTAAGTGAGGATAAGAGATCACACAATCTAGGGTAGTATTTCCTGGTATTAGAAAGGTAATATGATCGAAGTTTTCCAAATATTAAGGGGAACAGTTGCGTAGATGGGGAAAAAGTTCCATTGGCTGCAGAGTGTGTGATTAAGACCATTATATGAAGGAGCAGAAGTTGGCCATTTGGCCCATCAAGTATGCTTCACCATTCAACGAGATCATGGCTGATCTGATCATCCTCAACTGTCCTTTTCCTGCCATATCCTCATTACCCTTGATTCCAAGGGCCGAGTCTAAAAATTAAAGATAAACATTTTAGGAGTGAATTTTGGAAACCCTTCCACACAAAAAAAGGGGAGATGTTTGGAGCTCTCTTTTGAAAATAGTTATTGATGTTAGATCATTGTTAATTTTAACATCAAAATTGAAAGACTTTTGCTTTCCAATGTTTGTCAGGGATACAGGGCGAAGGCAGGTAAATGGAGTTCGGTCACAGATTAGTCACAATCTCATTGAATGGTTGAACGGGTTGGAGGGGTTATATGTTCTTTTACTGGGTTGAAAGCCCTAAAATGTGAAAAGGATGTTTTGCAATTTTAGTGAACATGATTATATCACTCAAGAAGCTCCATGGAGACTTTGTGTACAATGGATTGCTCTCAAGTGTAGTGACAAGCTATGGGCAAATACAACAACAAACTTACAAACGACAAGACCCAGTAAAAAGCAATGAAGTCCGTTTTCAGTTTGTCTGGTGAGAGAGGAATATTGTTAAAGAAACTGACAGTATGTAACTACCCTTGTTCAGCGAGTCATCAGGCTACCGAATGTTCTACCTCGGAGTGTGGTGGAGGCAGGTTCAGTTCAGCCATGCCCAGAGGGCATTGGATGAGTATTTGGATAAAAATACGTTTTGGGGAGAAAAGTGGGAGATTGGCACTCAGTAATGGTGCTTATTTAATGAACCGATGCAGGTATGTTGGGCCAAATGGCCTCCTTCTGCACTATAACACTTAATATGCTGCAGGATCCACCTAACCAGACCTTGGCTGAATGTCTCTCTTGAGGATTTCCCTTCCATTTGAGATTTTGTTGGAAGTATCCAAGCTGTTCATTTGTAACTTCCATCAAAGTTATGAACCAGGAACATAACTGAGCCAGCTACACAAATACTGTGACAGAAGAGCAGGTCAGTGACTCGGAATTCTGCAGGAAGTTATTCACTTCCGACTTTCCAAAGCCTGTCCATTGTCTACAAGGCGCAAGTCAGGAATGAGATGGAATACTTCCCACCTGCCTGGACATGTGCAGCTCCAAAAACCCTCAGTAAGCTCAACACAAGCTAAGGCAATAAAACCCAATTGACATGCACCCTATCCAACACCTTCAACATTCATTCCCTCACCACCATTGATGCACAATGGCAGCAGTGTATCCCATCTACAAGATGCACTACAGCTAGTTACCCAGGCTCCTTTGAAAGCACCTGACATACCTGTGACCTCTCACTGGGTCAAAACTCTGGAATACTCTCCATAAAGTCACTCTACATATATCAACACCACATGGTCTGCAGTGGTTCAAAAAGGTAGCTCACTACAATCTTCTCTGGGGCAATTAGGGATGGGCAGTAAATGCTGGTCCTGCTATCACTCCTCATCTTCCAAGAATGAACATTGCATGCCTGAATTAGAATCCCTACAGTGTGGAAACAGGCCCTTCGGCCCAACAAGTCTGCACCAACCCTCCTAAGAGTATCCCACCCAAATCCATTCCCCAACATTTACCCCTGACTAATGCACCTAACCTACACATCCCTGAACACTATGGGCAATTTAACATGGCCAATTCACCTGACCTGCACATCTTTGGACTGTGGGAGGAAACCGGAGCACCCGGAGGAAACCCACATAGACATGGGGAGAATGTGCAAACTCCAAACAGACAGTTGTCGAAGGCTGGAATCAAACCTGGGTCCCTGGCGCTATGAGACGGCAATGCTAACCACTGAGCTTCCGTGCTGTCCCATTAGGTTGGTTGATCTATGTTATGAGGTCACTTTCAAAGGGAATTGCTTTCTTTCACAAAACTCGACTACTCTTAGTCATCCCTGGCAATAGCAATGCTACTGTCTTAGTCCATCCAGGAAATCTGTGACTCTATAGCCCACCCTGCACAGTTTACTCTTCCTTTCTGAAACTTAGCAGTGACAGTACCTGACATGCTGGTGGATTTCATTGAGGATTGACTGTTCTTCCGTCTTCTCTTTCCATTAGGCCATCTGCAATGGAAAAACGAGAGTTTAACACAACTCAGTCCTCACACCTCTCTAAACCAATTAGGCTCTTAGACTCAGTCAAGAAACGAACATGGTGGCAGCAAACTACCCCAGCTACCAGTTGCTGCTGATTGGCATTGCCACAAAAGCACCATTCTGGGCCAACCTCACACATAGTCAGGACGACATGCTCATCAAAATAACACGAGCAAAATTCCAATTTTGTTGTTTCAATCTCTTAGATTTTTATTACTGTTTTGTGATTATAAACTTGAGATTCTGATTGTTAGTAATGAGTAGTATTGATGCACATTGAATAACCAAGAAGCTGATGTCCAAATGGTGTTAATCCTTGATTATTAATGCAGAAACACAGGTAACGCTATTCAAATCATGCCAGCACCCGACCCATATCCCTCCAAACCCTTCCTATTCATATACACATCCAAATGCCTCTTAAATGTTGCAATTGTACCAGCCTCCACCACTTCCTCTGACAGCTCATTCCATACACGTACCACCCTCTGCATGAAAATGTTGCCCCTTAGGTCTCTTTTATATCTTTCCCCTCTCACCCTAAACCTATGCCCTCTAGTTCTGGACTCCCCGACCCCAGGGAAAAGACTTTGTCTATTAATCCTATCCATGCCCCTCATAATTTTGTAAACCTCGATAAGGTCACCCCTCAGCCTCCGACGCTCCAGGGAAAACAGCTCCAGCCTGTTCAGCCTCTCCCTGTAGCTCAGATCCTTCAACCCTGGCAACATCCTTGTAAATCTTTTCTGAACCTTTTCAAGTTTCACAGCATCTTTCCGATAGGAAGGAGACCAGAATTGCACGCAATATTCCAATAGTGGCCTAACCAATGTCATGTACAGCTGCAACATGACCTCCCAACTCCTGCACTCAATACTCTGTCCAATAAAGGAAAGCATACCAAATGCCTTCTTCACTATCCTATCTACCTGTGACTCCACTTTCAAAGAGCTATGAACCTGCACTCCAAAGTCTCTTTGTTCAGCAACACTCTCTAGGACCTTACCATTAAATGTATAAGTCCTGCTAAGATTTGCTTTCCCAAAATGCAGCACCTTGCATTTATCTGAATTAAACTCCATCTGCCACTTCTCAGCCCATTGGCCCATCTGGTCCAGATCCTGTTGTAATCTGATATAACCCTCTTTGCTATCCAGGACACCTCCAATTTTGGTGTAATCTGCAAACTTACTAACTGTACCTCTTATGCTCGCATCCAAATCATTTATGTAAATGACAAAAAGCAGTGGGCCCAGCACCGATCCTTGTGGCACTCCACTGGTCATAGGCCTCCAGTCTGAAAAACAACCCTTCACCGCCACCCTCTGTCTTCTACCTTTGAGCCAGTTCTGTATCCAAATGGCTAGTTCTCCCTGTATTCCGTGAGATCTAATCTTGCTAATCAGTCTCTAATGGGGAACCTTGTCGAACGCCTTACTGAAGTCCATATAGATCACATCTACTGCTCTGCCCTCATCAATCCTCTTTGTTACTTCTTCAAAAAACTCAATCAAGTTTGTGAGACATGATTTCCCACGCACAAAGCCATGTTGACTATCCTGAATCAGTCCTTGCCTTTCCAAATACACATACATCCTGTCCCTCAGGATTCCCTTCAACAACTCGCCCACCACCGAGGTCAGGCTCGCTGGTCTATAGTTCCCTGGCTTGTCCTTACCACCCTTCTTAAACAGTGGCACCACATTAAACAACCTGCAGTCTTCCGGCACCTCACCTGTGACTATCGATGACACAAATATCTCAGCAAGAGGCCCAGCAATCACTTCTCTAGCTTCCCACAGAGTTCTCAGATACACCTGATCAGGTCCTGGGGATTTATCCACCTTTAACCATTTCAAGACATCCAGCCCTACCTCCTCTGTAATCTGGACATTTTGCAAGATGTCACCAACTATTTCCCTACAGTCTATATCTTCCATATCCTTTTCCACAGTAAATACGGATGCAAAATATTCATTTAGTAGCTCCCCCATTTTCTGTGGCTGCACACAAATGCCACCTTGCTGATCTTTGAGGGGCCCTATTCTCTTCCTAGTTACTCTTTGTCCTTAATATATTTGTAAAAACCCTTTGGATTCTCCTTAATTCTATTTGCTAAAGCTATCTCATGTCCCCATTTTGCCCTCCTGATTTCCCTCTTAAGTAATACTCCTACTTTCTTTATACTCTTCTAAGGATTCATTCGATCTATCCTGTCTGTACCTGACATATGCTTCCTTATTTTTCTTAACCAAACCCTCAATTTCTTTAGTCATCCAGCATTCCCTATACCTACCAGCTTTTCCTTTCACCCTGACAGGAATATACTTTCTCTGGATTCTTGTTATCTTACTTCTGAAGGCTTCCAATTTTCCAGCCGTCCCTTTACCTGTGAACATCTGCCTCAAATCAGCTCATTCCTGAAGAAGGGCTTATGCCCGAAACGTCGATTCTCCTGTTCCTTGGATGCTGCCTGACCTGCTGCGCTTTTCCAGCAACACATTTTCAGCTCTGATCTCCAGCATCTGCAGTCCTCACTTTCTTTTCGAAAGTTCTTGCCTAATACCATCAAAATTGGCCTTTCTCCAATTTAGAACTTCAACTTTTAAATCTGGTCTATCCTTTTCCATCACTATTTTAAAACAAATAGAATTATGGTCGCTGGCCCCAAAGTGCTCCTCCACTGACACCTCAGTCACCTGCCCTGCCTTATTTCCCAAGAGTAGGTCAAGTTTTGCACCTTCTCTAGTAGGTACATCCACATACTGAATCAGAAAATTGTCTTGTACACAATTAAGAAATTCCTCTCCATCTAAACCTTAAACACTATGGCAGTCCCGGTCGATGTTTGGAAAGTTAAAATCCCTTACCATAACTATCCTATTATCCTTACAGATAGCTGAGATCTCCTTACAAGTTTGTTTCTCAATTTCCCTCTGACTATTGGGGGGGTCTATAATACAATCCCAATAAGGTGATCATCCCTTTCTTATTTCTCAGTTCCACCCAAATAACTTCCCTGGATGTATTTCCAGGAATATCCTCCCTCAGCACAGCTGTAATGCTATCCCTTATCAAAAATGTCACTCCTCCTCTCTTGCCTCCCTTTCTATCCTGCATTTGTATCCTGGAACATTAAGCTGCCAGTCCTGCCCATTCCTGAGCCATGTTTCTGTAATTGCTATGATATCCCAGTCCCATGTTGCTAACCATGCCCTGAGTTAATCTGCCTTCCCTGTTAGGCCCCTTGCATTGAAACAAATGCAGTTTACTTTATTAGTCCTACCTTGTCCCTGCCTGCCCTGACTGTTTGACTCACTTCTGTTCTCAGCTGTACCTGTCTCAGATCGATCTCTTTCCTCACTATCTCCCTGGGTTCCCCGCCCCCACCTTACTATTTAAATCCTCCCATCAGTTCTAGCAAATTTCCTTGCCAGTATATTAGTCCCCTTCTAATTTAGGTGCAATCTGTTCTTCTTGTACAGGTCACGTCTACCCCAAAAGAGATTCCAATGATCCAAAAATGTGAATCCTTCTCCCATACACCAGCTCTTCAGCCTTGCATTCATCTGCTCTATTCTCCTATTCCTGCCCTCACTAGCTCGTAGCACTGGGAGTAATCCAGATATTACTACCCTTGAGGACCTCCTTTTTAAATTTCCACCTAACTCTCTGTAATCTCCCTTCAGAATCTCAACGTTTTCCCTTCCAATGTCGTCGGTTCCAATGTGGACAATGACCTCCTGCTCGCCCCTCTCCCCGTGAGAACATTCTGCACCCTGTCTGAGACATCCCTGACCCTGGCACCAGGGAAACAACACACCATTCTGCTTTTTCTCTTCTGGCCACAGAAACATCTGTCTGTACCTCGGACTACAGAATCCCCGAACACAATTGATCTCTTGGAAGTCGATATACCACTTGTTGCATTAGAGCCAGTCTCAATACCAGAAACTTGGCTGTTTGTGCTAAGTTCCCCTGAGAATCCATCACCCCCTACATTTTCCAAAACAGCATACCTGTTTGAAATGGGTATATCCACAAAAGACTCCAGCACTAGCTGCCTACCTCTCTTACCCTTCCTGGAGTTAACCCATCTATGTGACTGTATCTGAGACTTTCCCCCTTCCTATAACTGCCATCCATCATATACTGTTGCTGTTGCAAGTTCCTCATCGCTCCTATCTGTCTCTCCAACCGATCCACTCGATCTGATAAGATTTGCATCCAACAGCATTTATGGCAGATATAATCCGCAGTAACCCTTCAACTCTCTTTAAACTCCCACATCTGACAAGAAGTACATATCACTGCAAAGGCCATTTTTGCTTCTTCACAATCTACAGACCCAGAAAATAACACCGTCTTATTCCTCTACAAGCACTGTCCCAGGTTAAGTTAATAGCTATGGCTTATATTTTAAGTTTAATTAAGAGACTTATCTCCAAAAACATATAATCAAGAAAGAATCCACTATACTATACTACTGCAGCCTTTCTCTTGGACAGACTTAAAACTACAATTAACTTCTCTGATTCTGTGCTGTGAACTTCACCCAGCAGTTCCTCCAAGATTAGTTGTGAATTTCACTGTTTGTTAATTTCCCCAGATGCACTCCGATGTCCACCATTGATAATGATCAAATAAATAAATAATGTGGTAGGTAAAATTGGTGAGGCCACTTTTAGAATACCATGTACAATTCTGGTTGCCCTTCTACAGGAAGGATGCTGTTGAACCTGAGAGGGTACAGAAAAGATTTACAAGGATGTTGCCAGGACTGGAGGATTTGAGCTATAGGGGGAGGCTGAATAGGCCGGGGCTGTTTTCCCTGGAGCGTTGGAGGCTGAATTGAATTGAATTTATTGTCACGTGTACTGAGGCACAGTGAAAAGCTTTGTCTTGCAGCAATACAGGCAGATTACAGAGTTAAGTAGCAGAGGTAGTAAATAACAGGTAAACAGCGGCAAAAACAAAAACACAGGGACAAGCAAATGTTGAGTTTGAGAGTCCATTCGGTATTCTAGCAACAGGAGGGTAGAAACTGTTTCAAAACCGGCTGGGGCATGTGTTCAGGCTTCTGTACCTTCTCCCCGATGATAGAGATTGTAGAAAAACATTGCCAGGGTGGGATGGATCTTTGAGAATACTGGCAGCCTTTCTTTGACAGCGGGCCTGGTAGATGGATTCTATAGATGGGAGGTTAGGCCTTTGTGATTGTCTGGGCCGGGTTCACCACTCTCTGTAACTGACTCCGATCTTGAATGGTGCAGCCGCCATACCAGGTAGTGATACATCCAGACAGAATGCTCTCGACGGCGCACCTATGAAAGTTGGTAAGGGTATTCGCCCTGGGGGGAGACTTTATTGAGTTTTCTAAAATCATGAGGGGCATGGATAGAGTAAATAGCCAAGGCTTTTTCCTAAGGTGGAGGTGTCCAAAACTAGAGGGCACAGATTTAAGGTGAGATGGGAAAGATTACCCTGAGGGATAACATTTTTCAGAGAGAGTGGTGTGTTTATGGAATGAGCTGCCACAGGAAGAGGTAGAGGCTGGTACAATTGCAATATTTAAAAGGCATCTGGATGTGTACAGGAATAGGAAGGGCTTGGAGGGACATGGGCCAAATGCTGACAAATGGGACTGGGTCAGAATGGGATATCTGGCCAGCATGGACAAGTTGGACCGAAGGGTCTGTTACTATGCTGTATGACTCTATCTGTACAGAGCTGCGAATTACAATCAGGTTTAGCATCACATCAATAAAAATAAATTGCTATTGCTGGTTTCACAAGTCAGGGAGTGAGGTGTTCAAACATGCTCTCCATATGTTGATAATTTAATTCAGTGTTTTAAAAAACAACTCACTGGATTTAAAGGTATAGTATAATTTACAGAAATCTCAAAACCTGTTAATATATTTTTGCTCCTTATTTAAATAATTGTTGTCAGTACTTTTCCTTTCTCCTATAATTGAAGTCTTGAGTTAAGAGGCAAAAAGGGAGGTGCAGTGAAAGGAGGTTTCACACCAGCGATTTTATATTTTAGATGTGGCTGGACTACAGTGTCATTGTGTTTGAGTATCTCTTTCACCTGTGCATGCAGTCCCCAGACTCAGCAAACGTTTTCCATTTAACTGCAGCAATGCCACTCAGTTCCCAGGTCCCAACCATCACTCGGCAAACTATGACAGCAAACTCGTCATCTAATAAGGTTTTGAGATCAAAGCTCCAGGAATATGTCCATCTGGAGTTGGAAACCCCACTCAACCATACAACAAATTAAGGGGAGAGGATACACTGATGATTCCTCTTTAAGAAGTGACTTCAGAAAATAAAAGTAAAATCTAACTACTATGCTCAATTTACTTATTGTAAGTTCATGGTTCATTTCTTCAACCCTTTAGGAGATAAACTTCTTATCTTCTTCATAGCTTTATTAAAATTCAGTTTTAATTACAAATCCCTGCTGCTGGGCAGCTTTCCACTGTTTAATCCCGTTACTTTCCTCTCTCCACACATTGTGCACACTGGCGACCATGGACAAATTACTCATTTGATTCGTTCTGACAGTCTTTGCCTGAAGTCGACAGGGAAATGATCTTTTTGAGTTGAGCAAACATAAAAGTCCTTATTTTCAGATCAAGAAGAAATGCACCTAACTTTGGGAGGGAAATCTTAAAGGTCACTGCAGGAATATTAGCCAGAAAATTAATGAATGTTGATTTGAACATATTGGCTTAGTGCCATGTCTGTAGATGCTGGAAGAATATTTCAACCATGATACACAAGTCAGGGAGTGAGGTGCTCTAACATTCTATCTGTTGATCATTCAATTCAGTGTTTAAAAAAATACTCAAATACTCATTAGATTTAAAGGAATAGTACAATTTGGAAAAAATCTCAAAACCCTGTAAATATATTTTTGCTCCTTAATAATGCTTACTTGAACAGTTTTTGTCAGTATTTTTTCTTTCTGCTATAACTTAAGTCTTGTTTATTTCGGAAGGATAGGCTGATAATGATTCAGAAGTCCATCATCTACATCGCAGGGAAAGGCAATAAAATTAAATTGGAGAAAGTGAGGACTGCAGATGATGGAGATCAGAGTCGAGAGTGTGTGGTGCTGGAAAAGCACAGCCGGTCAGGCAGTATCCGAGGAGCAGGAGAATCCACGTTTTGGGCATAAGCCCTTCATCAGGAATTCAAGATGAAGGGCTTATGCCTGAAACGTCTATTCTCCTGCTCCTCAGATGCTGCCTGACCAGCTGTGCTTTTCCAGCACCACACTCTCAAATAAAAATAAATGGTCAATTCTTTGTACGGAGCTTTTTCAGTTTTGCTGAAAAAGACACATTTTGTCAAAGGTATCTGAGTTGCATCTGTTAGGACAATCGTAAGAAATACCAAAGGAAAAGAAAAAAACAATATGTATACTGTATGAAAGGAGAGATCTGATTTGTTGGTAAAAGGATTCTGATTGGTAGAGGTATTCCCATGGAGAATGAACCATTTAATGATAACTGACAGTTAATTGCCTATTTTAATTTAATTTTGAGCAAGACAAGTTTTGGTTAAAGCATTGTCCTGAAAAATAAACCACAGGGTGGCTGTTACTTTCTTTGTTGAGTTGAAACAGATGCAGTGGGTGGACACATTCTTTCTGATTATAAAGATCAGGGCCCTGCAATTCATATATGTAGTGTCCAGTACACACAATAACAATTGGCATGCATGAACTAAGTCTACAGCCATGAACAAGTATATTGGAGTTGCTAATGACAACTACAACTTGTGTGTTATAACAACTTCCTCCACCCACCACGCCCCCCCATACATACTTGCTCCGAGTCTCAGGTCTACATGTCTACATTAAACCTGCAATCTTCAAGTGGGAGTTGGAGGTCACCAACAGAAAGATATATTTAATCAGAAATACTTAACTGAATCTGGTGTATAGTGTTAAATTGTTCTGTGTTTGATTATGTGGGTCTGCTTACGATTGATGCTCATCGTGCTCAACTGGATAAATCTGGATAGTACATTGGGATGCTTAAAGGTGGCAAAACAAATAGAAGGGAGACCTTGTGGCACAGTGAGTAGTGTTTTTGCCTCTAAGCCAGGAGCTTTGCATTTGAGTCCTATCCCCAGACTTGATTGTTGAGTATTCTCAGGATAGGGCAAGGATCAAACTACAAACCTTTCCAATGTGGGACAATAGTAGAGTTAAAAGTGGGGAAGGATTCCTGTTCAGTCAGACGACGGAGATAAACTGGAGTCTCTGACATTGCTATCCGTAGACTAGGCTGCAACATGCAGGTAAAAAAATACTGCTTGTTGCCATAGCAACTTTGACTCCCTCAGTAAAGTGCTGCCCACCTAAACGAGAAGTGGAGGTTGGTGTTACACATCCAATCTTCATGTAGATTTTTAGTTTAGGTATGGTAAACAACAAAATTAAAAGCCAATCATGATTTTGAACAAGGCTTTTAGTTTTACACAGGGTAGCCTCTCTCACAATAACATTGTGCCATTAATACATGTCAGGAATCAGATTCAGAGATTTTCCTTACACCTGTGTCACCATTCTGAATGACATAGCATAAAAACATGCAATTTTATAAAAAAAGAATATGTGTATTACGCTTATCAATCCGGTTCTCCCAGATCAGCAATACAAAATGGATGAATTGTTGAAACATAAATGAGCAGAGAATACTTAAATCACTCTCTCCCCTAGTTTGATGAATGGTGCTGTACTGAGAATCATTGGGTTCCATCTGAAACCATGTCAGATCATGGAATCCTTACAGTGTGGAAGCAGACCTTTCAGCCCATACAACCTCTCTGAAGAGCATCCCATGCAGACCCAAGCCCTATCTTATCCCTGTAACCCTGTATATACCCATGGCTGGTACACTTACCCTGCACACAATGGGGAATTTAGCATGGCCAAGCCACCTCACCTACACATCTTTAGATTGTCGGAGGAAACCAGAGCATCAGAGGAAGCGCGCACAGACACAGGGAAAATGTGCAAACTCCACGCAGTCTGAAATTAAACCTGGGTGCCTGGTGCTGCGAGGCAGCAGTGCTAACCACTGAGCCACCATGCCACCCCAAGAGCTTCTTCTACCTTAAGGCACTCTTTAATGTCTATTTTGTTGGGGTGGTGTGTGTGTGTGTGTGTGTGTGTCTCAGTGACTAACTGGTTGTGAATTCTACTCACAAGAGTGGAATTCCAGAGGCCATGAGAATCTTGGCTTCCAGCTGCACACCTTGAGAAAGTACCACCTACTGAAAGCTGCTGGCTAATCACAGGCTGGTCCCTCCTGTATATGTAACGGTGCCACAGCGGAGATGGTGACTGGTGCTGCAATGACTTGAGGCCTGGTGTGGTCTCTGCATCCTGGGTCGCGGGTGAGTGATTTAGGGGGTAAGCAGAAAGAACACCCACAGCCCCATGCCCCGATGCTGGGTCCTTTCATCAGAGAATGATCAGTAACGTCCTCCCCCCACCCTCACACTGCCCCCTGTCCCAGGAGCCTGAATGGCAAAGCTGAATGCACAAATTCTCATCATGGACTGCCGTGGAAAGGTGACTGGAAGATGAGAGGGTGCTCATTTGCCACATTCCCACGTGATTAAAAATCATATCCTCATCAACCCGCCATGAAGAGGGTGCAATATTCCGTTCCTCAGTCCTGAGGGACGTGTCTTTTGAATCAGATTAAATGGGTGTCCTGACTTCCCTCTCACAAGTCCATAGGTGACTCCATTGGCATACCCTAAGGAAGTGCAGGGGAATTCTACCTGGAGACCTGTCCTATATTTATCATTAAACCATGATTGAATGTATGGTTGTGGCAATTCGTTCTGCACAAATTGGTTGCCAAGATTTTGACATTACAAGAGACTTCACTTTGGAGGGGAGATCTGGTGGTGTAGCGAGTAACATCACTGAATCCAGCTGTAAACTCTCATTGTAAGTCCCACTCAAGAAGCCAATGGCCTGAAGAAGCTTCTGGAAATGAATGAAACCTATTACAGATAGGGAAGGACACCACTTGGACTGGGACAACACATCCATCCTAGGACAAGCCAAACAGAGACATGCATGAGAACTCCTAGAAGCATGGTATTCCAACCAGAACTCTATCAACAAGCACATCGAGTTAGACCCTATCTACTACCCCCTGAGAAAAAGAACAGGAACCGACATCATCAAAGGAGATGACATCACCACAGGAAATGGCATCACCAACCCAAAGAGACCCAAACATTTAAACAAAAAGTAGAAATCATCAGCAGTGCTTTGTCCGGAGGCCCACTGAAGATGTTACCTACTAGGGTGACGAAACATCTGGAAATGAACCTTCCAGCTCAGCGAGCAAACCTACATCCAGAACCTCAACCTGATCCACAATCTTCTCAAAACTCGCTAAGGCTGTTTTTACATATTATAATCACACAGTTCCTTGGAAGGATGGAAAAAAGAAAGAAAGAAGAGAAAGTTCAGGGCCCGATTTTAACCCATTTCACATCATTAAGTCGGTGTTCACAGTGTGAAAGTGAATGAGTTAAAGCTGGGCCCTTGATTTAGGAATCTCTCAATAAAGTGAAGCCTAGGTGCAAGACAAGCCTCACTTTATTTTTAAGTAGATTTGTCGTGAACTCTTCCTGCCCCCTTACTCATAACAGTTTCTAGATTTCAATCTTGTTTCTTCTAATTTTGAATGAGGGAATGTACCCTTGCAGTTTGGCTAGAATAACATCAATGAAAGCAAAATAGGAGGAAATTGCAAATGGTAGGCTATTCCTGGTAACGATAATGTGTAACGTTGATTGTTTGCACATTGTAACTGTTTATTCTAGCTGTAATTTGAGATTAGTGAAAGGAATGAATAACATTTGGGGTTAGTCTTGAGTTTACCACCCAATGAGTAGCTCATATTGGCACAAAGATTATTCTCTCTTTGGTTTTGGATTGGATGTTTCCAAATTTGAGCTAAAAAAATTAAAATGCAAACCATGCATTTTAAAATTTGACTGTGACAAGATAAATCAATTGGCTTGACCATCTGATGAAGTGGACATAGCAGTCCTTAAAGTTACCTGGAGGAGTCATTGACAGCAAAAGGAAAAGACAGCAAAAGGAAAAGATCTGCAATAAGTTACAATCCCATTTCAGTGATCCACGTCAAAACTCTACTAAATAAGATCTGAAGGGATCCCCAGGGTGATTCTCAAAACATTAGTCTCCAGATAATGTGATTAGGAAGGAGTGTGGAATGTTACTGTTCATTGCAAGGGAAAGTGAAGTGAACGTAAAAGTGGTAAATAAAAGCAAACATAAGATACTGTGAATGCAGAAATAAAGGAACGTTAAGCATGTGAGATAGGTGAAAATGCTTGGTGTGAGAAAGAGAAAATACGTCTGCTCTATTGAAAGGATAAGAGGTATACCAGACTTATAACACTGATTGTTCCTCTCTCCCGAGATGCTGCCAGACCTGCTGAGTTTCTCTGGCAATTTCTGTTTTACATAAGTCGGGAAGTTTTAGTGTAGCTGTACAAGGTCTTGGTAAGACCACATCTGGAGTACGGTGTACTATTTTGCTCTTCTTATCTGAAAAACAATAGAATGTATTCTCTTGTGCAGGAGACTGAAACAAGGGGGCGGCACGGTGGCACAGTGGTTAGCACTGCTGCCTCACAGCGCCGGAGACCCGGGTTCAATTCCCGCCTCAGGCGACTGACTGTGTGGAGTTTGCACGTTCTCCCCGTGTCTGCGTGGGTTTCCTCCGGGTGCTCCGGTTTCCTCCCACAGTCCAAAAATGTGCAGGTCAGGTGAATTGGCTATGCTAAATTGCCCGTAGTGTTAGGTAAGGGGTAGATCTAGATGTAGATGTAGGGGTATGGGTGGGTTACGCTTCGGCGGGGCGGTGTGGACTTGTTGGGCCGAAGGGCCTGTTTCCACACTGTAAGTAATCTAATCTAATCTAATCTACTGTAAGTAATCTAATCTAATCTAAAAGGGGGCACAGTTTAAGGCCAAGGGATCTTTTTAAGTTAGAGATGAGGAGGAATGCTTTCTCTCAGATGGTTAGTTGCCTGTGAAACTTTCTTCCCCTGAAAGCAATGGGGACTAAGTGAGACAGATTTTTAGTAGACATAGGAGTCAAGGATGTTTGGGAAGGGATAGATCAAAGGAAAATGAAGCTGACACCACAAACATATCAGCCTTGGCCTTTCCAAAGGGCAAAGCAAATTTGCAGGGGCAAATAGCGTACCCTGCTCTTCAGTCCAGTGTATTCCTTCCACCTCTCTCTGGGTGCCATGAAGCCTAGCACTTCAGGTATCCCCTGTCTCAGAACCCATCGGGTACCCATGGGTGCTCAGTCAACTCCACTTTGAGGATAATCTTCTCATTGAAGTGACTGAGCTGAGCTGAGATAGTCACTCACAGAGAGGGAAGATTAGATAGAAGTGAATCAGTCAACAAATAGTCAACAAATAGCAATGGTAAGTGTATGGGAAAGCCATAAAGCTTCCGTGAGAAACGCAGGAACTAGGCCTAGATATGACCTAAATATGAGAAGAGGTATTGCGGTACATAACAGCGCCTGCCTCCAAGCTAGAAAGGAGATTTGAGTCTCACTCTGGGACCTCAGAATTAGAATCTCTACAGTGTGGAAACAGGCCCTTCAGCCCAACAAGTCCACACTGACCTTGCGAAGAGCAACCCACCCAGACCCACTCCCACACCTCACATTTCCCCTGAGTAACGCACCTAACCTATACATCCCTGAACAGTATGGGCAATTTTGCATGGCCAATTCACCTAACCTGCACATCTTTGGACTGTGGGAGGAAACTGGAGCACCTAGAGGAAACCCACGCAGTCACGGGAGATTGTGCAAACTCCACACAGACAGTCGCCCGAAGTTGGAATCCAACCTGGGTCCCTGGTGCTGTGTGGCAGCAGTGCTAACCACTGAGCTACTGTGTCACCCCCACTTGATCTCCATGATAGGGCCCCTTGCTGAAATTTGTTTCATCAAAAAGCAGAGGTGAGGTGTTGGAAGACTGGAGGCTGGCTAATGTGGTGCCTCTATTTAAGAAAGGTGGTAAGGAAAAGCCAGGGAACTACAGAGTGAGCCTGATGTTGGTGGTGGGTAAATTGTTGGAGGGAACCCTGAGGGACAGAATTTACATGTATTTGGAAAGGCAAGGACTGATTAGGGATGGTCAACATGGCTTTGTGAATGGGGAATTATGTCTCACTAACTTGATTTAGTTTTTTGAAGAAGTAACAAAGAGGATTGATGAGGGCAGACTGGTGGATGTGATCTTGTGGACTTCAGTGAGGTGTTTGACAAGGTTCCTCAAGGTAGACTGGTTAGGAAGGTTAGATCACATTGAATACAGGGAGAACTAGCCATTTGGATACAGAACTGGCTTGGAGGTAGAAAGTGGTGGTCGAGGGTTGCTTTTCAGACTGGAGATCTGTGACCAGTGGTGTGCCACAAGGATCGGTGTTGTGTCCACTGCTTTTTGTCATTTTATAAATTATTTGGATGTGAACGTAGGAGGTATGGGTTAGTAGGTTTGCAGATGACACCAAAATTGGAGGTATAGTGGATAGTGAAGTAGGTTACCTCAGATTACAATGGGGTTTTGATCAGATGGGCCGATGAGTGGCAGATGGAATTTAATTTAGATAAATGTGAGGTGTTGCATTTTGGAAAGGCAATTCAGGACAGGACTTACACACTTAATGGTAAGGTCCGAGGGAGTGTTGCTGAACAGAGACCTTGGAGTGCAGGATTATAGTTCCTTGAAAGTGGAGTCGCAGGTAGATAGGATAGTGAAGGCGGCATTTGGCCTGCTTTCCTTTATCGGTCAGAGAATTGAATGCAGGAGTTGGGAGGTCATGATGCAGCTGTGCAGGACATTGGTTCGGCCATGATTGGAATATTGCATGCAATTCTGGTATCCCTGCTATAGAAGGATGTTTTTCAACATGAAAGGGTTCAGGAAAGCTTGGCAAAGATGTGCCAGGGTTGGAGGATTCGAGCTATAGACAGAGGCTGAATAAACTGGGGCTATTTTACCTGGAGTGTCGAAGGCTGAGGGGTGACCTTTTGGAGTTTTATAAAATAATGAAGGGCATGGATAGAGTGAATAGTCAAGGTGTTTTCCCCAGGTGGGGGAGTCCAAAACTAGACAGCATAGGTTTAAGGTCAGAGGAAAAAGATTTAAAAGAGATTTAGGAGTAACTTGTTCATGCAGAGGGTGGTGTGTGTATGGAATGAGCTGCCAGAGGAAGTGGTGGAGGCTGCTTCAATTACAACATTTAAAAGGCATATGGATGGGTATATGGACAGGAAGAGTTCAGAGGGATATGGGCGAAATGCTGACAAATGGGACTCAATTTATTCAGGGTATCATTTTATGAATAAAGTTTTTTTTGAAATTAAAAAAAAAATCTGGTCAGCATGGACGAGTTGGACCGAAGGGTTTGTTTCCATGCTCTATAGCTCAATACTTTGTAAGTGGAATTTAGCCAAATAGATTGACTATTGACCTGTAGACCCTTTTAATACATCAACAGCAAGTGGTAAGAATAGGAGATTCCTGTTAGCAGATAAGCTTGATGTGGATTGCTTCTGCCCCCACCTTTATTAGGAATGCTTCTTAAATCAGAGATTTAACATCTTTCCAACTTCAGGTTATTCTGGAGTACCTTATGGCAGATGTTTCAAGTTGCAATATTAGCAAAACGCCATAGCAAGCTCCTATCAACAGCAATAAGACGATGGCTAAGATAATCCATTTCTTTCAGCGATGCTGATTGAGGGATATGTTACAGAGTTTGAACTGTGAGAAACAGAGACATGTTGCTGAAGCTTTTTGTGTTGCAATGATCAGAACAAACACATGAATGCCCAATTTCAAATGATCATACCAATTAATACTCTGGGAAACGCATGCTGATTGGTTGGTCATATACTTGGCATTACAAGCACAAGAATGCTAAAGATATTGCCAACCCAATTGGCATCTCTTTCCCCTGTTGTATATGTTGTTGTGATGATTTGAAATTGGGCATTCTTGTGTTAGCTCTGATGGGTACAACATGAAAAACTTTGACAATGTTTGTGACATTCAGGCTATGAGTCAGCAAGATGCTGGGCAGAACTCTCTTCTTCTATAGCCAGCCAAGAGGGTCGATGGTACCTCACGGTAATATTTGTCCAGCTTGTCCAACAGTACAGGACTCCCTTGTTACAGCACTGTTCAAGTTAGCATTGAATGGCTGACTTCTGCTCTTATGTCTTATGGTTTTGTGGATTTTCAATCTGGATTTTCTGCACAAGTTTTGGGAGTAGAACATGGACCCAAAAGCTTCCAACTCGGAAGTGAGTGTGCTATCCATTGGGTCATTTCAAGAAAGGAGTGAAGTTGAAATGGGGGTGTGGGTTAAATGGGGAATGAAGAGTTAAAGGGCATTAACTCGTTTTCTGTATCAAAATGTCTAAACTTTGGTGTTTCTAATGCCAAATATCTAGCCAACCAACCAGCATTCTTTTCCCCCTTAGTATAAATGGTAGGAAAATACAATGAAGGAGAGAAGTGAATTGCTGTAATATTTTCAAACACTGGATAATACTGAAGTAATGACTAAAAGAAAAGGAAATCTCCAAAATCAATATGATTTAATCAATGTAATTTTCAAGGTTGAATTGGTTCAGAAGTATTCTGTTACTCAATCCATTCTTCCATCACTCTCTTCCAATTTCTGAGTCTACAGACAATCAATCCCCCAAAAAAACATTGGAATGTACTTTCACCTTCTGACTGACCAACCACCTCGACAATTGCATCACTTCACTTTTTTTGTACAATCGTCAACAGGAATAAACCTCTGTTCTCAAGTTTATTTTAAAAACTGAGTCACGGAGTTTGCTTGTGGGAGAGATACAGTTTGTGGTTTCCGCTGCCGACAAGATTAAAAACGAACGGTGTCACATCGCGTTAGAACAAAGTTACAGTCTCTGATTGTGAGCCAAAAGGTCAAATGAAGAAAGGGGGTTATGCACTTGCTTGAGCAACAGAGGGATGTGAGCTATTAATGCAAAATATTCTGTAATCCCTTTAGCATGTGGTGGAACAAGGCACTTTTAGTTGCTGTGGAAACAGAAAAATTTGTATGATTCTTTTACTCCAGCACTTTTCCATTTCATTCTGAGTTAGATACTTTTGCTTGGACAATATTGGAGCTTTGTCTTGTTATACTTTGTGTAAGTAAAAGTGCTGTAATCAGAATTCAGGGCCCGTGCCTCAAACAAGCATTAGGTCCAATTAAGAAAGTAATAAATAGCAGCAAGTGTAAGCCACTTGCCCCCTTGAGTCTGCCCTGACAATCAATGTGTCTGATCTGATGTGGCTTTAACTCCACTTTCCTGTCGGCGCTCCAAACCCCTTGTTGACTCCCTCGTTGATCGGTCTAACTCAGCTGTGAATATAGTCAATGACGCAGTCTCCATCACTCACTGAGGACAGAATCCCAAAAAGCCAACGATCCCCTCAGCAAAGAAAATCCTCCTCATCTCCTTCTGAAATAAGGAGACCCCTTATTTTGAATCGTGCCCTGTTGGTGGAGCCATTCGAGATTCTTTCACAAGGAAAGATGTCCTCAGTGTCCATTCTGTCAAATCCCCTCATAATTTTATACACTTCAATAAGATCACCTCTCATTTTCTTAAAACCCAGTGCAAGTACTCATGACCTGTTTGAACTTTCCTCCATAAAGGGTTCATTTGGAGATTTTCTTCCAAATATCATTAAGTGACTGGATACAGCCTGGACAGTGTAAGCTTACTGTTCTCAAGCACTTGGTTGCCAAAGCAGTGGACATTAAATGATCGGCTAGAGTAGTGACATTCTGGGCGTTGGGGAGTGGAGCTTCAGAGCTGGGGTCTGTTACAGCAGGAGCATAGCTGTTATAGGTCTGTCAGAGATCCATGTCAGTCACTGTTATATACCATATGACAACTGTACTTAACCAGCCTCCCAGTCCATGTTTTTAGTGAGAACTTTATTTCACTAAACTAGATTTCATAAAACTAATATCTCACTAATTACTAGCTTCCCATATTTATACAACCAATTCACACCCAATTATCCTTTCATTAATAAATCTATTACTTGTTCCCTCGTTCCATTAAGTCTCAGACATTCCTTCAAATCATATTTGATCATAGAATCCCTAAAACAGGCCATTTGGACCAACAAGTCCACACTGACCCTCCGAAGAGCATCCCATCCAGGCCCATTCCCCTTCCCTTTACTTTACATTTCCTCTGACTAATGCACCTAACCTACACATCCCTGCACACTGCGGGCAATTTAGCATGGCCAATTCGCTTAACCTGCACATCTTTGGACCGAGGGAGGAATTCTATTCGGCCTATTGGGTGCACACTGGCCGTCCAAAGAGCAGCCCGCCCAGACCTCTAACCTAGCACCGGGACCCCACATTTACCATGGCCAATCAATCTATCCTCCACTCCTCTGGGTACCACGGAAAATTTAGCATAGCTAATTCACTTAACCTGCATATCTTTGGACTGTGGGAGGAAATCGGAGCACCTGGAGGAAACCAACGCAGACACATGTGCAAACTCCATGCAGACAGTTGCCCGACAGTTGCTGGAATCGAACCCGGATTCCTGGTACAGTGAGGCAGAGTGCTAACCACTGAGCCACCGTGCTGCCCAAAAAGCTAAATAAGGTTATAAGATGAGAAAGCAATAAATGCTTGCCTAGCCAGCAACACTCACATCCTGTGAGTGATTAAAAAAAAATTATTTTTACATCATGAAAGGATGAAAAGATTTACAAAGACGTTGCCAGGGTTGGAAGATTTGAGCTATAGAGAGAGGTTGATTAGGCTGGGGCTGTTTTCCCTGGAGTGTCAGAGGCTGAGGTGTGAGCTTATAGAGGTTTATAAAATCATGAGGGGTATGGATAGGATAAATAGACAAAGTCTCTTCCCTGGGGTGGGGGAGTCCAGAACTAGAGGACATAGATCTAGGGTGAGAGGGGAAAGATATAAAACAGACCTAAGGGGCAACTTTTTCACACATATGGCGGTACATGTGTGGAATGAGCTGGCTGAGGAAGCGGTGGAAGCTGGCACAATTGCAACATTTAAAAGGCATCTGGAGGGTAAATGAATAAGAAGGATTTGGAGGGATATGGGCTGGGTTCTGGCAGGCAGGACTAGATTGGGTTGGGATATCTGGTCGGCATGGACAAGTTGGACCCAAGGGTCTGTTTCCGTGCTGTACATCTCTGTGACTCTATGACTGTATGACTCTATCAACATATAGTAATAATTATGAAACAGGACAAGGTGACAATGTGTTATATTCCCATTTCTCTTCTCTTTTGGCGAACAAAAATGCCTCACCTCACTAAGAGCCATTTACTACTTTTCTGCTCTTTTCAGCCTCCCAAGCTAATTGAGAACCCATCACAGAGATTTCCAATAAAAACCATCACTAAAAACACCAAGTTCCTGACAACTCTCAAGATGGAAACTTCAAAGCACATTGTCCCAATCTTAATTATTTTAATTCTTTGTTTACCTGAATACTATTTTCCCTCTTGGGATTTTTCACAGTTGCACTCAACTCTACTTCAAAACTGTCATTAGCTTGGGTGCCCAGCCAATTAGATTTTGACATTTTTCCATTTCAGTTTCCAAACTGCTGCATATTTTGTGAGGCCTTATTTTGACCAAAAACAATGGGATGAACATATTTCAGGTAAGCTTGCTGATGAAAAGTTGATCCACTCTGCCTGATTTATAATCCAATGGACTTTAAAGCCTCAGAAACCTGACCTCCAACTGGGAATTTTGCTTTAAGTCTATTTATGACAACGTTTTCATATTCATTTTTGCCATTTCTTAAAAAAATCTTATGTGCATCATAAAGATGCCTGTAAGCTAATCCTTATGGTGCCAGTAAAATATAGCAGGGTCTGTTTTTAGACAGCCTGATTTTAATAAGACATACCTTACTGAGAAGTACTAAACTATAAAGGCATCATTCACATGACATTCACAATTATTTAATCTCCAGGGAGTCCTCACTGCATTTGGTGCCTCTTTTGGAGGGTAAAGAAACCCTTCCATCTTGAGCTGAGCTACTTGCTAAAATGTGTAAGATCAATTTATCTATATCCCCCGTGCTGATAAGAGCATAAACATTTTCAAAACTTCTTTTCTTGTTATAGGTGAATCTGCTCGTAACATGGTCCTCCAGTTTTTCTACAAAACCTCATGCCATTGACCCTGTTTTTGCCTTATAATTCTCACCAGGACACACCTTCTCTGTGCATATTCGCCAATGTGATACTAGGAGAAAGTTAGGACTACAGGTGCTGAGGAATCAAACTCAAAAAGTGTGGCGTTGGAAAGGATGAAGGACTTATGCCTGAAAAGTCAACTCTCCTGCGCCTCGGATGCTGCCTGACCTGTTGTGTTTTTTCCAGCACTACACTTTTCGACCTATGTGATACGGCAGGTTATCCCCTCCCTGGCACCTCTGTGGACACCTCAAATTCTCTCCAGGTTTATTCTTCTTGTTTTTTTGTCACATCTTTTAACTTATTTCTGGTTTATTCATGGTGATTAAGAATTTCTGGGCTCCTGGTGGTATTCCCGGTTATTACTATCTTTCTGTTTTAGGGACGCAAGATAGCACCGGCAAGCAAGAAGTTGATTTGAAGTGTGTCTACTTCAACGCCAGAAGCATCCGGAATAAGGTGGGTTAACTTGCAGCATAGGTTGGTACCTGGGACTTCGATGTTGTGGCCATTTCGGAGACATGGATAGAGCAGGGACAGGAATGGTGATTTCAGGTTCCAGGATTTAGATGTTTCAGTAAGAACAGAGAAGATGGTAAAAGAGGGGGAGATGTGACATTGTTGGTCAGTATTGCAGTTGCAGAAAGGATGTTTGGGGACTCGTCAACTGAGGTAGTATGGGCTGAAGTTAGAAACAGGAAAGGAGAGGCCACCCTCTTGGGAGTTTTCTATAGGCCTCCGAATAGTTCCAGAGATGTAGAGGAAAGGATAGCAAAGATGATTCTCGATAGGAGTGAGAGTGACAGGGTAGTTGTCATGGGGGACTTCAACTTTCCAAATATTGACTGGGAACACTGTAGTACGAGTACTATAGATGGGTCAGTTTTTGTCTAGTGTGTGCAGGAGGGCTTCCTGACACAGTATGTAGACAGGCCAACAAGGGGCGAAGCCACATTAGATTTGGTACTGGGTAATGAGCCCGGCCAGGTGTTAGACTTGGAAGTAGGTGAGCACTTTGGTGATAGCGATCACAATCCTGTTATGTTTACTTTAGTGATAGAAAGGGATAGGTGTATACCACTGGGCAAGAGTTACAGCTGGGGGAAAGGCAATTATGATGTGATTAGGCAAGATTTGGAAGCATAGGATGGGGAAGGAAACTGTTGGGGATGGGCACATTAGAAATGTGGAGCTTATTCAAGGAAAAGCTATTGTGTGTCCTAGACAAGTATGTACCTGTCAGGCAGGGAGGAAGCTGTAGAGCGCGGGAGCCGTGGTTTATGAAGGGAGTGGAATCTCTGGTCAAGAGGAAGAAGAAGGCTTATGTTAGGATGAGATGTGAAGGCTCAGTTAGGGCGCTTGAGGGTTACAAGGTAGCCAGGAAAGACCTAAAGAGAGAGCTCAGAAGAGCCAGGGGGAGATATGAGAAATTGTTGGTGGATAGGATCAGGGTAAACCCTAAGGCTTTCTATAGGTATATAAGGAATAAAAGAATGACAAGAGGAAGATTAGGGCCAATCAAGGATAGTAATGGGAAGTTGTGTGTGGAGTCAGAGGAGATAGGAGAAGCACTAAATGAATATTTTTTGACAGTATTCACTCTAGAAAACGACAATGTTGTTGAGGAGATTACTGAGATACAGGCTACTAGACTAGGTGTGATTGAGGTTCACGAGGAGGTATTAGAAATCCTGCAGAATGTGAAAATAGATAAGTCCCCTGGGCCGGATGGGATTTATCCTAGGATCCTCTGGGAAGCCAGGGAGGAGATTGCCAGAAGACTGGAGGATAGCAAATGTGGTTCCCTTGTTCAAGAAGGGGAGTAGAGACAATCCTGGTAATTATAGACTAGTGAGCCTTACTTCAGTTGTTGGTAAAGTGTTGGAAAAGGTTATAAAAGATAGGACTTATAATCATCTAGAAAAGAATAATTTGATTAGAGATAGTCAGCACGGTTCTGTGAAGGGTAGGTCGTGCCTCACAAACCTTATTGAGTTCTTTGAGAAGGCGACCAAACAGGTAGATGAGAGTAAACCAGTTGATGTGGTGTATATGGATTTCAGTAAGGCGTTCGATAAGGTTCCCCACAGTAGGCTAGTGTACAAAATGTGGAGGAATGGGATTGTGGGAGATATAGCAGTTTGGATCAGTAATTGGCTTGCTGAAAGAAGACAGAGGGTGGTGGTTAATGGTAAATGTTCATCCTGGAGTCCAATTACTAGTGGTGTACTGCAAGGGTCGGTGTTCGGATCACTGCTGTTCGTCATTTTTATAAACGACCTGGATGAGGGCGTAGAAGGGCGGGTTAGTAAATTTGCAGACGACACTAAGGTCGGTGGAGTTGTGGATAGTGACGAAGGATGTTGTAGGTTACAGAGAGTCATAAATAAGCTGCAGAGCTGGGCTGAGAAGTTGCAAATGGAGTTTAATGCGGACAAGTGTGAGGTGATTCACTTTGGTCGGAGTAACCGGAATGCAAAGTACTGGGCTAATGGTAAGATTCTTGGTAGTGTAGATGAGCAGAGAGATCTCGATGTCCAGGTACACAGATCCTTGAAAGTTGCCAGAGTTGTAAAGAAGGCATACAGAGTTTTAGCTTTTATTAATAGTGATCAAGTTCCGGAATCATGAGGTTATGCTACAGCTGTACAAAACTCTGGTGCGGCTGCACTTGGAATATTGTGTACAATTCTGGTCACTGCATTATAAGAAGGATGTGGAAGCTTTGGAAAGGGTGCAGAGGAGATTTACTAGGATGTTGCCTGGTATGGAGGGAAGGTCTTACGAGGAAAGTCTGAGGGACTTGAGGCTGTTTTCATTAGAGAAAAGAAGGTTGAGAGGTGACTTAATAGAGACATATAAGATAATCAGAGGGTTAGATAGGGTGGACAGGGAGAGCCTTTTTCCAAGAATGGTGACGGCAAGCATGAGGGGGCATAGCTTTAAATTGAGGGGTGATAGATATAGGACAGATGTCAGAGGTAGTTTCTTTACTCAGAGAGAAGTAAGGGTATGGAATGCTTTGCCTGCAACGGTAGTAGATTCGCCAACTTTAAGTACATTTAAGTCATCATTGGATAAACATATGGACGTACATAGAATAGTGTAGGTTAGATGGGCTTCAGATTGGTATGACCGAAGGGCCTGTACTGCGCTGTAGTGTTCTATGTTCTACGTTCTGTCCTTGTTAAACTACCGTTTCTAACTGTTTCCAAATTGCTACTGTTTGACTTCCCCCTCGTATTAATAGGACTTCTTTCAATGGTTTTTATCTCCTTCAGGAGCATGTTTGTTCCCAGACTGAGTTTGGGCAGTTGTGGTACCCAGTGGCATTGGTGGCATCTCCATTGGTGAGGTCTATCAAGGACCCATAGTGGCGAGGGCATCGATGCAAGTGAGATGGCACCGAAGAGTGGCAACTTATGTTCCAGTGGGGACAGAGCAGTGAAGAGACATGTGCCTGGCCACCAGACCCACGGTGGAGCATTTAACTAGAAGGACTGTAAAGTCAAACACTTTATCTCTTTATTCTTCTGCCTTTATATTGGTTCATTTTTCTGTGTTTTAAGATGGCAGTGGAGAGTGATGACACTATATAACAGTTTCTACTGTATTTTGTAGTAAAATACATGTGACAACAACTTCAGATAATTTTATTTCATTTATTTTATTTATCTTTTTATATTTTTTGTCACTGTTCTGTACCTCATTTCTCTCGTACCCCACTCTCTCATCACCTTTTTCCTCTCCTCTTCCCCCTTTGCTACCCTTCTCCCCTGTTTTCCATTTGCCTCTGCTTCACCCCTCCCCCCCATCCCCCATATATTTTGTCACATGGCACTGGCTTCAGCCTTGGTCAATCACACCTCCTGATCTCCCTATAATCTCTCTATGCACTGTCATCATCACCTCTTTATTGCTACCTTTGCTTCTGGAGCCATGACTCACCTTCTCTGAGCCTAGTATAAATACCTCCCTCTTTCTCCCTTTTTTTTTAGCTTTGACAAAGGGTCAGTTAGACTCAAAATGTCAGCTCTTTTCTCTCCTTACAGATGCTGCCAGACCTGCTGAGATTTTCCAGCATTTTCTCTTTTGGTTTCAGATTCCAGCATACGCAGTAATTTGCTTTTATCCACTTCTACCAGTTGTCCATTGAGACTAATGGCCTCACACTGAACATTGGAATTGATTTGTCCTTCATCAGTCAACAATTTGATTCTCATAGGTGAGCAACATTTGGGTCAGAAAAGTCCCTGGCTCCTTCCTATTTTCTACAATCCCTTCAGAATCTGTAAATTCCTAATCAATACCATGCAACCTCAGACCCCAACCAGTCTGGTTCCCATGCTAAACAATCATTAATTTTCTATCTTTCCCAATAACATTCCCTGGGCGTCTCCTTTCTAGAAGACATTCTCTCTTGTAATAAACTGGCTCTCTGATTGAAATGAAACAAGGAACTGCGATGGGTGGAGATCTGAAATTGCTGGGGAACTCAGTTGATCTGTCAGCATTAGTGGGGAGAAAGTAAAGCTAATGTTTGAGTTTGGTGACTCTTCATCAGAACAAATGGTTTGTCCTGATCTTACCTTACATCTTAAGCCTCACTGGTTCTTTCTGACACTTCAATTCTGATGCAAATTTTTCTGTGTACATGCAGTGCATTCAAATACTTCATACTGTAGCATTAATTGCTGCCCCTTCCCAAACTGGAGGCTGATCACTTATTACTGTTGGAGCTTTTCCTACCAAGAAATGACTGGTATGGTCTATATTCTCCAACCATCTTAGCATGGACAGCCGACACTAGCAAAGACAATAATTTGCAGTTTGGCTGAACTGTCAAAATTTTATGAGCCATTTTGTCTATTACTGAATGGCTCCTCTCACATAAGGTAAAAACAATGACTGCAGATGCTGGAAACCAGATTCTGGATTAGTGGTGCTGGAAAAGCACGGCAGGTCAGGCAGCATCCAAGGAGCTTTTCCAGCATCCTCTCACATAACCCATTGTTAAAAGGATTTAGTGCTGCCATATTTACCACTATTATGTTCATATTTACACACGTACTTCTAAATTAATTGTTAGCAAACCCCACCATCAATTATCAGTGAGAAATTTTGTTTGTGATCCAAATCTGATGCCTGTCCACTTTTCCTTGACTTTATCCACAATTCTTTTCTTATTTTCTTTTCATATCTTGTTTCATCTGTGCTTTCTTCACTGACTGCCTACAATGGTATTTCACTGGACACTAAAACCATGTGACTCAAATGATTAATTCTGGTTGTTTTACCACGAAGGAACACTCTTTTCAAACATTTTAGTGTGCTATCATCTCTGAAACTGGTGGTAACTGCTCCTGGTAAATCAGTTAGATTTTCAGTCTGTGATGAACTCTGTTTGATTTTTTGTATTCAACACAATGGTGCAAGTGCCCAGAATGATATCGACTGTGTAATACACTTAATGTCTGAAGTGGGAGATGGCACAGGGCAGGGTGACAACAAGCACATGGACACACAAGATGGCTGCCGAGTCATAAGTTGGACACTTAACATACACGATGTCTGCCAGGCCACAATATGGAGAGAGACAACAGAGCAAACACAGACACTGCCTGGGGCCACCAGAATGCCAGCACAATGCAGTCACAACCTAGTTGATTAGTTTAAGGTGGGTGGGGGAGAGAATACACTTGAGTAGCATATACTGCCCACCAAAGTGTCAGGGTGCAGTTGATAGAAATGCTAACAGCTTGATACAGACTCAATACAAAGGGTTAATAGCCAGGGGCTGCAGTAATCGTCCCTTTCAGGAAGAGCGATTAGTGCCCCATTACTACAGCCATGGACTTCTGCCCAGACATTGAAACTGACAACGACTGCACTGAAACTGACAACAACTACGCTGAAATTAAAAAGGCTGCGCTGGGTCTGACAATGATTGCATCGAAACTATCAACAATTCTGCAATGTTGATAATAAACAAATTATGTTACAAAGAGAATAACTTCATCACTGACCTATTGTATTACAAAATGTATAAAGGTGTCTTGACATGTTCTCTGGGTTGAGAGAAGACTCACAGCTAACCACTGTGCTGTTGGTGTCTTTCTCTCTCTGGAGCTTGTACAATAAACTCTGTTATTGAACCCCGACTCTGACTCTGAGGCTAGTGATTTTCCCCACAACATGTCTAAGTCAGAGAATTGTGTGGTTAAGTCCTACCCCAGCAACTTGAGACCTGATGGAGTGCTGCGCTGATGCAGCTGTTGCCCTTCAGATGAGATATTGAGCTAAGGTAAAAACAATAACTGCAGATGCTGGAAAGCAAATACTGGATTAGTGGTGTTGGAAGAGCACAGCAGTTCAGGCAGCATCCAACGAGCAGCGAAATCGACATACAAGATAGACATACAAGATCCCATGGTATAACATGGAAGGACAGGGGAGTTATCCCTGGTATCCTGGTCAATACTTAATCCTCAATGAACATTGTAAAAACATTATTGCATTATAGTTTGTGCACAAGTTGCCTCTATTGCTACCTACATTCGAACATAAACAACACTTTATTGTACATTATTGACTGTGGAGTACGGGCTATCTGTTATATACTGTACAATCTATAAAGAGCTAGGAACTAATTAGCCAGGAATCGATGGTTATGCGTAAATGTTTCAGGAGCTACAATCATGGCCGCACTGGAGAGTCACATGAGGTCTAACAGGATAAAGTTAAAAATCACACAACATCAGATTATAGTCCAACAGGTTTAATTGGAAGCACACTAGCTTTCGGAGTGACACTCCTTCATCAGGTGATAGTGGAGGGCTCAATCCTAACACAGAATTTATAGCAAAAAAATTTACAGTGTGATGTAACTGAAATTATACATTGAAAAATTGATTGTCTGTTAAGCCTTTCATCTGTTAGAATACAGTGATAGTTTCACTTCTTTCATGTGTAAATCACAAAACCTTTTTTTAAAAAGTTGCATTCTCGGGTTAGCTGTTAACAATGGTGATAGCAAGACAATATGTTGAAGGTGTTAGCCCCCTGTGTTCTCTGTCTATGACCTGATGTTTAGATTGATTCTAATCTAAAAAGTGAGATAACGGAGTTTTACATAAATGCATACAGTTTTTGAGCAAAGTACAATGTAGCCCTGCAAGTACAAATTCACCCCACAAAATATATGTGTGCATGTGGGTCTTTGTGTGTGTGTGTGTGTGTGTGTGTCTGTGTTGGGGGTTGTAAGTGTGAGAGAGTGTATGTGTGCGTGTGTAGTGAGTGCAGAGTGTCTTAAGTCTGTGAGGGGGTGCATGTGTGAGTGTGGGAGTGTGTGTGTGGGTGTCCGTGTGTATGTGTGTATAGGAGTGCCTGTGTGTGTGTGTGTGTATTGTGCAATGGTGATCACCTGTAGTGTGACATGAACCCAAGGTCCCGATTGAGGCCCTCCCTATGGGTACCGAACTTATCTATCAGCCTCTGTTCAGCCACTTTCCTCTGCTGCCTGTCCCGAAGTCCACCTTGGAGGATGGTCACCTGAAGGTCCGAGGCTGAATGTCCTGGACCACTGAAATGTTCCCCAAATGGGAGGGAACCCTCCTGTCTGTTGATTGTTGTGCAGTGCCCATTCATCCGTTGTCGTAGCCTTTGCTCGGTTTCCCCAATGTATCATGCCTCCGGGCATCCTTGCCTGCAACGTATAAGATAGACAACGTTGGCTGAGTCACATGAGTACCTGCCATGTACAAGGTGGGAGGTGTCCCCACACGTAATGGTGGTATCTATGTCCACACTCGGACATGTCTTGCAGCGCCTACCGTGACAGGGTTGTATGGAGTTGTCCTGAGAGCTGGGCAGCTTGCTACAAACAACGATCTGTTTGAGGTTTGGCGGTTGTTTAAAGGCAAGTAGTGGAGGTGTGGGGAAGGTCTTGGTGGGGTGCTCATTCTCGTTGATAATGTGTTGCAGGTCTCGAAGAACATGGCGTAATTTTTCAGCTCCTGGGAAATACTGAACAACGAAGGGTACACTGTCAGTTGCAGCACATGTCTCTCTCCTGAGGAGGTCATTACGGTTCCTTGCTGTGGCACTTCAGAACTGACGGTGATGAGTTGAGCATCGTACCCTGTTCTTGTGAGGGCATCCTTGAGTACTTCCAGGTGTCTGTCATGTTCCTCCTCATCTGAGCAGATCTGGTGTATGATTAGGGCTTGTCCATCAGGAATGGCAGTTTTAATATGTTTTGGGTGGAAGTTGGAGAAGTGTAGCATTGTGAGGTTGTCTGTGGGTTTGCGGTAGAGTGTGGTGCTGAGGTGTCCAGCGTTGATGGAGACGCACGTGTCCAAGAATGAGACAGATAGTCGAGGGTAGTCCATGGTGAGTTTGATGGTGAGATGAAACTTGTTGATGTCACTGTGTAGTTTTATCAGTGACTTCTCGCCATGGGTCCAGAGGAAGAAAATGTCATCAATGTACCTGGTGTATAATGTTGGTTGGAGATACTGCATAGAGAAGAAGTCTTGTTTGAACCTGTGCATAAAAATGTTGGCATATTGGGGTGTAAATTTGGTCCCCATGGCTGTTCCGTGTGTCTGGATGAAGAACTGGTTGTCAAAGGTGAAGACTTTGTGATCAAGGATAAAGTGGATGAGTTGTAGGATGGTGTTTGGAGACTGGCAGTTGTTGGTGTTGAGTACTGAGGCTGTTGCTGCGATGCCATCCTTGTGGGGGATGCTGGTGTAGAGTGCGGAAACGTCCATTGTGACGAGGAATGTTGCCGGTTCGACTGGTCCGTGGGGGCTGAGTTTCTGTAAGAAATCCTTAGTGTCGCGACAGAAGCTGGAGATCCCCTGTACAATAGGTTTCAAGATGCCTTCCACATAGCCGGAGAGATTCTCACACAGGGTCCCATTGCCCGACACGATGGGACGTCCCAGTGTATTGGCTTTGTGTACCTTTGGAAGGCAGTAGAAGTCACCTATACGAGAAGTACATGGGATGAGGGCGCATAGGGAACTTTGAAGGATTGGATCTAAAGTTCTGATCAGTGTGTTTAATTCACGAGTGTGTTCTTTAGTTGGATCAGCTGGTAGTTACCTGTAATGTTCCTAGTTGTTCAGTTGTTGGTACACGGTACGTCCCATCGTGTCGGGCAATGGGACCCTATGTGAGAATCTCTCCGGCTATGTGGAAGGCATCTTGAAACCTATTGTACCGGGGATCTCCAGCTTCTGTCGCGACACTACAGATTTCTTATAGAAACTCAGCCCCCACGGACCAGTCGAACCGGGAACATTCCTCGTCACAATTGACGTTTCCGCACTCTACACCAGCATCCCCCACAAGGATGGCATCGCAGCAACAGCCTCAGTACTCAACACCAACAACTGCCAGTCTCCAAACACCATCCTACAACTCATCCACTTTATCCTAGATCACAACGCCTTCACCTTTGACAACCAGTTCTTCATCCAGACACACGGAACAGCCATGGGGACCAAATTTGCACCCCAATATGCCAACATTTTTATGCTCAGGTTCGAACAAGACTTCTTCTCTATGCAGGATCTCCAACCAACATTGTACACCAGGTACATTGATGACATTTTCTTCCTCTGGACCCATGGCGAGAAGTCACTGATAAACCTACACAGTGACATCAACAAGTTTCATCTCACCATCAAACTCACCATGGACTACTCTCGACTATCTGTCTCATTCTTGGACACGTGCGTCTCCATCAAGGATGGACACCTCAGCACCACACTCTACCGCAAACCCACAGACAACCTCACAATGCTACACTTCTCCAACTTCCACCCAAAACATATTAAAACAGCCATTCCCTATGGACAAGCCCTACGCATACACCGGATCTGCTCAGATGAGGAGGAACGTGACGGACACCTGGAAGTACTCAAGGATGCCCTCACAAGAACGGGGTACGATGCCCAGCTCATCGACCGCCAGTTCTGATGTGCCACAGCAAGGAACCGTAATGACCTCCTCAGGAGACAGACATGTGCTGCAACTGACAGGGTACCCTTCGTTGTTCAGTACTTCCCAGGAGCTGAAAAATTACGCCATGTTCTTCGTGACCTGCAACACATTACCAATGAGATGAGCACCTCACCAAGACCTTCCCCACACCTCCACTACTTGCCTTTAAACAACCGCCAAACCTCAAACAGATCGTTGTTCGTAGCAAGCTGCCCGGCTCTCAGGACAACTCCATACAACCGTGTCACGGTAGGCGCTGCAAGACATGTCCGAGTGTGGACATAGATACCACCATTACGTGTGGGGACACCTCCCACCTTGTATATGGCAGGTACTCATGTGACTCAGCCAACGTTGTCTATCTTATACGTTGCAGGCAAGGATGCCCGGAGGCTTGGTACATTGGGGAAACCGAGCAAAGGCTACGACAACGGATGAATGGGCACCGCACAACAATTAACAGACAGGAATGTTCCCTCACATTTGGGGAACATTTCAGTGGTCCAGGACATTCAGCCTCGGACCTTCAGGTGACCATCCTCCAAGGTGGACTTCGGGACAGGCAGCAGAGGAAAGTGGCCGAGCAGAGGCTGATAGATAAGTTCGGTACCCATAGGGAGGCCTCAACCAGGACCTTGGGTTCATGTCACATTACAGGTGACCACCATTGCACTATACACACACAGAGACACTCGTACACACACACACACAGGCACTCCATACACACATACACACGGGCACACATACACAGGGACGCGCATACAGACACCCACACACACCCTTACAGACACACACACTCCCACACTCACACATGCACCTCTCACAGACTTAAGACACTTTGCACTTACTACACACACACATTCACTTTCTCACACTTACAACCCCCAACACAGACAGACAGACACATACACACACAGACAGACAAAGACCCACATGCACACATATATTTTGTTGGGTGAATTTGTACTTGAAGGGTTACATTGTACTTTGCTCAAAAACTGTATGCATTTATGTAAAACTCTGTTATCTCACTTTTTAGATTAGAATCAATCTAAACATCATGGCATAGACAGAGAACACAGGGGGCTAATACCTTCAACATATTGTCTAGCTATCACCATTGTTAACAGTTAACCCGAGAATGCAACTTTTTTTTAAAAAGGTTTTGTGATTTACACATGAAAGAAGTGAAACTATCACTGTATTCTAACAGATGAAAGGCTTAACAGACAATCAATTTTTCAATGTATAATTTCAGTTACATCACACTGTAAATTTTTGCTATAAATTCTGTGTTACGATCGAGCCCTCCACAATCACCTGATGAAGGAGCGTCACTCCGAAAGCTAGTGTGCTTCCAATTAAACCTGTTGGACTATAACCTGGTGTTGTGTGATTTTTAACTTTGTACACCCAATCCCACACTGACATCTCCAGATCATGTCTAACAGGATACCACTCTATAGCAGTCGTAAGCTGTATTAAACTCAAGGCGATCTAACTTTTCATACTCTAAAGAGTGACTATTTCTAACTTATTGGCATCAGAAGATATAATAACATTTCAAAGTACTTAATTAGCAGTTCAGCACTTTGGGAGGTCTTGAAATGGCTACAGACCGGCCAAATCTATTTTTTTTTCCCGTTGGACAGGTTAGGACAGGAGGCACCTCCCTGTAAACACTCAGATAGCACAAGTTGTTGCACTTTGCATCATAATCACCAAATGTTGGAAGGAAGGGGCAGAACTCCAAAAAGAAGGTCCATCACCTGCTGAGTTAAAATTGGGTGAAAGAATGCAAGCAGCAGGTCCCAAAGCAGGCGGCCAGGGAAAAACCATTCTCAGGATTAAACCGAATACAGAGAATCACAATGCCACAGAAGGAATCAATTGCTGTAAAATCAAATAAAGACAAAAGGGAACATAAATTAATTGATCTCAATTTGAGACAAAAGGGCATAAACCAAAGAATCTCTCTCTCTTCATATTCTTTCATTCATTCTTATGATGTGGACATCACTGGCAGGGCTAACATTTGTTGCTCATTCCTAATTGCCTTTGAATTGAGAGGCTTTCTGGGTCATTTCAGAGGGCAGTAAAGAGTCAACCACATTGCCAGACCAAGTAAGGATGGCAGATTTCCTTCCCTAAAGGACATTAATGAACAGGTTGGGTATAGTTACAACGTTCGCTGATGGTTTTGTCGCATCATTAGAGACTAGCCTTCAATTCCAGATTTAATAACTGAATTTGAATTCAGCTGCTGTGGTGGGATTTGAACCCACAGGTCTCAAAATTAAGCCCGGGTAATGTGGATTGCCATCTGGCGACACAATCGCTACACAGCTCTCTCCTCCTTGTTGGATCTTTGGAGCTGCAGCTATGCCAAATTGAGCTTTGGTATGGAAAGAAGCTGGTCACCAGGGTATAAAAAATATACACCCATGACAAAACAGAGAAGCATGATGGCAGACTATTGGAAATCTGTCCCACCCCTGCCTTTCCTGGACCAATACCCCTGCCTTTCCCTGGACCAATACCCTACCTTTCCCTGGACCAATACCCCTACCTTTCTCTGGACCAATACCCCTGCCTTTCCCTGGATTAATACGCCTGCCTTTCCCTGGACCAATATCCCTGCCTTTCCCTGGACCAACCCCCCTGCCTTTCCCTGGACTAATACCCCTGCCTTTCCCTGGACCAACTCCCCTGCCTTTCCCTGGAATAATATCCCTGCCTTTTCCTGGACCAATATCCCTGTCTTTCCTTGGACCAATACTCCTGCCTTTTCTCGGACCAATAGCCCTGCCTTTCCTTGGACCAATACCTCTGCCTTTTCCCAGACCAATACCTCTGCCTTTCCCTGGACCAATTCCCCTGCCTTTCCCTGGACTAATACCCCTGCCTTTCTCTGGTCCAATAGCCCCACCTTTCCCTGGACCAATAACCCTGCCTTTCCCTGGACCAATACCCCTGCCTTTCTCTGGTCCAATAGCCCTGCCTTTCTCTGGTCCAATAGCCCTGCCTTTCCTTGGACCAATACTTCTGCCTTTTCCCAGACCAACACCCCTGCCTTTCCCTGGACCAACTCCCCTGCCTTTCCCTGGACCAATACCCCTGCCTTTCTCTGGTCCAATAGCCCTGCCTTTCTCTGGTCCAATAGCCCTGCCTTTCCCTGGACCAATACCCCTGCCTTTCTCTGGTCCAATAGCCCTGCCTTTCCCTGGACCAATACCCCTGCCTTTCTCTGGTCCAATAGCCCTGCCTTTCCTTGGACCAATACTTCTGCCTTTTCCCAGACCAACTCCCCTGCCTTTCCCTGGACCAATACCCCTGCCTTTCTCTGGTCCAATAGCCCTGCCTTTCCCTGGACCAATACCCCTGCCTTTCTCTGGTCCAATAGCCCTGCCTTTCCTTGGACCAATACCTCTGCCTTTTCCAGACCAATACCCCTGCCTTTCCCTGGCCCAACTCCCCTGCCTTTCTCTGGTCCAATAACCCTGCCTTTCCCTGAACCAATACACTTGCCTCTCCCTGTACTAATACCCTGCCTTTCCCTGGACCAATATCCCTACCTTTCCCAGACCCAATACCCCTGCTTTTCCCTGTACCAATACTCCCCAGTAAATTTAATGACCAGTAAAACTTAGTACACTGTGACAACAGGCAGAGAAGAATTTATATCAAATATGTACTCCCTGCTAGTATTTAAAATTCTGGCAATGCTGCAAACACTTAGAATCCACATCTCTCGAGTGTATATAGCTGTGCAATTGACCACCATGAACTCTGCTAGGGACAGTTAGACAACAATGGCACTAATGCGATTCCACATTCGTTGGGAATCTCAAATTCACAAGACGGGGAAGCTATTGCTCCCATCACCATACTGAGATGATGAGATGAGCTGAGCTGAGACACTCTGAGAGGACCCATAGTCTTCGGCATTCCTGGTGCTAGGGCCAGCATAGGAGAGCACAGAGCAAACAAAAAACCTCCCATTCTGGCTTCAACCTGAAATTAGTCAATCTGCCTGTTTTCTCCATGAACTTGCAACATAAGACCGAGAAAGCAAGTGTGAGAGACCAGGGGCTCCAGCAGATATTGGTAAAGGTCCCTAAGATGGGGTTAGAACAGGAGGCCAGCGTGCAGATTGGAGGAGATGCTTCCACATGGATAAATACAATCCGACTGCTGTCATTCTTGGACAGCGGCCCAGTGCTATTTTTCCGCCAATGAAGGACTGCCCCCGTTGGAATCGCCCCAACAATCTTTTTGAATGATTTATTATCACTTGCATTTTACTATGAATAAGACAGTAAAATACAGTGAAAAGCTTCAACTGTTGTCACATTCCAATGCCATTTTGAAGTTTAAGAATGTAAAGAGTAAACAGATTAACTAGTAGAGGGTCCATCTTGGCCCCCACCATGACTCCTGAGCCAGCTCACCAGTGACACCTGTACTGTCACCCCCTCCCCCATCACATCGCTGCCTAATACTCTGCACCCACCAACGTAAGAGTTGCCTTTCTTCGGCACTACCTCACCGCCACCAAGTCTCTGTTGAACTCACATTCGCTCCACAAACAGCAGTCCCCAGCCTCACACTGCCATTGCCTCACCAACAACCAGAAATCCCTGCTCCGGGCATACCAGGACTGCAACCAGAAGCCTCTGGCTCCGCTGCTGCTTCGATCATGCCAGGAGAGCCCGCTCTGGCTGACTGCAACCAGGAGTCCCTGCTCTGGGCCTACTGCAACCAAGGGTCCCTGCTCTGGGCTGACTGCAACCAGGAGTCCCCCTTCTGGGCCTAATGCAACCTGGTGTCCCCGTTCTGGGCCTACTGCAACCAGGAATCCCTGCTTTGTGCCTACTGCAACCAGGTGTCCCTGTTCTGGCTCTATTGCAGCCAGGAGTCCCCCTTCTGGGCCTATTGCAACCAAAAGTCCCTGTTCTGGGCCTATTGCAACCTGGTGTTCCCATTCTGGGTCTATTGCAACCTGGTGTCCCCATTCTGGGCCTATTGTAATGAGGAGTCCCCCTTCTGGGCCTATTGTAACCAGGTGTCCCCGTTCTGGGTCTATTGCAACCAGGAATCCCTGCTTTGGGTCTACTGCAACCAGTTGTCCCTGTTCTGGGTCTATTGCAACCAGGAGTCCCCATTCTGGGCCTATTGCAACCAGAAGTCCCCATTCTGGGCCTATTGCAACCAGAAGTCCCCATTCTGGGCCTATTGCAACCTGGTGTCCCCATTCTGGGCCTATTGTAACCAGGTGTCCCTGTTCTGGGTCTATTGCAACCAGGAATCCCTGCTCTGGGCCTACTGCAACCAGGAGTCCCCCTTCTGGGCCTATTGCAACCAGGTGTCCCCGTTCTGGGCTGACTGCAACCAGGAGTCCCCCTTCTGGGCCTACTGCAACCAGGTGTCCCTGTTCTGGCTCTATTGCAACCAGGAGTCCCCCTTCTGGGCCTATTGCAACCTGGTGTCCCCATTCTGGGCCTATTGCAACCTGGTGTCCCCATTCTGGGCCTATTGTAACCAGGAGTCCCCGTTCTGGGTCTATTGCAACCAGGAATCCCTGCTTTGGGTCTACTGCAACCAGGTGTCCCTGTTCTGGGTCTATTGCAACCAGAAGTCCCCATTCTGGGCCTATTGCAACCTGGTGTCCCTGTTCTGGGCCTATTGCAACCAGGTGTCCCCGTTCTGGGTTGACTGCAACCAGGAATCCCTGCTCTGGGCTTATTGCAACCAGAAGTCCCCGTTCTGGGCCTACTGCAACCAGGTGTACCTGGCTCCACTGTCAGGCCAGGTTGCCACTGCGCCAAGAGTCCTACTCTGGCCACTCTCCTCTGAGATGTTGCCTTGCTGATGCTGCCATATTGAAGGGTTGGCTGCCACCGCTGATTACCGGAGGAGCTTTGCCACTGCCGCCCCTGAATAAGGGCGTCCTTGCTGCTGTGGCCTTTGACTGCTGGGAGGCTGCTGCCTGCTCTCAATGGCGCGCCAATGCCGCTGACTAACATGCCAAAGAAACAATAAATGAAAGACAAAGAGGAGAAATAAAAAGAAAAAAAGGAAGAAAGCGGATGGGAGTGGATGAGCTCCGAGCAAGAGCCCACACACAGCTGTGTCACCCTGCCGCCATCTTGGAATCCAAAGTGACCTAACAAGCCTGCTCTTCTTTCTCCAGTCTTATTGGAAATAGAGTGATATCTACTAAAATAGAGCTTCCTCCTTTGCAGAACAGGCTGTCCTCAACAACACAGAGATAATTCCTTTTGAAAGCAAACATCCTTTCGTTTGCAGTGCCTGAGAATTGTTTGTGATCCAGAGTAAACTCAGAGAGTCTTAACCCACATGCAGAGAATTCTGGAACATTGATCCATTCTTAGCTGCTGCCTTATGCAAAGTAAATCCTCTGGTCTGCCATTGCCAGCACATACCTCGGTAGGATTATAGGACTCCAGTCTCTTTCATTTCCTTCCAGTTTGTTATGAGTCATTCACTGTACTCCCCAGCCCTCCTCCTAACCACCACAGCAGGGATGGGGGGAGAGGGTTACTGTGGGGATTCAGCCCAATCTAGCCCTGCCGGTCATTAGCTGGTGGACAACCTCCCCACTTCAAGTGACAGTGTGCACATACTGGGGGGACGAAGCCTGTCTGTGTCTCTAGCTCAGTGCCAGAAGGTGAAAAGAAGTCTGGAACCGAAGGGGGAAAGAAGAAAAAGGGTCAGGATATGGGTTACTCTTCTGTCCAGGGAACTCAGCCATAGTCAAAAGACCAATCACATGATGGGATAGTGTTAGTGGGATTTGACTGTTTGCCACAATCACTGAGTTGTTACAGTTACACTCAGCCCATCATTGTCTGCACCAGTTCCATGACCTCATGCCAATCTCCTGCCTTTTCCCCCATATCCCTGAACACCAATTCTATCCAGTTCCCTCTTGAGTGTCTCAGCTGAACCTGCCCTCCCCACATTTCCAGGCTGTGCATGTGGTAAGGGTCTACAATCAGGAGTGAGAGATTGTTATGGCATGTGCACAGTTGAGGCTATCATAGAGTCAAAGAGATGTACAGCACGGAAACAGACCCTTCGGTCCAACTCGTCCATGCCAACCAGATATCCTAACCTAATCTAGTCCCATTTGCCAGCACTTGGCCCATATCCCTCTAAACCCTTCCTATTCATATCCCATTCAGATACCTTTTAAATGGTGTAATTGTACCAGCCTCCACCACTTTCTCTGACAGCTCATTCCATGCACACACTATCCTCTGCGTGAAAACGTTGCCCCTTAGGTTCCTTTTAAACCTGTCCCCTCTCACTCTAAACCTATGCCCTCTCATCTGGACTCCCCCACCCCAGGGAAAAGATCTTGTCTCTTTAACCTATCCATGCCCTTAATGATTGTATAAACCTCTGTAAGGTCACCCCTCAGCCTCCGACACTCCAGGGAAAACAGCCCCAGCCTATTCAGCCTCTCCCTGCAGCTCAAATCCTCCAACATCCTTGCAAGTCTTTCATGTTTCACAACACCCTTCCTGGAGCAGTCAATTGATCTGACCACACTATTAATCCACTGGGGGTTGGGCGAGGAGGGGGGCCGGGGGGGGTGGGGGTTCAGATGTGAACTGGTTCCGTTGATTCGGCAGCTCTGACAGTCAAACCCAAGGTGCATCTATTTGTAAGGGAACGAGCGCTGTTCCAAGAATGCCCATCCAGCCTTTGCGGCTCCTGGGTTTCTTGTAGTTATTGTGCCTTAATAATTTGCATGATTCATTAACATTGTTTCACCAGCGAAGCCAGAATTTAATCCCTGGCCTCAGTTAAAGAAAGAACTGTCATTAAAAACTCAAGAGCTACCACAACAATCATCCTACAAATGAAGTGTTTTTGAAGTGTAGCAGTAGACGTTGGTGAGTCAATTCCTTGAACTGTTGCAGTACATGCGATAAAAATGCTCTTACACTGCTGTTAGAATATGTTGATCTGGGACTGAAACCGCAAGAACTGCAGATGCTGGAAATCAGAAACAAAAACAGGAATTGCTGGAGAAGCTCAGCGGGTATATCTGTGGAGAGAAATCAGAGTTAAAGTATTGGGTACGGTGACCCTCAGAGGAAATGTTAACTCTGATTTCTCTCCTCAGGTGTTGCTGAGCTTTTCCAGCAATTTCTGCTTTTGCTTTGAAATTGTTCTGACTTTCAAGATAAATGGTTGGTTATAGATATATATATATATATATATATATCTATCTGTTCAAGTCCAGATGACATGGGACATAGAGAGCAAGTTGTTGTTTTGTCTATTGTCCATTGACCGCCAGGGCCCCTACTCACAGTGCCCACTCTGTCATTCAGTCCCCTCCTACACTCGCATCACTCAGTTTGTACCTGGCTCCATGGTATTCCTAGTGGGTGAAGTAATGATCTCTCCAGTTGTGGTGCCTATCAATGCAGTCCATTCCCCGAGGTTCCTTGATCCCAGGAAATTGTGCCCATGCCACTCAGCAAGGTCACTTTCTTGGGTGGGTCTTCCCAAGAAGGGAGGATGTAGGACTGTTGATATTTCTCCGGCTGCCATTAAATACCACCCACAGAATGGGGTCCTAACCTGGGCCCCTCTGGTTCAACCAAATCATTGCTACCAACTGAGCGTCTGAGATTCACTGGAAGGAAAGTTTTAGCTTTAGAGATGATTAGATTAGATTACTTACAGTGTGGAAACAGGCCCTTTGGCCCAACAAGTCCACACCGCCCCGCCGAAGCGTAACCCACCCATACCCCTACATCTACACCTTACCTAACACTACGGGCAATTTAGCATGGCCAATTCACCTGACCTGCACATCTTTGGACTGTGGGAGGAAACCGGAGCACCCGGAGGAAACCCACGCAGACACGGGGAGAACGTGCAAACTCCACACAGTCAGTCGCCTGAGGCGGGAATTGAACCCGGGTCTCTGGCGCTGTGAGGCAGCAGTGCTAACCACTGTGCCACCGTGCCGCCCACAAATGGGACAGTGTCAGGACAACATCACTAATTCGGAACCTCAGGCCAATATCATGGGAACATGAGTTGAGAGTGTGGTACTGGAAAGGCACAGCAGGTCAGGCAGCAGGAGAATTGATGTTTCGGGTATAAGCCCTTCATCAGCAAATGCCTGAAACATTGATTCTCCTGCTCCTCGGATGCTGCCTGACCAGCTGTGTTTTTCTAACACCACACACTCTTGACTCTGATCTCCAGCATCTGCAATCCTCACTTTCTCTTCGGAACATGAGTTTGAATCAGACCATGGCAGACGGTGAAATTTTAATTCAATACAAAAAAGTCCCAGAAAATGCTGGAAGGAAAGGCTGGCCTTAATGGCAACTATATTACCACTTCTGATTGTCGTAAAACCCTATCTTGGTCACTAATGTCCATTCAGGGAGGGGAAAATCTGCCTTTCTTATATGGTCTGGCCTACATGTGACTCCAAACAATGTGGTTAACTCTTAACTGCCCAATGGGCAATGAATGTTGACCTAACCAGTGATGCAGGTCCATCATGAACAAATAAAAAGTCCACAGACTTGAGTATTTTTTCCTTCACTTTATTTATTGGTCAGCATTTATTGCCTATACCTAGTTGCTCACCACCACCTTCTCAAGGGCAAATAGGGATGGGTGATAAATGCTGGCCAGCCTATAATGCCCTTAAGATTACTTACAGTGTGGAAACAGGCCCTTCGGCCCAACAAGTCCACACCGACCCACAACCCACCCAGACTCATTTACCCCTTCACCTAACACTACGGGCAACTTATCATGGCCAATTCACCTAACCTGCACATCTTTGGACTGTGGGAGGAAACTGGAGGACCTGGAGGAAACCCACGCAGACACAGGGAGAATGTGCAAACTCCACACACAGTTGCCCAAGGTGGGAATTGAACCCGGGTCCCTGGCACTGTGAGGCAGTAGTGCTAACCACTGAGCTACTGTGCTGTCCTCTAAGTGGATAAAAAAATTCTAGTTTAGGATTTGTTCATTAATTAAGTGATGTTGTTAAGAACTCCCTCCCAAATCTCAAGGCTCTACTAAATTTAAATACAAGACAGTAGTCATGACAATTTACAAAAAAAACCCAACAAAACTTGCAAGTGACACATACTGGTATGAGATGTCTTTTATATGTCAAAATGGAGGTGCCAGTATGTTCATTTCTATCTGGATGATTTTCTTTTAACACTGTTTTTTCTCACTGTATTAATCTGAAGCATTAGCAGAACCAAGGTCCTGGAGAGATGAAATTCCTGAAGTTCGTGGGTTACATTGACAGTGGCCACTGTTGGAATATTGTATGCAATTCTGGTCTCCTTCCTAATCGGAAGGATGTTGTGAAACTTGAAAGGGTTCAGAAAAGATTTACAAGGATGTTGCCAGGGTTGGAGGATCTGAGCTACAGGGAGAGGCTGAACAGGCCAGGGCTGTTTTCCCTGCAGCGTCAGACGCTGAGGGGTGACCTTATAGAGATTTATAAAATCATGAGGGGCATGGATAAGATAAATAGGCAAAGTCTTTTCCCTGGGGTGGGGAGTCCAGAACTAGAGGGCTTAGGTTTAGGGTGAGAGGGGAAAGATATAAAAGAGACCTAAGGGGCAACGTTTTCATGGAGAAGGTGGTACGCGTATGGAATGAGCTGCAGAGGAAGTGGTGGAGGCTGGTACAATTGCAACATTTAAAAGATATTTGGATGGGTATATGAGTATGAAGGGTTTGGAGGGTTATAGGCCGGGTGCTGGCAGGTGGGACTAGATTGGGTTGGGATATCTGGTCAGGATGGATGGGTTGTACCGAAGGGTCTGTTTCTGTGCTGTACATTCTCTATGACTCTATGAATCATGGACTGAATGTGATTTTTCAACCAAAGTTTGAAGCACCTTTTCTTTAGCCACGACATAATTTGCTCCTGGCAACAACTTAAAGCAAGATATCCCTCCCTGTGCCTGAGTCAATACACCATCCAGGAGGATAGTGAGTCATCCAGTCCACAGAGCTCCTCAGGCTTTGTCTGCAGCCTGCTGAGCTAACCCTTCCTGGTCTGGGCAGGAGGGTCTGATCCCAACCAGCCCAAGTTTAAGAGAGAATAGAAGACAATGAAAAGGTCCTCTGAGAATCCCACCCAGACTGTCACTCAGTGGAATTGTGTGAAACCGGGCACTTGATTCACTTGCAGGACACTCGGTGTTGAGGATAATGATGGAGGAGGTGTGGTCGCCTATCCTTACTGATTGGGGTCTGCAGGTCAGGAGGTTGAGGATCCAGTCACAGAGCATGGAGCAGAGTCCTTGGAGTTTGGAGATGTGTTTTGTTGCAATTATGGTGTTGAAGGTGGAGCGAAAGTCAATAAATAGAGACCAATTTAGATGTCCTTGTCATCCAGATGTTCCAGTGATGAGTGTAGGGCCAGGGGAAATGATGTCTGCCGTGAACCAATTGTGAGAGTAGGTGAATTGTAGCTGACCAACGCAATCTTGGAGGCTGGAGTTGTGTGTGCCAATACTCTTTGGGGTGGGATGCTCTTCGGAAGGTCAGTACAGACTTGATGGGCTAAAGGCCTCTTTCTGCACTGTAGGTATTCTCTGGTTCTGAGGACAGCTGGTAACCATAGGAACTCTACCCTATCTCTCACCCTCTCTCTCACACACACACACACACACACACAAACACAGTCAGTGGGTTCAGGAACTGAGTTGAGAAAAGGAAGTTAATTCATTGATCTACGCCCACAGATTCTGAACAGGTTAATGAAGTTTTTTTTGTGGTTGATGCAATTAATTGTGGACAGCTGCTGGATATAAAAGCTTTTTTCTGCAACTTGTGCAAAGAATTTTGTACTCACACAGTGCAAGCACATTGACAAGCTTAGTGTAAGTCTTTTATGTATCATCTAATTACAGTGCACTGGATGAACTTTCGCATGAATCACTTTGAATGGTCACAAAGTCCCTCGAGGATTGGTCAGAGTTACAGTATAAATAGATTTGTGTTTTCTGGTTCACTGCCTTGATCATTCATCGGCTGTAGTAAATTTTCCCCATAGCTTATTAAGGTTTCAAATGTCCTGCAGTAATAAACTGATGGCAGGAAAATCACTGGCATTCCAGAGGCTCATTAGAACAAAATCTTCCTCTGTATATATTGTGAGCGGTGGCTGTAATGTGATTGCAGTGCGAACTATTTGAGAGCCATTCCATTTTCTGTCACATTATGGCCAGTGGGCTGGACGACAGAGCCAACTCATAAGTGAGAAGTTTGATCACACACCAACACACAGGCTCTGTTCTGGCAGCTGAGCATATGGTGAGTTACTATCCAACTACATTCCTTTCGATACAACAATACTGTGTATAAATAAAGCACCGTTAAATGACCCAAGGCACATTTGGTAATAGTTTAGTGGTAATGTCACTCGACTATTAATCTGGGCATTGTGTGTCTATTTAGAGCAGGTAGATGGCAGCGGTTCCAGAAACAGCTCCCTCCCACCTTCTCAAAGGTACAACAAGGCACGGGCAATAAATGCTAGGCCGGCCAGTGACACTCATGTCCCATGAGTGAATAAATAAAACAAACTACAGGGCCAACGTTCTGGGGAAATGGGCTCACATGCTACCATAGCAGATCGAAATTTGAGTTCAGTAAAAATCTGGAATTAAAAGCAAGTTGAATGGCAACCGTGTTACCATGATTACAATTGTTGTGAAAAACTTGTCTGGTTTCACCCTTGCATTCAGGGAATAAAATCTGCCTTCCTTTCCCGGTCTGGCCTACATGTGACTCTAGATTAGATTGGATTGGATTCCCGACAGCATGGAAACAGGCCCTTCGGTCCAACAAGTCCACACCAACCTCCGAAGAGTAACCCATCCAGACTCAATCCCCTACCCTATATTTACCCATTTTCTGGATTAGTGGTGCTGGAAGAGCACAGCAGTTCAGGCAGCATCCAAGGAACTTCGAAATCGACGTTTCGGCAAAAGCCCTTCATCAGGAATAAAGGCAGTGAGCCTGAAGCGTGGAGAGATAAGCTAGAGGAGGGTGGGGGTGGGGAGAGAGTAGCATAGAGTACAATGGGTGAGTGGGGGAGGGGATGAAGGTGATAGGTAAAGGAGGAGAGGGTGGAGTGGATAGGTGGAAAAGGAGATAGGCAGGTCGGACAAGTCCGGACAAGTCATGGGGACAGTGCTGAGCTGCAAGTTTGGAACTAGGGTGAGGTGGGGGAAGGAGACCACACCAGATGGCCTCCTTCTTTAGAGACTGCAATTTCCCTTCCAACGTGGTTAAAGATGCCCTCCAATGCATCTCGTCCACATCCCGCACCTCTGCCCTCAGACCCCACCCCTCCAACCGTAACAAGGACAGAACACCCCTAATGCTCACCTTCCACCCTACCAACCTTCGCATAAACATAATCATACACCGACATTTCCGCCACCTCCAAACAGACCCCACCACCAGGGATATATTTCCCTCCCCACCCCTTTCCGCCTTTCGCAAAGACCGTTCCCTCCGTGACTACCTGGTCAGGTCCACGCCCCCATACAACCCACCCTCCCATTCTGGCACTTTCCCCTCCCACCACAGGAACTGTAAAACCTGCACCCACACCTCCTCCCTCACCTCTATCCAAGGCCCTAAAGGAGCCTTCCACATCCATCAAAGTTTTACCTGCACATCTACTAATATCATTTATTGTATCCGTTGCTCCCGATGCGGTCTCCTCTACATTGGGGAGACTGGGGGCCTCCTAGCAGAGCGCTTTAGGGAACATCTCAGAGACACCCGCACCAATCAACCAAACCGCCCTGTGGCCCAACATTTCAACTCCACCTCCCATTCTGCCGAGGACATGGAGGTCCTGGGCCTCCTTCACCGCCGCTCCCTCACCACCAGACGCCTGGAGGAAGAACGCCTCATCTTCCGCCTCGGAACACTTCAACCCCAGGGCATCAATGTGGACTTCAACAGTTTCCTCGTTTCCCCTTCCCCCACCTTACCCTAGTTCCAAACTTCCAGCTCAGCACTGTCCCCATGACTATCTCCTTTTCCACCTATCCACTCCACCCTCTCCTCCCTGACCTATCACCTTCATCCCCCCCCCCCACTCACCATTGTACTCTATGCTACTTTCTCCCCAGCCCCACCCTCCTCTAGCTTATCTCTCCACGCTTCAGGCTCACTGCCTTTATTCCTGATGAAGGGCTTTGCCCGAAACGTCGATTTCGAAGCTCCTTGGATGCTGCCTGAACTGCTGTGCTCTTCCAGCACCACTAATCCAGAATCTGGTTTCCAGCATCTACAGTCATTGTTTTTACCCCTATATTTAACCATGACTAATGGACATAACACCATGGGCAATTTGGCATGGCCAATTCACCTGACCTATATATCTTTGGACTGTGGGGTGAAACCGGAGCACCTGTAGGAAACCCACATAGACACAGGGAGAATGTGCAAACTCTATTCCAGCCTAAGGCTGGAATTGAACCTGGGTCTCCTGGCCCTGTGAGGCTAGTGCTAACCACTGAGCCACCATATCACCCATAGCAGACACAGAACCACAGCAATGTGGTTGATACTTAACTAGCCCATGAGGTGTCCAGCAAACTCCCAAGTTCAAGGGCCATTAATGCTGGCATATCCACCAATGCCCACATCTAATGAATCAACTTTTAAAAATGCAGAAGTATCAAAGAAAATTTGACAGAAGAGGCTAATCCAGAGCTCAGGCCTAGGCAGCTGAAGGCAGGGCTTCCAATGGTGGAGCAACTAGAACCAACGACTGGAAAAGGCCAGAATTGGAGAGTGGTCTCAGAGATTTGAGGAGTTGAAGGAGAGAACAGGGAGGCATGGGAACATGGAAGGATTGGAAAACATGAAAGAGGATTTCAAAACCAATCTGTGTCATTGTTGTTACGATGCAGTCACATTTAAAAATCCAAATAAAACATGTTAATCAACCAAATCTTATGCCACAAGATTTCACTTTTTTCTAGCAAAAACACAACATTGATTATATAAGGCACTTAAACAAAACAAGCACAATGAAATGAACAATATGTTTTGTAACTGCTTATATTATACACTCATGTTTCCCTTCTTCTTCCCCACAGAAGTCTCTTACTAGACCCTTCAATCATAATGTTATGATTATTCCCTGTGACAGGTTCAGCTATTCTCAGAGTCAACCTCCCATTTACCATTTCTAGACTGTGGATACTCCAGCCCCATGTTCTGAGTACTTCTCTATTACTTCCATCGGATCGGCACCAGGAATGGCAGAGCACCGTAGATTCTCCCATTAGTTTCAAATTAAGCAAACCTCCAGCTTTGGTTCCATCACAAGATTCAAACTGAGGCTATCTTATGACTGCATCTCACATGATTAGTATTTTACTCTGCCCGCAGTGCAGGATATTCTAACTGTCATTTACGTTTGCTAGAGCTGTAAAATACAAGAGAACCAGACTGTAAAATAACGTTTCCAGCAATCACCCAACAAATCAAAATCAGAAAACCGATCTATGCTGCACCCACCGGCATGAGAACAGAGCCTGTTCTGGACTGTTCTCAAACCAACCTTCATGTTAAGTGTCCTGAAGTAACTCCACAGAGGCCAGTACCCCGTCACCAAGTCACCCATTATCTGCACATGGGGAGTCCTGGATACTGCTCCAGCTCCCTGAGTGTCAACTCTCAGAGTCAACAGAACCTCTGACACTTCTGTTTATTTTTTTTTCTTGTTTTTTTCTTTTTTTAATGCTGTGTGATCAGACACACCTGTTTTTTTTTCTTTTCTTTTTTTCCCCTTTTTAAAAAATTTAACCCCCACACTACCGCTTAACTGCGGTAGTGCTTATTTTTCCCCAGCACCCATGGTGTGTGTGTGCAGGTGTGAGACACAGTGAGAGACACAAAGTGCACGAATCTTTATTCAATTGCCACCACCAGGAAGATATGAAAAACACCCAAGTGGCCAGTGACAAGCACTGCCCTTTTCATCAAAGGGCAATGCTGTGTGATCAAAATAGTGAAGGGGAGGGTAGGGACTAAATCAAAATAGAGTTGGACGGGGAAATAATACACTCCACTCCCTGTGGCGCCCACCTCTCCCTGAACAACTCCAGGGTGTTGGTGGACACCGCATGCTCCTTCTCCAAGGACACCCGGGCTCTAACGTTCACTTCTGTTTATATCTGTCAGCCAGGGCTCCCTGATTGGACCAGATTAACAGCCCCAATCAAGGAACTCATATTCTATGAGATCTACCTGACTGATCCCATTACAATCACTACATATCCCACATTTATATTTTTTTGATCTGGAAAGGTAAATGGGATTAATTGAATGACTTTAAACTAATTTATCTCTAATTGTCAAAATAAAATATCTCTCTGGACTGCACTTCCTTCAAACATTGCAGACTTGATGTCTCCAGCTATTTAGCAAAGTAAAGCCACCTGTTGTTTTATAGCTCCAACTCTCCTATTCTGATTTCATTAAACAAACGTAGGGCACCTTGTGAATTGCCACTTCTTTAAGTGCTCTGACAATCTCTAAAGTTTCACATTTTAATTTCATTACCTTTCTCGCTGTTAACCTCTTCAGGCACCTATCCCCTTCAGTACAGCTGGTTCTAAATATTCTCCCAGCAGGCTTAATCCCATCTCCTTGTGCTACCCGTCAGAAGTTCTGCCTTGTCCAAAATACAAAGACCATGGGCAATCTAGTCAAAAAGGATGGCTCTGGAAAAGCACAGCAGGTCAGGCAGCATCTGAGGAGCAGGAGAGTTGATGTTTCAGGCATAAACTCCACATTCCTGATGAAGGGTTGATGCCCGAAAAGTTGACTCTTCTGCTCCTCGGATGCCTGATCTGCTGTGCTTTTTCAGCGCCACACTTTTCGACTCTGATCTCCAGCATCTGCCAGTCCTCACCTCCTCCTAGTACCAATGTAGAAGCAAATTACTGCAGATGTTGTTTTCAGTACAGATTCCAGCAAGTGCTAAAGATCACAGTGGATCTTTAGAGAGAGAGAGCAAGCTAACATCTCAAGTCTAGATGACTCTTCACAAACTCTGATGAAGAGTCATCTTGACTCGAAACATTAGCTTGCTCTCGCTCCATGGATGCTGCCTGACCCGTTGTGACCTCCAGCATTTGTTTCAGTTCAGGGCTACCAACGCCCTGCTGCCCCCACTTTACAATTCCAAACTCACACAATCCAGTCTCCACAATTACTATACTTCAACACACCCATTTGAGGGATTCTAAATGTCAGACCAATATAATAAATACTGTCAGCCACCCGTTAAACACGCTCCTTCAAACAATAAGACTATGACAACACAAACAGAAATTGCTGGAAAATCTCAGCAGGTCTGGTAGCATCTGTGGAGAGAAATCAAGAGTTAACGTTTCATGTCCAGTGACCTTTCTTATGAACTGTTCCTAATGTTAAGAAGCATTAACTCTAATTTCTCTCCAGAGGTGCTGCCAGACCCACTGAGATTTTCCCACCATTTTTGTTTTTTTGAATAAGACAACTACCTTGTGACCTTAACTCCACTTTCCTGCCTGCTCTTCCAGAACTCTTGATCTCTTTTCAAACAAACGTCAGTCTAGTTCAGCCTCGAATATATTCAACCAGACTCTATGGTTCACTGGGGTATACAACCCTTGAAAGTAAGTCATTCCTCCTCATCTCCCGCTCAATATTAAACTGCATCCCCAGTTCGAGATTCCCCCAAGAAAGGGGTCCAGGGCTAGGGGGGATAGGTTTGAGGTGAGAGGGGAGAGATTTGAAGGAGACCTGAGGGGTAACGTTTTCACGCGAAGCATGATGCTTGTGTGGTGTCGGCTGTCGGAGAGGGTGGTGGAGGCGGGTAGAACTGCAGCATTTGAAGGGCATCTTGAAGGATATATGAGTAGGGGGTGTGTGGGGGAGGTGGAGTGCCACGTTTGGAGGGATGTGGGCCAGATGCTGGCAGGTGGGACCAAGTCAGATTGGGATGTCTGATCGGTGTGGACGGGTTGGACCGAATGGTCTGTTTCCATGCTCTATGACTGTAAGCCGTGCCAGTATAGCTACATCGCTGGCATCTGCCCAACAATGTGGAAAATTGCCTCGGTATACGATATACACAAAAAACAAGGCAAATCCAACTTGTCCAGTCACTGTTCCATCAGTCTACTCTTGGTCATCAGTAAAGTGTTGAAGGGACCTTCAACAGTTCAATCAGGCAGCACTTGGTTAGCAACAATCTAATCACTGACATTTAGTTTGGGTCTGCCAGGGTCAATCAACCCTTTACCTCATTACAGTCTTGTTTAAACATGGACAAAGGAGTTGAATTCCAGAGGTGACTCTTGACATCAAGGCAGCGTTTAACCAAATGGGGATTTAAGGTGCTCAAACAAAAGTAAACTCCCTGGGAATTAAAGGGAAAGCTACCTAAATGGTGGACTCAGAGTAGCGTGGATCTTGCAACTGTTCCTCAGATTTCTAGATTTAATTCTACATTTCTTACAGTTATTACATTTCAGAAGTATAAGACTTTTCATTTCATTCATGTTTGATTCTTTTATGGTAAGAGCATGAATAAGAAATGTTTGGAGGAATAGGGGCCAAGTGCAGTCAGGTGGGACTAGTCTAGTTTGGGATTATGGTTGGCATGGACTTATCAAACTGAAGGGTCTGTTTCCATGCTGTATGACTCTATGACACTGGCTGGAGTCATAACTATCTATGAAACATCCTCCAATCATCTCCCAGTTGAGCATTCTCAGAATTGTACAGGTTTCAATAAGTTCCTCATTCTTCTAAACACCAATGGGTAGAGGCCCAACCTGCTCAACCTTTCATTTTATAACAAAGCCTCATTGTAGGAGTCAGACAGTGAGTCCACTCGGAATGGCTTCCAGTGAAAAGATCTCTTCTTCTGTAAGGTGACCAAAACTGTACACAGCAGTCTAGGCGTGGCATTACAGTTGTAACATGTCTATATCTATTCACAAATATCACATCTTGTATAACAAAGCATTACTTCTGGTTATATCTTTTTCCATTTGAAGTTGCTATTTTCATGCCTGATTTTAAATCACACAAAACTGAACTATTTTATAGATAGTTTTTAATCAACCTGTTCTGGGATACCAATACACATCTCTGGATAAGGTGGGATTTGAATCCAGATGTACCTGATTCAGACACTATCTCCACACCACAAGAATCCACTCTATCACAATATATCGATGCTTAACCTTGTTTGTGTGCAGAAATACAACATTTACCCAATGGGTGGCGCTCTAATCACCTTCCTGCCATAAATCACTCCAAATGCCTTTAACTCTTAAAGATCTTGAGGTTTTAAGGTTTGAAGTTCATTACTCTTGGTCTTGGCTGTGGTACTAAGAGATTGAACTTACATTGTGAGGTCCGAGAATGTTAACTCACTTAATTTCCCAAACGTACCGCTAATGCAGCGGCATAAATTGAATATTCGTTAACTCAAAGCGTTCTTTGCTCAATTGTTTCTCAAAATTGAGGAAAAGCTGGTCAAGCTTCATGTCCCTTTATTCAGGTAAAGTTTTCTTCTGAGTTTTGCCTTTTTAGAATAATCAAGAAAATGGTTGATTAATTTTCCAAATTTCTAGCTTTGCTTTGCATTCTATAAACATCACTAAAAGCTTTAAGCTGAGAACATTCTTTCATCATTGCGATGAGTTAACTTTCAAGAGCAAACTTTTGACCTGATTAGCATTTTGCTTTCTTGACTTAGAAAATCCAATAAATAATGATCTAATCATTGTGCGTTATGTGGGTAGCTGGAGAATATACCCAATCTAATTACTAATATGTCAGAAAGGGAGAGCAGAGTGTCTTTCTGCAACCTATTTTGAGCTTTTTTCAACTAAAAACAATTAATTAGAAGTGTGAAAGGTCCATTTGGTGACATTAATTTGAACTTTGACATATTTTTAAAGGTTGAAACAATGAGATATGGAGATGCACATATGCACATCTGTGAACCATTGACAAAACATTAGATTAAATGTTTACTGAAATCTTACACAGAATCACAACCAGCTGTTATGAAGATACGTTATCTTAAATATTAATTTTGAATATCATTTACTGGACATATCTTGAGTTTTTCTGGAAAGGATATTTTATAAAGCAAAGGAAACTAGCTGCTGGAAGAAAACAATATTGCATTTGCAAAGAATACAGGCTGCTTCACAGGAGTCATTGAGTTTACAATTATCATCACATGAACCAGTTTGTGGGTTTACTAAAGCTATCATAGTCGAACACAGACAGACAGAGAAATAACTTGCCTGGAGGTCTCCCTGCAATCAGAAAGATTTAAACTTGAGAGCATACAGAAAAGATGAACCAGGATGTTGTTGGTTTTGGAGAGTTTGAGCGATAGGGATATGGTGAACAGGTTGGGGCTGTGTTCCCTGGAGCATTAGAAGCTGACAGGCGATCTTATAAAGGTTTATAAAATCACGAGGGGCATGGATAGGGTGAATAGCAAAGTCTATTCCCCAGGGTAACCAAGACCAAAACTACACGGTATAAGGTTAATGTGAGTGAGGAAAGATATAAAGGGCTCTAATGGGCAACTTCCGTAATTACACCGGCACCACTCCCCACCTCTTCCTCCGCTACATTGATGGCTGCATTGGTGCCACCTCATGCTACCATGAGGAGGTTGAGCAATTCATCAACTTCACCAACACATTTCAGCCCAACCTTAAATTTACCTGGACCATCTCTGACACCTCCCTCCCTTTCCTCGACCTTTCACCTCCATCAATGACAACCGACTTGACACTGACATTTTTTACAAACCCACCGACTCCCACAGCTACCTGGATTACACCTCTTCCCACCCTACTTCCTGCAAAAATGCTATCCCATATTCCCAATCCCTTCGCCTCTACCGTATCTGCTCCCAGGAGGACCAGTTCCACCACAGAACATACCAGATGGTCTCCTTCTTTAAAGACCGCAATTTCCCTTCCCACGTGGTTGAAGATGCCCTCCAACGCATCTCATCCATGTTCTACACCTCCGCCCTCAAACCTCACCCCTCCAACCATAACAAGGACAGAACCCCCCGGTCCTCACCTTCCACCCTACCAACCTTCGCATAAACCACATCATCCGCCGACATTTCCGCCACATACAAACAGACCCCACCACCAGGGATATATTTCCCTCCCCACCCCTTTCCACAAAGACCGTTCCCTCCCTGCCTACCTGGTCAGGTCCACGCCCCCCTACAACCCACCCTCTCTTCCTGGCACCCTCCCCTGCCACCGCAGGAATTGCAAAACCTGCGCCTACACCTCCTCCCTCACCTCATCCATGGCCCTAAAGGAGCCTTCCACATCCATCAAAGTTTCACCTGCACATCTACCAATATCATTTATTGTATCCGTTGCTCCCGATGCGGCCTCTTTTACATTGGGGAGACTAGATGCCTTCTCGCAGAGCACTTTAGGGAACATCTCCGAGACACCCGCACCAATCAACCCCACCGCCCTGTAGCCCAACATTTCAAAACCCCCTCCCACTCTGCTGAGGACATGGAGGTCCTGGGCCTCCTTCACCGCCACTCCCTCACCACCAGACGCCTGGAGGAAGAATGCCTCATCTTCCGCCTTGGAACACTTCAACCCCAGGGCATCAATGTGGATTTCACCAGTTTCCTCATTTCCCCTCCCCCCACCTTACCTCAATTCCAACCTTCCAGCTCAGCACCATCCTCATGACCTGTCCTACCTGCCAATCCTCCTTCCCTCCCATCCACTCCACCCTTCTCTCTGATCTATCACCTTCATCCCCACCTCCATCCACCTGGTGTACTCTTGGCTACCTTCTCCCCAGCCCCACCCCCCCTCCCATTTATCTCTCCACCCCTGAGCTCCCCGCCTTCATTCCTGATGAAGGCTTTTGCCAGAAACGTCAATTTTCCTGCTCCTTGGATGCTGCTTGACCAGCTGTGCTTTTCCAGCACCACTCTAATCTAGACCCTGGATAGCTTAGGTCTTTTTATACCGGGGAGGAAAATCCAAAACGCGAGGGCCTAGGTTTAGGGTGAGAGGGGAAAGATTTAAAAGGGACCTAAGGGGCAACACCTTCACGTAGAGGGTGGTACGTGTACGGAATGACCTGCCAGAGGAAGCGGTGGAGGCTGGAACAACTACAGCATTTAAAAGGCATCTGGATGCGGACATGAATAGGAAGGGTTTAGAGGGATATGGGCCAAGTGCTGGCAAATGGGACTCAATTAGTTTAGGATATCTGGTCAGCATGGACAAGTTGGACCGATGGGTCTGGTTCCATACTTTATAAGTCTATGACTCTATTAGCCCCTTTTGTGAATAATCTTTACATCTTCGCTTCAGTTTTGAGTTTTGATTGCAATAAAGTAGTTCTTTATTTGTTAATTAAGGAACCTGGCTGGCACAATTCTGTTTCTGGGCTATATGCAATCTGATAAATTTGTAATGTCACTTCTCTTTTTCAAAAAGTAAACTTTGTTGCAACCACTGGGTGAAGAAATGAATTCATTCACCCTCTTAAATCCGTTGGAAAGCTTGCACTAATAGACAGGATTGCTCTGCTGTCCATCTGACATATGCCACACACTCCCATCCTCTGAATGACAGGTGTCAGGCCCTTTCCCTGTCCCTCACGTCAGTGCTGTCACTGTAAATCCAGAACTGAGACAGATGCCACCATCAATCCACAGTTGTTCCAAACCTCAGGTTCATGTTGGACAGTTCAGGCATGCCCTGAGTTTCACTGTACTGCCACACCAGATCAGCAAATGAATGCTGTTGTCAAACTTGCGAGCTCTCCTTACAATTCCAGCAACTGTCTCAAGTCAGTCCCACGTTAGGCGTGTGCAACAACACAGTTCAAACCTTGACAACAATGAATTACAGAATGAAAGGTTTTATTTCACCATTGGAAGAAGTCTGTGCAAATCCACCCACCTTACCTTTATTAGGGTGTATGAGGTGGCCATAAACATATGAAATGGGTGCAAACATAAACCATTTGGCTCCTCGATCTGCTTCCTCATTTAATAAGATCATGCCTAATCTGTTTCCATATTCCACATTCCCACCTACTCTCGATAACCACTGATTTCCTGTCTCATAAAAATCTATCCACTGCAGTCGAAAAAAAAATTCAATGATTCCATCTCCTTCTGCTTCTGAAGCAGAGAATTCCAAAGTCATACAACTGTCTAAAAGAAAAAGTCCTCCTCAACTCTCTCCTTACAGATGCTGTCAGACCTCCTGAGATTCTCCAGCATTTTCTCTTTTGGCTCCTCAACTCTATCCTGAAAGAGTTTGAAGAGAACATGCATAATTCTGGAACTCAGTATTTTAAGATACATCAACAGGTCAAAGTAATTGTTCCAGTTTCCACTTGGGGAAAGAACAATAAAAAAAATCAGTGAGCTAGCTCTTAAACATGCTGGAAACTATGGATGAGATGAGATTATGTAATTTTAGCTGAAGATGTTGAACTTAGGTTTGGCAAGTTCAAGTAAGACAAAATGCCCAAATGATTTCTTTCTCATACAGCAGTAGATATCAGAAGGGAGGGTCTTGTGGTGCAGTTGGTAATGTGTGAGGGCTTGAAGACCCTGGAGCATAATTGTGATGATAACACAGAGCTGCAGATCACTGAGTGTAAACAGCACAGTGTGGGCGGAGTTAGAACAGAACACTATCCCAGAATATACTACACTAGATTAGAACTGCAGAGAGTCTTGAGAGCACATGGACACAAAACACATGAAAAACATAGTCGTTACCTATTGTAACTCATTAGAGCCTGTTATATCTATGATTACTGTGTATAAGTATTCACTAATAATGTCCAAAGATTATCATTTCTTGGAAGTCTATGCCCAAATAAATTTCTTGACATTTCACTCTCTTCATCTAGGTTCTCTTGAACTCAAACTCAGTGTGGCATCAAATCATGCTATATTGGAGTGGGAGAGTCCGTCCTCTGAGCCAGGAGATCCTGGGTTCTACTCCAGGACCTGGCAGCTGAAGAGCTCATAATCCACCCAAGTGGGCAGGCAGTAAGAGCAGAGAAAGTCTCATGGCCATTAATGGCCTAAGCTTTTTAGCCTTTGGCTTCTGCAGTGACCTGTTCCAGGGGAAACAAAGTGAGCCAAGGAAAACAGACACAGCCGTGAAATCTGCCTGCCTTGTGTCTCAAGATATGGGAGGTCTGTTAAGTCAAAGCTGATACGTGAAACATAATCAAAGAAATGGTTTATATTGTATCAGTTAAAAACAAGCTAACATCTGACTGAGACACAAGATTGAAGGATAAAACTAAGATGTTTGAATTGGATACAAGCTGTAGTGACATTTAAAAGACTCAGATTGTCCTGCAGGGTACAGAGATAGAAACGTAAATATTGTACAGAGGACAACAATTCCCTAAGACTTTGTTCATTCGTCATACAAGTGCTGGGGGCTTAATAGTCTGAAGTATGCAGCTGGAATAGTCCCAAGACTCTGGTTGACTTGTCTTTGATATCAGTGCTCTCCTTCCACAGCTTTATTTAAATCTGTGGTTTCTTGTCTCCTTCAGAAGCTTAAATATGTTGAGAACTGTCCAAATGTTAAATCTTTTGTTGTCAAAAGGAAAACCGTATCAAGTTTCCTATTTACGTTCTGAAAGCACGGTGGGACCCCATTTGCATGGAGACTCTTTGCGCTTTACCACATACTTAATATAGTATCTGGTGGTACAAAAGGTAGTTTTATTAGTATCTACCCCTGGTGTTTGGCTCCACACAACTGGAAAACTGTGGGCTGCTGAGTTCTCAGTGTTTGCTCCGCATGAGTGGAGCTCCCTGCCAGGAGTGTAGATATGGTGTTCTGTTTATTATTATTTGCTTTTGACCCACAGATGCTGTACAGCTCATGCCAGAAGCAATGTATTAAATTAGACAGCACTAAATAACCACTCTCAATCCCAATAGGTGTGATCCTTAGTTTGTTCCTTATTACACAACTGCTTTGTTCCTTATTACACAACTGCTGAGCATTTTGTATCAATGACTAACCTCTGGACACAGTGGGCATCACAGCCCTTTGTGTATTAATAGCTGCAGGGAGTGTGGTGTAATTGGTCCATGCCTGTACAGCAACAACAACTTGTATTTATCTAGCCTCCTTTAATACAGTAAAACATCCTGAGGAGCTGCACACAACAGCATCCTAAGGCAGAAAATGACACTGAGCCTCGCAAGGAGAGATCAGTCCAGCTGAGTGAAAGCCAAGACAAAGAAGTAGGTGTTTGCAGCGCCATAAAGGGGGAGGCAGATGGAGAGGTTTGAAGAGAGAATTCAGCAGGGTCTGGCTCAGGCAGTGGAGGGCACGGCCACTGACAATGGAATAAATGAAATCCGGAATGAGCAAGGGGATATGGGGATACAGATCGCTTGGGAGGGCAGTTGTTGTTGTATGCTACTTTATGTAAAAGTACTTGCACAAGTTAATAGACCATTGTGGTCTATCACGAGGGGAATGGAATGCAAGAGGAGGTAGGTTATGCTTCATTGATAAGGTGTTTTGGTGAGACTGCCTCTGGAGTACTGGTCATCACCATTCTTACAGAAGGATGCTCACGCATTGGATGCAGTTCAGCCAAGGTTTACTACATTAATATCTGAAATGGCAGGGTTGCCTTATGAGAATAGGCTAGATAGGCAAGGCCTGTATCCTCTGGAGTTTAGAAGAGTCAGAGGTGACTTAAGAGAAACATATACAATCCTGAGGGCAATTGACTGTGTGGATTAAAATGCTTACAGTGTGGAAACAGGCCCTTCAGCCCAACAAGTCCACACCGACCCGCCGAAGCGCAACCCACCCAGACTCATTTGCCCCTTCACCTAACACTACGGGCAATTTAGCGTGGCCAATTCACCTAACCTGCACATTTTTGAACTGTGGGAGAAAACTCACACAGACACAGGGAGAATGTGCAAACTCCACTCAGTCAGTCACCTGAGGTGGAAATTGAACCCAGGTCTCTGGCGCTGTGAGGTAGCAGTGCTAACCACTGTGCCACCTGTTGAAAGGACATTAGGAGAACATATAACCAGGTATCAAAGTTTATAAAATTGCTGGGGGCATGGGGCTTTTAAAACAGAGATGAAGAAAATTTATTTCCCTCAGAGGGTTGAGTTTTTGGAATTGCCTTTCTCAAAAGGCAGTGGAAGTAGAATTTTTAAGTATTTTAAAGGGAGAGGTAGATAGAATCTTGATTACCGAAGGGTTGGAGGATTATCAGGGATATGTAGGAATGTATAGTGGAGATTAAAATCAGATCAGCCAAGATCTTATTGAATGACAGAGCAGGTTCGAAGGGCTGAATGGTCAACTCTTGTTCCTTGTTCATGTGACTGTGTGGAATTTACCAACCAGGATGTACTCTGAAGAAAGAGATGCTTGGCTCCCATTGCTAAGGAGCTAACCAGTTCAGGTCAATAAAGAAGTCACTGGTGCCAACGTGCAGATGCCCCTGGGTTCCTCCCAGAGTTGAAGCACACCGGCCTCACCTCAGCTTGCACTGAATCAGGAGGCATAGCCCCAGCATTGACCCAGTGAACCCTCTCTCCCATTGGCTTCATTAGCTGAGCCAAGTGAGACAGAAGCCTGTGTCATGGTAATCCTGTGGAAGGCACGCATCACCCCCCCGCCCCCTCCTCCTCCCCGCCACCAATCTGGGGCTGTGTGAGCATTGCTGTTTAAGTCACGTTTGTCTTTAGGGAATTTGGCAACCACTTAGAAAAAAGGTGGCCTAAAAGTAGTTATTTGCAGTCGACCAGGGACAGAGAGAAAGACTTGCATTTATTAAGCCCTCTTCATGATACTGGAATGTCCCAGAGTGATTTACAACCCCAGTGAGTAATATTTGAACTGTAGACACTGTTGTGAACCAGCAGGGGGCAGGTAACCAATCTGGGGCAATGAAGAAGCTATCAGGGCAAAAGTGCAGATACCACTGAGTTGCTCCCCTCTCTGCCCACACTGACTCTGGAGGCTGACAGCAATTAGGAGACAAGGTCCCCTCAGCAGGCAGCCAGAGAGAGCCACAGATCTCCACCACTCATTGGTCTCATTATGAAGCTACAGGGGGCCACTTCCTGGGCCATGACCATGTCTGGCCCTAACAGCTGTGGGCATTTCTGTTCACAGGGCTCCGATGATGCCTCCATTATTTGAGGTGCTTCCCTACCCACTGCAGAAGAGCCCAACTCTCCTGATTGGCTGTTTAGTTCTATATGCCTTCATATTTTGCCTCCTGCTTTGGGAACCCACCTAATGTCCTTCACTGAATGGCAAATGCAGAGGGAGCCCTATGCCTGGATTCAGGATGATATTCCCTGTTTCAGCGGCACAGTGGGTCAGTGGTTCGCACTGCTGCCTCACAGCACCAGGGTCCCAGGTTCGATTTTGCACATTCTCCCCGTGTCTGCGTGAGTTTCCTCTGGGTGCTCCGGTTTCCTTCCACAGTCCAAAAGATGTGCAGGTCAGGTGAATTGACCGTGCTAAATTGTCCATAGTGTTAAGTGCATTGGTCAGTGGTAAATGGATCTGGGTGGGTTACTCTTTGGAGGGTCGGTGTGGACTTGTTGGGCCGAAGGGCCTGTTTCCATACTGTAGAGAATCTAATCTTCTCAACAGGAGACTGGGAATATTAAAGGTGCACAAGCTGCCTCCAGTCCTGTACTGTAATCCTAATGGTTCTACACTTTGATGTTGTTGTGTCGTTAAACTGAAAAGAAACATTTAGAGCTAACTAAAATAAAAGCAAAATAATGCAGATTCTGGAGAGAAACTCAGCAGGTCTGGTAGCATCTGTGGAGACAGCAACACAGCTAATGTTTCGAATCCGATATGACTTTTCTTCAGAAGCTATTAGATTTGCTGAGGTTCACCAGAACTTTCTGTTTTAATTTAGAAATATTTATTGTGAACTGAATGGAGAAAAGGCTGAACATATGTTAGAATGACATCGCCCAGCCACTATCTTAAAGTTACATGATGATCCGAGGATACACTACACTTACAGGTTTTACACAGGGAGATGTGATCCAACAGTTTGTGAATAAACTCAAAGCCAAAACCTTGCGAGAGACTCTGGGTCTGGGTGCTGCATTTTTGTTATAGGTGTTTGAGTTCAACTATTGGTCAACAAGTCCATTCAACCCATATCCTCTCCTCAAATGAGACAAAGAAACACTGATACTGGAAATCTGAAACAAAAACAGAAATTTCGAGAGAATCTCAGCAGGTCTGGTTGCATCCGTGGAGAGAGAAGCAGAGTTAACATTGTGAGTCCAGTGATATATGAAGTATCATTCTCATCAGACTCAAAATGTTTCTCCTCACAGATGCTGCCAGACCTGATGAGTTTCTCCAGTAATTTCTGTTTGTTGTTTAATATTCTCCCCTCCTTGGCATGTAAGCTCAATTTCAATTTTAGATTGAGTAAAACTTAGTCAGATGGATGGTATGAAAGGCCAACAGGGCATTAAGTCAGTGGCTCGGTGGTTAGCACTATTGCCTCACAGTGCAGGGACCCAGGTTTGATTCCACTCTTGGGCAACTGTCTGTGTGGAGTTTGCACATTCTCCCTGTGTGTGCATGGGTTTCTTCCCAGAGTCCAAAGATGTGCAGGTAAGATGAATTGGCCATGCTAAAATCGCCCATAGTGTTAGGTGTATCATTTAGAGAGAAATGGGCCTGGATGGATTATTGTTTGGAAGATCAGTGTGGGCTTAAGAGTGGGCGGCACAGTGGCACAGTGATTAGCACTGCTGCCTCACAGCACCAGAGACCCAGGTTCAATTCCCGCCTCAGGCAACTGACTGTGTAGAGTTTGCAAATTGTGTCTGCGTGGGTTTCCTCCCACAGTCCAAAAATGTGCAAGTTAGGTGAATTGGCCATGCTAAATTGCCCGTAGTGTTAGGTGAAGGGGGGAATGTGTCTGGGTGGGTTGCACTTCAGAGGGTCGGGATGGACTTGTTGGGCCGAAGAGCCTGTTTCCACACTGTAAGTAATCTAACAAGTTTTACATGTTGTACTAATCTGCAAAATAAGTTTGAGATTTGATCAAGAGACTGGAGCCTAAGACACTGAAATTCTACCATCAGATAAGAGTGCACAACACAGTTGCTGTAATTCCACATTTTAAAATGAATTGATGAAGCTGAGAGAAAATTGTCAGGGCCTGGGATTGTAATCGTGTTACTCATTCAAACCTGGAAGACAAATATAATGATCCAGTCCCACTGTTATTTTGTTCCCAAGGACTGGGACATATTGCAGTCATATTCTACAGACAACTGTGCTCCAGGAAAGTGCCAATGTTGTTGATCTTCATGTGTGACTTTAAAAAGTCAAGTGCCGAGAGGCCATTCAGAGACAACGCAGATAAGCCGAATATTTAACTTCATCTGACATCTGCACAGAGGAACTTTCAACTGCAATCACTTGAGAGTGATTGTCCTCTGCACCTGAGGACATCAAACCCAATTTTTGTTTTCCTGCCCCCATCAGCTAACATCAAATTGTAGGGAGTAACTGCATGTATATTTTGCTCTGCTGTGACTCGCTTCACTGATATACTGAACCCTTAAAGGAGCAACAATCCGCTTTAATGGGTTAGACTGACCACTGACCTCTCACCTTTGTGATGTTAAGTTCAAATCTTCCTAAAAGTCAACTTTTTTATTGGGAAGGTGATTTGATTTGATTTGATTTATTATTGTCACATATACCTAGGTAGAGTGAAAATTTTTTTTTGTGTGCAGAACAGGCAGGAGATCCCATACAAAGTGCTTTAGGATAAAAGAACAGAGCAGGGAATCCAATGTTACAGCTGTAGAGAAGGTGCTAAAAGAGCGAGATCAACATTAAATTAAAAATTTGACAGGTCCCTTCAGGAGTCTAATAAGAGCGGGGAATAAAAGCTGTTCTTTTGAATCTGTTGGTCTGTGTATTTAAGATTTTGCATGTTCTGCCCAGCAGAAAAGGTTAGAAGAGAGACTAACCGAGGTGGAAGGGGTCTTTGATTATGTTGGCTGCTTTCCCAAGGAGATGAAGGGAAGAAGGCGGTTTGGATTAGATTCAGGCTTGATCACTTACTGTGAGAAGATTACTTGACATCAATCCTCAATATAAAATTTGCTTTTCACTGGTTTGAACCTGTGGCTCTGCTCATAATTTAGATTAACTTAATTTGCTGAACTTCAGAATATAAAGTAAAGGATTACTTGCACATTAGTAGTAAGCTATTGTCAATTGGTTTTATAATCAATGGTAAAAAAGATTATAATTTTGCATCAATTTAAAGTCCTCTGAACTCTCTCAAGCTCTTAGCTCAATAAAGCAATGGGTAGTTGAGAGATACAAGTCACACAGTTGGCCTTTCCCTTCTGCCATGCTAGCCTGGGGGGAGGGGGGCTGGCATAAGGCCTAGAATATCCCCGCCCATGTAGTGATGCTCCATGTGGTTGAGCAGCAAGTGACCGTGCAACATTTGAGATGATTGTGAGGGACCAGAGTAGCCTGAGGCTGTGGATGGAAGTCCAGGCCAGCAGGGGCGCAGACAGGAGGTGGAAAAATCAACAGTGAAAGGAGCTGGAACAAACTGAGATTGGAGCTTGTGTGCAAGCTGGCTTGACTCCATTTTCAACCATACAATAGTATGATTCAGTCATGAGTCTTGATGTGAGAGTGTTGAGCGAGAATCATTGCAAATTGGCTTTGGTAACGCTTTCTATTTACCAGGGCACGACATAAGCTAAGATAATTAAGGACACAGTTGGTAAATAACTTGTGTATGTGATTCAACGGCCTCACATCACTGCACATTGTGCAATGCTAGCCACACTTCCACATCTCAAACACATTAACGTCTCGAGTTCTGGGAGAATTTAACATGTGCCTAGCCCAGCCACTTCCCAAAATAAACACTGGAGCTGCAGTCAGGTTCAATTGCAATCCAGTATCATGATGCTGATCTCCAGAGAGCAGATGGCTTTATCACCAGGTTTAATTAGTGTATCAGTAGCAGTACACAATCGCAAGTCAATCTCACACAAGCCCAAATGCTTTCGCATTCTGTGCCATGCTCCTAACTCGCAGTGTCTGACCATCCCATTGGCTAGTGCAACAAGGAATCTTAAAAACAGACCCCTGGGAGATGTTAGGATAGAAAACCTGGAGCTTGGTCAAAGAGCTCTGTTTTAAGGAGCGTGTTTAAGTGGGAAAGTGAGGTAGAGAGATGAAGAGGTGTAGGAAGAAATCTCAGAGCTTGGGACATCTGGAGACACGGTGGTGGAGTGACTAAAGTCAGAGTTAAAAATTGCACAACATCAAGTTAAAATCCAACAGGTTTATTTGGAATTACAAACTAGCTACCTGACGAAGGAGCAGCGCTCCGAAAGCTTGTACTTCCAAATAAATCTGTTGGACTATAAACTGGTGCTGGGTGATTTTTAACTTTGTCCACCCCAGTCCAACACCAGCTCCTCCACATCATAAAATCAGAGATGCAGAGGTCAGAGAGACAGGGACAGATAAGAACGCATGAGGATTTTAAAAACAAGGCATCAGGAGTCACAATAGGCCATCAAGGTCAGAGGGTGCAATGGGGGAGGTGTGAATGGGACTTGATGTGAATTTATATACAGGCAGCAGAGTTTTGGCATGATGATACAATGAAGGAGAGTGGAAGGTAGGAGGGTGGAAAATGGGAGACTGATCAGGAGTGTGTTGAGATACAGGTTGAACTTCTGGCAGTTTTGGGACTGGACTTTTGCTGGAGCAGATAATTTCTGGGAGCACAGGAGGTCATATGTCTCCAGGACCAAGCCTGGGCACAGCAGCCCTGCCCCCACCGTCCCAATCACATCAGTCCCACCGTTGGACCCTTGGGTATTAGACCAGATTAGGGTGCTATAATGTGTCGTTAATTCTGGTGACAAAGGCAAGGATAAGAGTTTCAGTAGTGGACAGGCTGAATCTGGTGATATGGTGGAGATAGACATGGATGATCTCAGTGAAGTTGTGAATACCTGGTAGGAGTACATCAGCGAGGTTGTGCTCAATCTGGTTGAACTTGCAGCATGGGTTTGTACCTGGGACTTCGATGTTGTGGCCATTTCGGAGACATGGATAGAGCAGGGACAGGAATGGTGGTTGCAGGTTCCAGGATTTAGATGTTTCAGTAAGAACAGAGAAGATGGTAAAAGAGGGGGAGGTGTGGTATTGTTGGTCAAGGACAGTATTACATTTGCAGAAAGGATGTTTGGGGACTCGTCAACTGAGGTAGTATGGGTTGAAGTTAGAAACAGGAAAGGAGAGGCCACCCTGTTGGGAGTTTTCTATAGGCCTCCGAATAGTTCCAGAGATGTAGAGGAAAGGATAGCAAAGATGATTCTCGATAGGATTGAGAGAGACAGGGTAGTTGTCATGGGGGACTTCAACTTTCCAAATATTGACTGGGAACACTATAGTACAAGTAATATAGATGGGTCAGTTTTTGTCCAGTGTGTGCAGGAGGGCTTCCTGACACAGTATGTAGACAGGCCAACAAGGGGCAAAGCCACATTAGATTTGGTACTGGGTAATGAGCCCGGCCAGGTGTTAGATTTGGAAGTAGGTGAGCACTTTGGTGATAGCGATCACAATTCTGTTGTGTTTACTTTAGTGATAGAAAGGGATAGGTGTATAACACTGGGCAAGAGTTACAGCTGGGGGAAAGGCAATTATGATGCGACTAGGCAAGATTTAGGAAGCATAGGATGGGGAAGGAAACTGTAGGGGATGGGCACATTAGAAATGTGGAGCTTATTCAAGGAAAAGCTCCTGTGTGTCCTAGACAAGTATGTACCTGTCAGGCAGGGAGGAAGCTGTGGAATGCAGAAGCCATGGCTTACGAAGGAAGTAGAATCTCTGGTCAAGAGGAAGAAGAAGACTTTTGTTAGGATGAGATGTGAAGGCTCAGTTAGGGCGCTTGAGGGTTACAAGGTAGCCAGGAAAAACCTAAAGAGAGAGCTCAGAAGAGCCAGGAGGAGACATGAGAAGTTGCTGGCGGATAGGATCAGGGTAAACCCTAAGGCTTTCTATAGTTATTTAAGGAATAAAAGAATGACGAGAGAAAGATTAGGGACAATCAAGGATAGTAATGGGAAGTTGTGTGTGGAGACAGAGGAGATAGGGGAAGCACTAAATGAATATTTTTTGACAGTATTCACTGTAGAAAACGACAATGTTGTTGAGGAGATTACTGAGATACAGGCTACTAGACTAGGTGTGATTGAGGTTCACAAGGAGGAGGTATTAGAAATCCTGCAGAGTGTGAAAATAGAGGAGTCCCATGGGCCGGATGGGATTTATCCTAGAATCCTCTGGGAAGCCAGGGAGGAGATTGCTGAGACTTTGACATTGATCTTTAAATCGTCATTGTTTACAGGAATAGTGCCAGAAGACTGGAGGATAGCAAATGTGGTTCCCTTGTTCAAGAAGGGGAGTAGAGACAATCCTGGTAATTATAGACCAGTGAGCCTTACTTCAGTTGTTGGTAAAGTGTTGGAAAAGGTTATAAGAGATAGGATTTATAATCATCTAGAAAAGAATAATTTGATTAGGGATAGTCAGCATGGTTTTGTGAAGGGTAGGTCATGCCTCACAAACCTTATTGAGTTCTTTGAGAAGGTGACCAAACAGGTAGATGAGAGTAAACCAGTTGATGTGGTGTATATGGATTTCAGTAAGGCGTTCGATAAGGTTCCCCACAGTAGGCTAGTGTACAAAATGTGGAGGAATGGGATTGTGGGAGATATAGCAGTTTGGATCAGTAATTGGCTTGCTGAAAGAAGACAGAGGGTGGTGGTTGATGGGAAATGTTCATCCTGGAGTCCAGTTAATAGTGGTGTACTGCAAGGGTCGGTGTTGGGTTCACTGCTGTTCGTCATTTTTATAAACGACCTGGATGAGGGAGTAGAAGGGTGGGTTAGTAAATTTGCAGACGACACTAAGGTCGGTGGAGTTGTGGATGGTGACGAAGGATGTTGTAGGTTACAGAGAGACATAGATAAGCTGCAGAGCTGGGCTGAGAGGTGGCAAATGGAGTTTAATGCGGACAAGTGTGAGGTGATTCACTTTGGTCGGAGTAACCGGAATGCAAAGTACTGGGCTAATGGTAAGATTCTTGGTAGTGTAGATGAGCAGAGAGACCTCGATGTCCAGGTACACAGATCCTTGAAAGTTGCCAGAGTTGTTAAGAAGGCATACTGTGTTTTAGCTTTTATTAATAGAGTGATCGAGTTCTGGAACCATGAGGTTATGCTACAGCTGTACAAAACTCTGGTGCGGCTGCACTTGGAGTATTGTGTACAGTTCTGGTCACCACATTATAAGAAGGATGTGGAAGCTTTGAAAAGGGTGCAGAGGAGATTTACTAGGATGTTGCCTGGTATGGAGGGAAGGTCTTACAAGGAAAGGCTGAGGGACTTAAGGCTGTTTTCATTGGAGAGAAGAAGGTTGAGAGGTGACTTAATAGAGACATATAAGATAATCAGAGGGTCAGATAGGGTGGACAGGGAGAGCCTTTTACCAAGAATGGTGACAGCGAGCACGAGGGGGCATAGCTTTAAATTGAGGGGTGATAGATATAGGACAGATGTCAGGGGTAGTTTCTTTACTCAGAGAGAAGTAAGGGTATGGAATGCTTTGCCTGCAACGATAGTAGATTCGCCAACTTTAAGTGCATTTAAGTTGTCATTGGATAAACATATGGACGTACATGGAATAGTGTAGGTTAGATGGCCTTCAGATTGGTATGACAGGTCGGCGCAACATCGAGGGCCGCAGGGCCTGTATGCGCTGTAATGTTCTTTGTTCTATGGTTCAACCTCACACAGTTGCCAGGGAGAGAGGATGGATCCAGTAACTAAGCAACAAGATTCATGAAGGGGACAGAAGGTAATGGTTTCAGCATTCCTAACATTTACTTGAAAGAAATTTCTGCTCACCCAGGAGTGGATGTCAGAGAAGTGGTCTGATAAGTGGTCTGACAAGTGGTCTGACAAGTGGTCTGACAGTGGAGGGAGCAGGTAAGAGAGGAAAAGTGTGGTGGAGCTGGGTGTCATCAGTATTCGTGTGAAAACATGGCTTCAAATTATGTCATCCACGGGCATGTTGACATGAGAATTGGGGTGGGGGTGGGAGAAGGGATCGGCCCTCAGAAATCGTCATGTGACCAGCTACAACTATCATTGCTTGTCATTAAAAAGTTCACTCCCTTAGGAAGGAGGTATCTGTTATCTTTATCTGGTCTGGCCTATGTGTGAGTCCAGGCCTTCAGCAAAATGGAGTGACTCAAAACTAGGCCCTTTGAAATGGCCAAGCAAACCAAAGGTGATTAGCGATGGGCAAAGAAAAAATGCTGGTTCTGCTTGTGGTGCCCACATCCTATGAAAGATTAAAGGAAAAAAACAAATCCCACAGGAGAGTAAAAGGAAAAGAGCTGGTGAATTAGATTTGACAGAAGTACTCGATATTTTGAGGGATTGCACAGACTGAGTTGGGAGCATAATTGTGAACCAGAGAACATGGATTTAAGGTGTTTTGACAAAAAATGTCAAACACGCAGAAACATTACAAAGCGAGCAGTACTGAGCTGGAATGCGCTGCCTGAAGGGGTGTCAGAGGCTGACTAAATTGTAGGCTTCTAAATGCCATTCCATAGATATCTGAAGGGAAAATAACATTGCAGGGTTTTGCAGAGACAATCATTGAGTAGTTCTATCGAGGAGTTGAAAAGTGTGGTGCTGGAAAAGCACAGCAGGTCAGGCAGCATTCGAGGAACAGGAGAGTCGACATTTCAGGTGTAAGCCCTTCATCAGGAATGTGGGGGGAGGGGGGACGGGGCTGAGAGATAAATAAAAGAGTGGGGTGGGGCTGGAGGGTAAGATAGCTTGGAAGGTGATAGGTAGATGAGGTGAGGGAATGATGGTGATAGGTCAGAGTGGAGGGTGGAGCGGAGAGGTGGGAAGGAAGATGGGCAGGTGGGACAGTTCAAGAGGACAGTGCTGAGTTGAAAGATTGGATCTGGGATGAGATGGGGGCAGGGGAGATGAGGAAACTGTGAAATCAACATTGAAGTTGTGTGGTTGGAGGGTCCCAAGGCGGGAGATGAGGCGTTCTTCCTCCGGGCGTCAGGTGGGTAGGGTTTGGTAGTGGAGGAGGCCCAGAACTTTCATGTCCTTGGCAGAGTGGGAGGGGGAGTTGAAGTGGTCGGCCACAGGGCGGTGGGTGTATTCCAGAGATGTTCTGTGAGTTGGCATCCTGTCTTCCCAATATAGAGAAGACCACATCGACAGCAACTGACACAGTGGATGAGGTGTCGAGATGTGCAGGAAAATCTCTGCCGGATATGGAAGGATCTTTTGGGGCCCTGGATGGAGGTGAGGTGGAAGTATGGGCGCAGGTTTGACACCTCTTGCAGCAGAAAGGGAAGAGGCTGGCAGTGGAGGGTGGGTTGGTAGAAGTTGTGGACCTAATGAAGGTGTCGCGGAGGGAATGGTCTCTGTGTATCGGGGTGGAGAGGAAGTTCTATCAAGGAGTCAAGAGTGTGATGCTGGAAAAGCACAGCAGGTCAGGCAGCATCCGAGGAGCAGGAAATTCAACGTTTCAAGCAAAAGCCCTTCATCAGGAATGACCATTCCTGATGAAGGGCTTTTTGCCAGATACGTCGATTTTTTTTTGCTCCTCGGATGCTGCCTGACCTGCTGCGCTTTTCCAGCACCACACTCTTGACTCTAATCTCTAGCATCTGTATTACTCACTTTTGCCTAGTTCTATCAAGGAGTCAGCACAGTGGGTGGATTGAAGCGCCTCTTTTTGTTCTGCATCCCATTGAAGAAGTATACATGTCTAACCCAACATATTTTATGACCAGTCAGGGACCTGTGATGGTTCCTTGGTTAATTTGTGCACACTTGATGTCCATCATGTAATTTAGTTTTGCCGAATACTGAGAGGGAGGGGAAAGAGAAAGGCTCCACGCCCTTTTATCAAACTCTTACTTGCTGGTTTCATTCATCCTCTTCGATCTTTGTTGAGCTCGAACACATCTTGCTGTTCTCAATGACCTAGGATGCTGCAGCTATTTCCGAAAGAAATCTCTGTGTAATGAATGCCCTGAGATTTCACTTTAAATTTGCACTTCACCATAAACCATTGAGGCACACAGTTTATGCCAAAGTAAAGCTCTGCACTTAATATTTTATGCGCCTTCACAAGATTGCCTTGGGCAAAGTTCCCTTGAAGTTCTCTTTGTTTTTTGCTGCACTGTACCACACAGTTCCCTCAGGACTGCTGCATTATTGTACATGTGGATCTTAAAGGTAACACTGTTTGTCTAGAGCCTGTTTGTTTCCTGGGGAGAACATCCCAGATTGATGCATGGCTATGCACCCGTGCAGCTTTGAGGGAATACTGCCTTCCTTCAGAGCGACCTTCGATCAAGGGTGAATAATTTTTTTTTGTTATGCACGCCATTTTTTATTTCTGATCTCCAGCTCTCCACATTCCTTTTTACCATCAAAAACTGTTGACGATTCAGCCAACAAAGGGTTACACTTCTGGTCAGGTAATTGGCATCAAACCCCAAGGAGGTCCTGCTTATCGGTACCGTGAAATACTGCATATACATTATGTATAGTCACACTCCCATGATTTCAGCAGGGTGAGTTTTAAAATGATTTGCTAAAGTTCTTAAAGAATTCCCTGTAATCAGTACGGTAGGAGTTCATGTGTGGCTATATTTGTTCTACAATGCTCAGCTCTTGTTTATTCTCCAAGAAGAGAACTATTCATTTATTAATTAACTGTTCTCTTGAGCCATTCAAATTGATTGTTCTAGCTGTTGACTGTCCCTTGTACAACACCATAATTTGGCAGCTGCTCAATTTTAGGTCTCATGTTTACTATTGTTGACAGCTTGGTTCACCACTTCTCACGTCATCTTGACACAATTCTTGGAACCTGACACTTTGCATTGTTTCGTTCATTCATAGAAGTCAGATGCTCAGCACCCGCAGTTCTGTCCTTTTGTTAATCTATCCTTTTGTTTCTGGTCATCCATAAGTAGGAATGCAGTTGGGATGGGTTGAGAAAGAAGTTAGGCCAAATTCAGCGCTTATTACTATCCAGACCAGCTCAGAAAGGGCTGACGGGTGGCATTTTCATTCAGGCTGATTACATTGTCACACTCATGCAAAGCAAATGACCATTAACATCAGAACAGTTTACTTCTGGTGCACAGATTGAAAGCCTAACGGTACACTGCAATGCCAGTTAGCATTCACGTCAATGACAAGCAATGACCTCAATTGGTGGAGGAAAGACTTACTAGTACTGTGGAAGTTTAACGATTTAAATAAAAGATTATGATCAATGCACTGACACAGCAGGCGAGTCCAGGAATGCACAGCAGCAGCACCCTCTCCTGAGCAGCAGACTTCCCGTGGTCTTTAGCTCAACTAAAGAAATAACACTGGACGGCTCCATACCCACGAGGTAAAAATAATGACTGCAGATGCTGGAAACCAGATTCTGGATGAGTGGTGCTGGAAGAGCACAGCAGTTCAGGCAGCATCCAAGGAGCAGTGAAATCGACGTTTCAGGCAAAAGCCCTTCATCAGGAATAAAGACAGTGTGCCTGAAGCGTGGAGAGAGAAACTAGAGGAGGGTGGGGCGGGGAGAAAGTAGCATACAGTACAATGGGTGAGTGGGGGAGGGGATGAAGGTGATAGGTCAGGGAGTGGGGGGGGGGGGGGGGGGGGGAGGAGTAGGGTGGAGTGGATAGATGGAAAAGGAGATAGGCAAGCCCTGACCTTAAATTTACCTGGACCATCTCTGGCACTTCCCTCCCCTTCCTGGACCTCTCCATCTCCATTAATGACGACCGACTTGACACTGACATTTTTTACAAACACACCGACTCCAACAGCTACCTGGATCACACCTCTTCCCACCCTACCTCTTGCAAAAATGCCATCCCGTATTCCCAATTTCTCCACCTCAGCCGTATCTGCTCCCAGGAGGACCAGTTCCCCCACAGAACACACCAGATGGCCTCCTTCTTTAGAGACCGCAATTTCCCTTCTCACATGGTTAAAGATGCCCTCCAACGCATCTCGTCCACATCCCGCACCTCTGCCCTCAGACCCAACCCCTCCAACCGTAACAAGGACAGAACGCCCCTAGTGCTCACCTTCCACCCTACCAACCTTCGCATAAACCAAATCATCCGCCGACATTTCCGCCACCTCCAAATAGACCCCACCACCAGGGATATATTTCCCTCCCCACCCCTTTCCGCCTTCTGCAAAAACCGTTCCCTCCGTGACTACCTGGTCAGGTCCACGCCCCCCTCCAACTCACCCTCCCATCCTGGCACTTTCCCCTGCCACCGCAGGAACACATCCCACACCTCCTCCCTCACCTCTATCCAAGGCCCTAAAGGAGCCTTCCACATCCATCAAAGTTTTACCTGCACATCCACTAATATCATTTATTGTATCCGTTGCTCCCGATGCGGTCTCCTTTACATTGGGGAGACTGGGCACCTCCTAGCAGAGCGCTTTAGGGAACATCTCCGGGACATCCGCACCAATAAACCACACCGCTCCGTGGCCTATCATTTCAACTCCCCCTCCCACTCTGCCGAGGACATGGAGGTCCTGGGCCTCTTTCACCATCGCTCCCTCACCACCAGACGCCTGGAGGAAGAACGCCTCATCTTCCGCCTCGGAACACTTCAACCCCAGGGCATCAATGTGGACTTCAACAGTTTCCTCATTTCCCCTTCCCCCACCTCACCTTAGTTCCAAACTTCCAGCTCAGCACTGTCCCCATGACTTGTCCAGACTTGTCCTACCTCCCTATCTCCTTTTCCACCTATCCACTCCACCCTCCTCTCTGACCTATCACCTTCATTCCCTCCCCCACTCACCCATTGTACTCTATGCTACTCTCTCCCCACCCCCACCCTCCTCTAGCTTATCTCTCCACGCTTCAGGCTCACTGCCTTTATTCCTGATGAAGGGCTTTTGCCCGAAACGTCGATTTCGCTGCTCCTCGGATGCTGCCTGAACTGCTGTGCTCTTCCAGCACCACTAATCCAGGCTCCATATCCACCCCCCTCACTCTCTCCGGCATGCATTCCCATTCCACGCCTCTCCTCTATATCAAGATACAAATTACATCGACACTATATCTCATGAGTTTAGACAGTTAAGGGGTGATCTAACCAAGGTCTTTAAAATATTGACAGGAAAAGGTCAGGATGGATAAACTATTTCCACAGGTTAGGGATTCTATAACTAAGAGGCATAGTCTGGGAAATTAGGGCTAGACCATTCAGGAGAGATCATAGAATCCCTACAGGCCCTTCGGCATAACAAGTCCATACTGGCCCTCCAAAGAATAACCCACCCAGATCCATGACCCTAACCTATTGTCCTACATTTACCCTTGACTAATGCACCTAACCTGCACACCTCTGAACACTATAGACAATTTAACATGGCCAATTTAGATTAGATTAGATTAGATTAGATTACTTACAGTGTGGAAACAGGCCCTTCGGCCCAACAAGTCCACACCGCCCCGCCGAAGCGCAACCCACCCATACCCCTACATTTACCCCTTACCTAACACTACGGACAATTTAGCATGGCCAATTCACCTGACCTGCACATCTTTGGACTGTGGGAGGAAAACCGGAGCACCCGAAAGAAACCCACGCAGACACGAGGAGAATGTGCAAACTCGACACAGACAGTCGCCCAGGGGTGGAATCAAACCTGGGTCCCTGACACTGTGAGGCCACAGTGCCAACCACTGTGCTGCCCCAAATGTGGAAGTGGTGCCTTAGATGTTAGGAAGCACTTCTACACACGAAGGGCGGTAGAGGTTTGGAACTCTCTTCCACAAACGGCAGTGGTTACTGGATGAATTGTTAATTTTAAATCTGGGATAGTTAAATTTTTATTAAGCAAAGGTACTAAGGAGTATAGGCCAAAGGCAGGTATATGGAGTTAGACCTCCTCCTATTCCTACATTCCTATATCCATTTTAGTTTATGTTTTCATGGAATGTGGACTCTCTGGTTAGACGAACATATTTTGCCTGTCCCTAATTGCTCTTGAGAAGGCGGTGGTGATTTGCCTTCTTGAGCTGCTGCAGTCTATTGTGGGGGGAGTATTCAGCGTAAACTATGAACATAATGTAGGAGAAAGAGCAATAATGAATAATGTTAAAGTAAAACGGTGTACGTGGAGTGAATAGATTCAGAAGTGAGTGGGCAGTTCAGCCTAGTTGGTCTATCCCTAAGTTTAAAAGTATTTGTGCGAACAGAGACAAGTTACTAGTAAATAATCTCTCACCAGTAGCTATTAGGGTTTCAGCCTAACAATTCACTTCAGTTGGGAGGGTCACTGGACCCAAAATGTTAACTCTGATTTCTCTCCACCGATGCTGCCAGACCTGCTGAGCTTTCCCAGTAATTTCTGTTTTTATTTCTGATTTACAGCATCCACAGTTCTTTGGGTTTTTAGTTAGCTTTGTGTGTTTTATTGTTAGTTTTGCAACAACAGCCACAGCATTCCAATGAGTAACCCATTACAGAAGGAGGTCACTTGAGGTCCTGAAAGCTCAGAAGTAAAGGTTTGCATTCACATAGCACCTCTCAAGTCCTCAAGATATCCCAAAACGTTTTACAGCCAATTAGGCACTTTTAAATACAGTCTCTGTTAAAATACAAAAAAAAGCTGGATATGACTGATGTTATTGTAAGGTTTTAACATATCTCTATTGTATTCACCTTTTCATTAATTTCATGAAAGCTTTAATCTGGTTATTTTGAGCTAGTGGAGGGACAGTTTTATTAAGCGTTTGTACAATTCCTCTTGATAATGTCCTGGCACAAGACGGAACAAGATCTGAACAGTTCCATGGTTATCTTGACACTTTAATTTTTTCACGTTAGTAACTGACCTGTAACATCGTTGTGCCTCCAGTGTTCCCCGTTTGCGGTTAACCAGAATACGAAACCATAGCCAAAACTTACCACCAATGTCTCCATAATCACAAGACAAGCAAATGTTGTCCTAATATTAGCTAAGTGTTTGAGTGTTTGGCTACAAGCCGCATTTGGCGGGTTTACAATTTTGTGTTCTGACAGATTAGATTCTGGTGTAGGACTTAAAATGTAAGCCAGCTCAGTGATTTAATTGTTATTTTTATTCCTGTTCAAGGAAATTGTAAAATAAAAAGGCTACTTAAAAAGTAAAGAGAAATGGAAGAAGGCTGGATTATTAGAAATGCTCTTGTTGCCAGGCAGACAATTTATATTTATTGGATTTGTGCTTTTGACAATTGCATGATCTTACCTGATAGAGTCATAGTCATAGAGAATGTACAGCACAGAAACAGACCCTTTGGTCCAACCTGTCCACGCCGACCAGATATCCCGACCCAATCTAGTCCCACCTACCATCACCCAGCCCATATCCCTCCAAACCCTTCCTATTCATATTACCATCCAGATGCCTTTTAAGTGTTTCAATTGTACCAGCCTCCACCACTTCCTCTGGTGACCTTTTTATTATTTTTTAAAGCCTCTTTCTCAGCACTATCTGCATTTGGTATTGATCTATATGCAGTCCTGTGTGAAAGATTCTGCATATCAGAGAAGTCACTATATCTGGTTCTCTCAGATGTCAGCAAATCATTCTCATAGAATCCCCAGTGTGGATGCAGGCAATTTGGCTCATCAAGTCCATACTGACCCTCTGAAGAGCATCCTACCCAGACCCATCCCCCCCCCAACCTTATCCCCATACATTTCCCATGGTGTATCCACTTAACCTGCACATCTTTGGACTGTGGAAGGAAACCAGAGCACCAGGAAGCAACCCAAACAGACATGGGAGAATGTGCAAATTCCACATAGACAGTCACCTGAAGTTGGAATTGAATCCAGGTCCCTGGTGCTGTGAGCCAGCAATGCTAATCACTGAGCCACCATGCTATCCTTGGAGTTGACCACATCCTCTTGTCCCTTAGTGAGTTCGGGGTATTAGCGATGATTAGGTGAAAGTGGGTACTGCAGATGCTGGAGATTAGAGTCAAGATTAGAGTAGTGCTGGAAAAGGACAGCAGGTCAGGCAGCATCCAAGGAAAATCAATGTTTTGGGCAAAAGCCTTTCATCAGGAATCAGCTACGATTGGCAACCCTCAGTGGTCTGTGATAAATGGCAAAAACAGACCCTGTTCCAGTCAGCGACTACCACTGTCCAGCTAATCAGATATTGTGGATCATCCTCAGTTTTGGGATTATGTGAAAGGAGCTGACATTATGGGACCCACAATGCACTAGAATCACATTCCACAGTCTGGGTTTAGCCTTAGTCAGAGTAAAGAGTGTGGTGCTGGAAAAGCACAGAAGGTCAGGGAGCATCCGAGGAGCAAGAGAGTCGATATTTCCAGCATAAGTCCTTCACCAGGAATGTCCAGTGCCACACTTTGTGACTCTGACTTCTCCAGTATCTGCAGTCGTCACTTTCTCCTTCAGCCGTAGTCAGTGTGACATCCTTACAATTTGACATACTTGAACAGTGTCCATCGCTCTCATTATGCAAGCAGTGATGGAGGAGAACTGACAATTGACTAAATCTCAACAATACCTGGAAACTGATTGATGAATAATATTAAAAGGGAGTTGGACAGCAAGTTGATGTTGAGGAACTTCCTGGGTCACAGGCAGAGTAAGTGGGGGTGTAGGACCGAGCAGGACTGCTCTTGCAAGGGACCAACAGAAACAGAACAGTCACCTCTTGTGCTGTAAGTTTCACAGACCTGCATTTATGTAGTGCCAAAGCATTTCACCAGAGCATTATCAAAGAAAATTTGATGGCAAGTCAGCGAAGAAGATCCTGGCACAGATCAAATGTTTGATCAAAGCTAGATGTTTCACAGAGCATGTTAAAAGTGGATGGGCTGTGAGAGAGGAGGAGAGATTGTAAAAATAGAATCAGGAACCTACGGACTCAGGGGAAGGTGTAGCTACCATTGATGGAGTATTAAAAGTCGGGCATGTGCGAGAGGCCAGAAGATGACATCTAGGACGGATCTGGGGATGGAGAGGATTTCAGAGATAGTGAAGGGGTGAGTCCATGGTAAGATTTGAAGACAGGGAAGTGTTTTCATGTAAATCAAATCAGGAAGTGTTGGAGAAATTCAGCAGGTCTCCTCTGCAGATGCTGCCAGACCCACACATCCTCTTCATTTTTTGATGAGTTTTCACAGTCTTGCTTCCAATTAAGCAAGCCCTATTACTGTTCACCTAATAGATCATTCCAAACATTGACCACCCTTTGTGATCTGAGTTTAAAATGCATCAAGGGTCCCTCCACAGACAATGGGAGGCAGCAGCCATGGCTGGGTATTCTGTTTTAAATGGCTGAGGGGTGGCCAGGATTCTAAGAATTCCTGGAGGATTCTGGGGAGGGAGCACACCCTTCTTTCTAGACCCACCCAATTCACAGAGAAAGACTTTTTTAAAGCTTACTTCGATCTCCTTTGACCAGTGAGACTTTCCTCACTCGTCATTCGTATTATGTTGTATGTTTTTAACTTTTAAAAAGCCCTGGTCAATTTTAGTGTAATTTTTCAGGACTGGAATATACACTATGTCATTGAACATTGGACAGATACAGTAGGCCCTTCGGTCCATCATGTCTCTGCTGACCCTGATGTCATTCCAAAGTATTGTTCTCTCTATTCCCTGTTCATGTGTCTGGATGCATCATTTTAATCGAGATCTTAATTTCAACCCCTTACCACTGACTTCTATTTCTGTCTGGGGTTGGATTTAAAATGGAGATGCAGGTGTTACAAATACGGAGAGATTTTGCTATCTGCTGGCTGATGGTCAGAAATCTTTCTCCCCTGCAAGGATCCCTTCCAAGGATCTGGGAAAGAGATACCAGCTTGAAAATAAAAGCTATGGACTGCAGCTTCTTCCCTCACTGGAATGAAGTTGCCCACAAGATCCTCTGGCTGTGCAGCTGCTATAGTCAATAAAAAAACCCAAGGTCACCAAGTGTCACTGATCCATATTCCCGCACATCGTCCATTCCAAGCAACTATGTTGCATGATCAGAAGATTTCACTTCAGAATGTGTGGAATTACAGCAAACTATAGAATCATAGAGGTCTACAACAAGGAAAAAAGACCATTTAGTCCACCAAGTCTGTGCTGCTCAAAACCAACCGCCTAATTATTGGAATTTCATTTTCCAGCACTTGGCTCATAACATTATATACTTTGACATAACAATAATATGTATTAGGGTTTCTGTGTCTACCATTTAATAACAATAGTCAGTTCTGAATTAAGTTATAGATTTTAAATTATATATTAAGATATATTATATAATAATTAATATTAATATTATGAATAAGCAATTCAGCTCATCTAGTTCCTTCTGGTGTGCATATTCTTAAGCCTCCTCCCATCTTCCATGTCTTACTCAATCAGTGTTACCCTATTGCCATTTCTGCCATATACATATTTCATCTCCTTTCATACTATTCACTTCAACTGCCCTATGGTGCTATGGTTCCACATTTGCATCGCACTCTGGGCAAAGCAGTTTCTTCTGTTTGATCTTGTTGGTGACCGTCCATATATTTTGCTCACCAACCTTTGTAAAACGTTTCAGAATTTTAAAGACCTGAATTCAGTCACCCCTCAACCTTCTTTTTCCAAGACATGAGGTGATCCATGATGGATATAATCTCACAATTCCAGTATCATCCTGAGAATCTTTTATCACACTCTCTCCACTATCTCTATGTACCTTATCAGGAAATTGTAACTAGTATTATACCTAGTAGTCCAACTGTGGTCTAACCAAGGTTCAATATAGCTTTAGCTGAACTGCACTTCAATGCAATCTATTAATAAACCCTCGGGGTTTGTTTGTATTTTTTTGGATGTTAATAACTCAAGGCACAACTCTTAATACTTTGTATTTTCATTATTACCAGATCCATTCAGATCTCTCCCCAATTTAGATTCTTATTTTCCAAGTAATATATGACCATCTTCATGTCCTGATCAAGTTGTAATGCTTCCCACTGAGTTCGGTCGAAATTCATTTGTTAATCTCAGATCTACCTGAAAAGCAACACTTGCATTTATATAGTGCATTCCATGAGCACAAATTGTATGCAACTGTTTTACAGCCAATATTTCTTGGGATATAAGAGGAAAGTCACCATAGTGCCAATTAGAGAGAGATGATTGGCGGTGGTTTAATCTGATGGTCACCACTCCTCAGGTGAGGTCTGAGGTTGAGAAGGTAGGACTTTATAGTGACGTCAGCTGAAACTGTGCATTTGGCATCACTCTGAATCACATACCAACTGTCCAGCCAGCTAAGCTAACTTTCTTTTGAGGTGTAGTCACTGCTGTAATGTAGGAGATGTGGCCACAACATGCCCATGACAAGCTCCATCAGACAGCGGTGTGGTGACGACCACGTAATCTGTTCATTCGGAATGTTGACTGAGGGATAAATATTGGCCAGGACGCTGGAGATAACACCCAATGACCTTCTTCTAAATGATACACATGTGGTCTTTTATATCGATCGGTGGATGGAGCCTCAGTTTTAAAAAAGCACTCTGCCCTTCGATACTGCATTGAAGTGTTAGCTAACATTTATGCACTCAAATTCTGAGTAGGATCTGAAGACTTTATAATTCAAAACAGATAGTACCAACAACTGAGCCACAGCTGGCACATTACAAGTAAAACCCTGGAGGTCAGGGATCAGTAGTCAGTGTCGGTGGGGGGGGGGGGGGGGGGGGGGGGGGGCGGTCAATAAAAATCAGCAGACAGATTATAAACTTCATGTAAACACTCAGTACTCTGAAAGGGACAGAAAAGAAATACACATATGAAGTTATCTCTTCACATCTCTCAGAAACACTGCGAAGCACATCACACATAATAAATGGCTTTGAAGTGTGCTTGTGGGGTAGGCACCTATCCAGTTTATGTAAAAGGTCCCTGAGTAGCAATCAGATAAATAACAAGGCAATCTCTTAGCCAGTCAAAATAGGTTAAAACCAAAAAGAAAAGCCCTCTTCAAATGGCTGTTCGACTCAAAACAGAATTTTTTTCTTTTTCAAACTTTGGATCAACATTTTGTTTTTGGCAAAGTCCCCCTGCTATTTCTGCACTCTTGATATAAAACAAACAAAATACAAGGGGGTGCTGGGGGTGGCGAAGCTCAGACATATTTCTATACGTGGCACAGCCAACAAACACAGCATCCTGACTGGATTCCGTTTACTTACTGGAATAATTCAATGCAGCCTCCTTGATAACCAGCCAACATTGGCTCTTCGCGTGTTGTTTACACCGACTCCTGACAGCACTGCGGTCAATACTGGGAAAGTATTAAAGTCAAAACATAGTCCCTCTCACTTCACAGGCCTGTCAGTAACTTATTTTCCCTGTTTTTGTAAATGCAGGCACAATTCCATATAAGTCAACGGCTGGAGGGACCGCCTCCAAGTGTAATCCCACCTCTTCATGTACCGTCGGAACCTCAGCTGTTAGTCATGATCAAAGCCTGTCTAAATCCTCGAACTGGAAGCTACCACTGATGTAGTCCCACCCTCCCCTCTCTCACTTCAGCTGAATGATTTGTTTCAGTACTGCAGTGTCCTGCAGTAAGAAAGCCTCTGATTAACGATTCAGGACAATTTCCACTCTGGCCAGGCTGACACCGTGAAACTTGTAAAATAGGACAGTCTATCCTTCCTCCCACACTGGGTCGCCAGAGAGTCAGTCTGTGACCAGCACTGAGGGGTGCACAGCTTAAACTTACAGTGACTGCTGATTGTCAGAGATTTCCTGTCCCGTGGCCTCGTCATTTCCCTCACTGACACTCTGACAGATGTTGTTACTGAATAGTTACCCTATCAAATCAGCAGATCTGAACATCTCTCCCAGCAGAACCTGGCAAGGGAGGTCACTCTGTTGGTGAATGCCTTTCTGTATGCAGAGGAGAAAGGCCTCAATTAAAACTAGCTTTGTAGATTTGGAAATCATTGATACTTTCAGGTTTTCTGTCTAAACTCTGTCCAACAATGCTGTGCTTTTTGATGCAAATTCAAGCTCTCTCAAGAAGCATCACAAAAGGCGGGATCAGATAACGATTAGGAATCAGAAACAGTAAGGGGAGGTTAACCAGGAATATGAAGTTGGGGAACAATAGAACCAAGAGGAAGGGTTGAATAAAAGGGTTTTTGGAATTAGAATTAGCCTTTATTGTCACATATACTCAATGAGTATAGTGAAACAGTTATACATTACCACTTACAGCACTGACTTAGGTCCAAAGGTACCTAGTTACAGCTTCTTTAGCTACAAGATCTTAGACAATTGAGAAATAAAATGTCCACCATTGCAGGAATAAAAGTTCGGAATGACAGAGCACGCTGGGCCCTAGCTTCCAGTCCACACTGGGCCCTGGCTCCAGACTGCACTGGCCTTCACCTTGACGAAGATGAGGCTGGAAGTTTTAAGTTTTGGTGCTCCAGCAAGGGCTAAAAAAAATCTTTCGCTGTCTACCTCCTCTGAAAATGTTATACTTTACATTAACAGCACCTCCCATTTTTATAAAGTGTGGAAATACCTGTACCCATTTTATTCTCCAATGGTAATTTTGAGATGCCCTGTGTTCCCTGCTGCTTTTCAATTTCCATTTTAAGCCCACTTCACTGTCTATTTTGCAGCTTTAAACACGTGTAATTTCATCATTACGACCTTGTTATGCGGACACACTGTGAAAAGAGATTTTCTGTCAAAGGTTTTAGTCTTGCACTCATCAGGACACAATTACAAAAACACCAAATCTTAAGGTGAATAATAATTTATACTGACTGAGAAGAGGGTGTCAACCAATCAGCATTCTAGAATCATATAGCACAGAGGCTCTTTGAACCATCACATCTGTACTGCCAAAGCTGCACTAAGTCTACACCAGTTCCATGTTCCAGCATTAGACTCGCTATCATGGATTATAAACTGTTGTTCCGTTTCAGATTTGGTATTCTTGCAATTTTGTCCTAATGAATTCAAGACAAAAAACCTTGACATGATGTCTCTTTCTCTGCAGTACTTGAGTCCTATACTGCCACGTGAGTATAATCATGAGCTCATTATCATGTAGTCTCCCATTTAGTGAAGTCCCAGTTGTTGCTGTGTTATCAGAGGAGGCATTACAGAGCAGAGGACCATTGAGAATTTGAATAAAATGGGTACAGGTATTTCTAAAAATGACAAGTGATCTTAATGTAAAGTATTACACATACAGAGGAGGTATAACCCTTTGGGAAGGTAGATATTGAAAGGTTGAACTCTTGTGAACATAGGATATATAGTTAGTAAGTTTGCAGATGACACCAAAATTGGAGGTGTAGTGGACAGCGAAGAAGGTTACCTCAGATTACAACAGGATCTTGATCAGATGGGCCAATGGGCGGAGGAGCAGCAGATGGAGTTTAATTTAGATAAATGTTAGGTGCTGCATTTTGGAAAGTCAAATCAGGGCAGGACATATACACTTAATGGTAAGGTCCTGGGGAGTGTTGCTGAACAAAGAGACCTTGGAGTTCAGGTTCATCGTTTCTTGAAAGTGGAGTCGCAGTAGATAGGATAGTGAAGAAGGTATTTGGGATGTTTGCCTTTATTGGTCAGTGTATTGAATATAGGAGTTGGGAGGTCATGTTGTAGCTGAACAAGACACTGGTTAGGCCACTATTGGAATACTGTGTGCAGTTCTGCTCTCCGTGCTATAGGTAGGATGTTGTGAAACTTAAAAGGGTTCAGAAAGGATTTACAAGTGTTTTGCCAAGGTTGGTGGGTTAAGTTATAGGGAGAGGCTGAATAGACTGGGGCTATTTACCCTGGAGCATTGGAGGCTGCTGGGTGACCTTATAGAGGTTTTTATAATCATGAGGAGCTTGATTATAAAATAGATAAGGACTTTTCCCCAGGGTGGGCATTCCAAAACTACAGGTTTAGGGTGAGAGGGGAAAGATTTAAAAGGGACCTAAGGGGTAACCTTTTCACACAGGTACGTTTATGAAATGAGCTGCCAGAGGAAGCGGTGGATGCTGGTACAATTACAACATTGAAAAGGCATCTGGATGGGTATATGAATAGGAAGGGTTTTGAGGGATATTGGACCAAGTGCTGACAAATGGGACTCGATTTATTGACGATATCTGGTCGGTGTTGTCGAGTTGGACAGAAAGGTCTGTTTCTGTGCTGTACACCTCTATGACTGTATGACTCTATTCCCTTTGCTGGAGAACCTAAAATTAGGAAGTCATCATCTCCAGATAAGGGACCAACCATTTTGAACTGAGTTAAGGAGATGTTTCTTTACCTAGAGAGTTCTGAAACTTTCACACTCGCCACCCTAGAGGGCAGTGCATGCTCATGGAGTCAATGAAGATATTCAAAGTCAGATAGATTTCTGTACACTGAAGCAGTGAAGAGGTAGGGCAATTGGACTGGAAAGTGAAAATTATGTAAATATCCAGTCGTGATCCCCCTGAATGGTGTGGCAGGATGTGGGATTGCCAACAGCGTCCCTGGATGGGGGAGGACCACTCATCAGAGACCTCTGTGCCCAAAGACTGGAATTAAGAAGAGGCAGCCCTGGCTTTAATTCCTTCCCATTCCACACCCTGCCCCCACTCCAGCCACCAGATTGCTTGATGTCCTCATCCAAACCCCACCCATTCCCCTGGCTATGACAATGCCTTGAAAATTGTGGGGGGAGGTGGGGTGCACCAACGGGTTCCTGAGCTGAGACCAGGGCATTTTAAGCTCTGAGCACAACAATGCTTGCTGCAGAACTCTGTTCATGCCTCCCCATCAATGTCTGCCAACCAGGGCCCTACCCTATGGAGGTCGAGCGACAAGAAGCCATTTTAACTTTCTTATCACAGGACGCAGGTCTTGGGGGATCGGAGGCAAGGGCCGGAGTGTGGCTTTTAGAAGCCGACACCTTTCCCCCCACCTCACCCTCATGAATCAAGGTGTGACACTGAGCCACATGTGAAGGCATTTGGACAGAAGCTTGATGGATGACGTTTAAGAAGAACCTCAAAGTAGAATGGGATGTACAAAACTGTAAGGAGCAAATTCCAGAGCTCGGGCTTTGGCAGCTGAAGGCATGGCCACCAAGCGAATATGACTGATGAGGATGATGATGATGCATTGTTATCTGTTGAAGTGGTATCCTGACACGTACAAACATATCTTTCAATGTGTGATATTGAGTCCTGTAAATATGTTTTCTGAGAAATGGCATTGCTATTACATGGAATGTGAAATAACTCCCCAGAGGCTATAATCCCGTTTTCAAGTCACCCTTTGTTTACATGAGCTAGCTTTTAGAGTGAACAAAACCTCTGACACTCCTGTTTATATCTGTCAGACAAGGTTCCCTGATTGGACCAGGTTAACAGCCCCAATCAGGGAACTCATATTCCATGATGTCCACTTGGCTAATCTCATTACAATCACGACAGAATGTACAGTACAAAACCAGGCCAGACAGTACAAGGAAAAGTGTTTATGCTCCAAGCAAGCCTCACTGTTGTATGATCCATTCAAATAATCATCTAATCCTTTCTTTCTCCTGTAATTATATAAATTCCTCTTAAATGCATCTAAACAATTCACCTCAAATACTATTTGTGGTAAGAATGTCAGCACAAGATAAACAAGAACTGCGTGTACAGCTGACAACCTACCTTTTTTTTCAGAGTAGCACAGCACAGATGAGGTCCTTTGGCCCATTGAATCTGCACTAACCTATTCATACCAATCCCACTTCCCAACACTTCGCCCATTGTCTTGAATGTTACTTTTTAAGGGTTGTGAGGTTTCCTGTCTTACTGCACTCCTAGGCAGAGCATTCCAGATTTCCACCCCCCTTTTCCTTAATTCCTCTCTAAACCTCCTGGGTTTCAGATAACATTTTGTCCTGCCCTCAGTTATTGACTCTTTGACAAAGGGGAACAGTTGCTTTCTATCCTCTCTGCCCATGCCCCTCATAATCTCATTCAACTCTACCAGGTCTCCCCTCAATCTTCTCTGTTCCAAAGAAAACAACCTGAGTTTATCCAGCCATTCTTCATCGCTTCATCCCAGGCAACCTTCAAGTGAATCTTCTAATTCTGCTCCTAATTCATGTTGTGTGTTCAAGCTTACTCGAACATTCAATAAAGTCATGGGTGATTTTCTGCATGACCTCCCTTTTGCCTCCATATGCCTTAGTGCCCTAGAATCTATCACCTCAGCCTTGGAGAGACTCAATGACTGAGCCTGCACAGGTCTATGGGGGCACCGAAGCGTAATGATTCACAACTCTCTGAGTGAAGAAAGTTTTCATCACTGTCCTAGATAGCTAGCCCCCTTATACTGAAAATTTGAATCTGGTTTCCAACTGTCCAATCAGTGAAACAAGCTTCTCATCTTCTATCCTGGATGGTCTTCTGTGAAAAAATTAATATGGTTTTAGGGGTGGCACGGTGGCTTAGCAGTTAGCACTACTGCCTCACAGCACCAGGGACCCGGGTTCGATTCCTGCCTTGGGTGACTGTGTGGAGTTTGTTCATTCTCCTCGTGTCTGCGTGGGTTTCCTCTGGGTGCTCCAGTTTCCTCTCACAATCCAAAGATATGCAGGCCAGGTGAATTGGTCATTCTATATTGCCTGCAGTGTGAGGCGCATTAGTCAAGGGTAGATATAGGGTAGGGGAATGGGTCTGGGTGGGTTACTCTTCAGAGGGTTGCTGTGGACTTGTTGGGCCGAAGGGCCAGTTTTCACACTGTGGGGAATCTAGTGTAACTTTCTGGATCTACATCCAACTCTTCAAAACTCCCAGAGAATAGTAATCTAATCTAATCTAATCCAGGCTCAATGGTAATGAGCTCCACATTCTAATCATGCAAACAATCTGGCAGTTGGGGGAAATGAACACTTACAAAATAGATAACCGGCCCATTCTAAGCATCAAATTAAAAAGGAAGACTTACATTTTGAAAGCACCTTTCATAATCTAGGCATGTCCCAGCACCTTGTTGCAAAAGGCAGAGTCATTATTTCCACTGGCTGGAGATTCTAGAACTAGGGGCACAGTCTGAGAGTTAGTGTCAGACCGTTCAGGAGAGAAATTAGGAAGCATTTCTACATACAAAAGGTGATAGATATTTGGGACTCTTGCCTACAAACAATGTTGATGCAGGATCAGTTGTTAATTTTAAATCTGACATAGATAATGTTTTGTTAACCAAAGGCATGATGGGATATGGTCTAAAAGCAGGTACAAGGGGACCTCGATTGTCCGAATATCAATTATCCGAAAATCAGATTATCCGAAAGAGATCTCGAGGTCCCGATAGAAACCGGGTTGGGGGTGGGTTTGGACCGGGTTGGGGGTGCGGTGTTGGACTGGGTTTGGGGGTGGGGACGGGGATGGGGGCGGGGGGTGGATTGGGACCAAGGTTGGGTAGGATGGGGGTGGGTGGGCGGGGTGTCGTACAATACATGCTGCTGCACCGAGCCCGAGAGGAAAGGCTTTTAAACGATTTTCCGAATAATCGATTATCTGAACGAAATAGTGCCCACCCATCTCGTTTGGATAATCGAGTTTCCACTGTATATGGGGTTGGGGCACAGACTAGCCATGATTACATTGAAAGGCGGAACAAGTTTGAGGGGCTGAATGGTTTACTTGCGTCCCAATGTTTCCATCTTGGAGGAAACGTGACAGGTTTACAGTGAGCTTCAATAGACAGCGATATAATAATGACCAGATGCTGTAGATTGAGGGATAGATCTGGTGGGGACGCTATGTACAAGCAGACACACCTTCCTGCTCACAGAGGTTTGAATTTAAAAAATAGTGCAGATGAAGCCAGAGTCTAAATATATTCTCCATCTACTGAACCTGTCAGTTTTTATTATGTAGACTGACAAGATGTCCCAAACAATTTGAATGCAGCTGAGTTGCAGGGGTGGGTAGGGGAAATTGCAGAAGAATCAAGGTGATTTTTTTTAACAAGGAAAATGACAAATTGGGCTTCAGAAAAATTCATGCTATTGACAAACATCAACAGAGTGCTGTCTTTTTGAGATGACAATGTAGAAGGAGTAATTACAGATCCTTTTCTCTCAGAACTGCTTTCACATTATCTGCAAGGACAGAATAAATAGAGTGATGCTATTTTGTAAAGTGTTTCCAAGCTTTTAGCAATAAAAAGGAAATGTGGCTGCTCAGTATGAAGGTGCAGTCTCCATGTGACCATGAACCAGACAAAACAGCAAGTTCCTTGCATTGCTCTGCAGTCTGTTTTAAATGAGTAGCTTTCAACTGTAAAGCTGAATAAAAGGAAAACAGGAGCAGGAATAAGCCATTCAGCCTTTCGAATCTGCTCAAAACGATCGTAGCGGATCATCCAACTCAGTGTCCTGTTTCTGCTTTCTTTCCGAACCTCCTGATCCCCAAGACCTATATGTGGCTCCTTGAAAGCACTCATTTTGGCCTCAACCACATTCTGTGGTAGAGAATTTCCACAGGAACACCACTCTCTGGGTGAAGAAATGTCTCCTCAACGCAGTTCTAAATGACTTAGCGCATATCTGTTTGCTTAATTTCAGTGACTGCTATATAAGGACAGCCAGGTCTTGTTGCACTTACCACTTTCCCAATCTATCACAATGCATTGAACAATCTATCTTTCTGTTTTTGCTACCAAAGTTGATAACCTCATACTTCACCTGCCAAGCATTTGCTCGCACTTACGTTCAGGTTCATAGCAATTGTCCTGGAGTTCCCAGGTCGGATCGCTGTCCAATAATGCCTGCTGGAATATGTGCATGTAAACTTATCACTGGGAAGATTTACATCACAGAAAGAGGCCATTTGGTCCATGGTCTCCATGCAAGCCAAACAAACAGAGCTTTCAATCTTAACCTTATGTTATGGAAATGTTGAAAGAGTTTAACACTGATGTTGCTGGAGTTTTTCATCTTATATTCATCAGGACAAATGCACGAAAGCTAAATTTCAAATGGTCACAACAATTTATACCATGAGAGAGACTAGAGCTGATTGGTTAATAAGTTGACCCTGGCTGAGGTGTTGCCATGCAAAATACTTTGGCTGGCCAAGCTTCTAGCCAGTTCGCTATAGCTATAGTTTCCCTTTGCTTCCTCATAGCAATACTTAAGCCAATCAGAGTTGAACTGCTGACCAATCAGCATCCTTTTCTCCTGTAGTGTAAACTGCTGACATTCTCATGCTAGCCGTAGTGTGTACCAGACAGAAAGATTCATCAATGTATTTCTCTTTTCAGCAACGTGGCAGACTTACTAGCAGCTGGGTAAAGCTCACATGAGGGTGACACGGTGGTTCAGTGTTTAGCAATGTACCAGGGACTGTGTTCGATTTCATCCTCGAGCAACTGTCTGTGTGGATTTTGTATGTTCTCCCTGTCTCTGCGTGAGTTTCCTCCGGGTGCTCTGGTTTCCTCCCACAATTCAATGATGTGCAGGTTAACTGGATTGGCCATACTAAATTGCCCATACTGTGCAGGAATGTGTAGGTTAAGTGGGTTTGCCATGGGAAATGCAGGGTGACAGGGATAGGGTAGGTTGGTGGGGTCTGGGTGGGATGCTCTTCAGAAGGTCGGTATGGATTTGATGGGCCGTTGGGTGCACTGCAGATTCTCTGAACAGTGAAATGTCAACAAGTAACACACGGTATCTCAGTGGTTAGCACTGCTGCCTCACAGCGCCAGGGACCCAGCTTTGATTTCAGCCTCAGGCAACTGTCTGTGTGGAGTTTGCACATTCTTCCTGTGTCTGGGGGGGGGGGGGGGGGGGGGTTTCCTCTGGGTGCTCTGGTTTCCTCCCACAATCCAAAGATGTGCAGGTTTGGTGAATTGGCCTTGCTGAATTGCCCATAGTGTTCAGGGATGTGCAGGTTAGGTACATTAGTCAGGGGTAAATGTAGAGTTATATGGTGGGGGGTTGGTCTGGGTACATTACTCTTCACAGGGTTGGTGTGGATTGTTGGGCCAAATGGCCTGTTTCCAGACTGTAGGGATTCTATGAAAACTCTATGAAATCTGATGCAAAGACATTGGGGGACAGCACATGAGCAATTCCTTACCCCGCAATCATTGGGAAAGGAGTAGACAGTTTTAACTTCAGGCAGTAATAGATAATTGTGACAATCTATCCATTTAGCATTACTCTCAATTTTCATTACAGTAAAATGAAAACTTGGGTGTGCATGCTGGGAATCTGAAACAAACAAAAACCTGAAATTGCAGGAGTTAACATTTGGATTCCAGTTCCTCAATTCTGATGAAGGGTCATATCTCATGTGAAACATTAACTTTGTTTCTCTCTGCCAGCCCTGCTGAGTTTCTCCAGCCCTTCCTGTTTTTGTTTGTCCCCATTTTCATTTCTCATGTTGCTCCCAGTCAATCAATCCAGGTATTTAATGCGTGGTCTGTCAATGTAAAGTGACAGTTTAACCTTTCATCTGAAACGAGAAATGCTCCCAAGCAGCTTTAAAGATTTAAAATTTATCTTTAATTTATCTGTAAATTAATCAATTTTGTCAATTAATCAACATTCAGTTGCAAAGAAATGACAATTTGAGATATTCAATTCACCTCACTTTCACTCTTTCAGGAATTTAATGAATATTCTCTTGCCTTCATTTCTTGAGATCATGTATCTGCTTTGAAAGCATTCACTACAAGAACAATTAAATCACACTGTGCTAACGGAATATCCATTAATAAAGCTTTCGGATTACACGACTTAGCTTCAAAAACATTAAGCAGCAAAGATTCCAGGGGAACAGCTGTGCTTCAGCTGGGAGTCCTCTCATCTCTGACTGACAAAGCTCTGGGTACGAGGCCCACTCCAGGACATATCCCTAAAGCTCAGGACTGACGCTGAGTGTAGTAACTGAGGACACGGTGCATTGATGCTGTGTTTTGGGTGATCCAATCTACCCCCATCTTGTGCTGGATTTAAAAGATTCCATGGCACGATTTCTAGGAAGAGTGTTAGGTCTGGTGTCCTGGCTGATTTTTATTCCTCGGTCATTGACGTGGAGATTCTCTGCTCATTGTCACATTGCTTTAGTGGAAGTCTATAGTGAGCTGTGTTTCCCACATTAAAATAGTGAGCACACTTCTGAAGAGATTATGTCCAGTAGTTGTGAAAAGTGTTAATGTACCAGTTTTTCTTTTTAACAGCAATGGGACTGTGCTGACCGCAACACCATAAGATGGAACCTCGATGTTACTTGATTGGCTCTGTGTGTGTTTCTCTCTGAACTGCCCCCAGGACAAACCCGTCTTGGGGAGGGGACCTCAAATCAGTGCTAGACCCCCCCCCCCCGCCACCTCCCCCCCACCCCTGTGGTCCACTCCCTGAATATTAAGGGACTGACACCTTCTGTATTCCATGATAAAGAAACATACTTTAAGCCAATAAAAACTAAAAGAACTGCAGATGCTGTAAAGCAGAAACAAAAATAGAAATTGCTGGAAAAGCTCAGCGAGTCTGGTAGCATTTGTGGAAAGAAATCAGAGATAACGTTTCAGGTTACTCGACATTTATTGCCTACCCCAAATTCTTCTGGAGAAGGTGGCAGGGACCTGTCTTCTTGAACTACAGCAGTTCTTGGGATGTAGGGACTCTCAGACTGTTCTTACAGAGAGAGCTCCAGGATTTTGACCCAGTGTCAGGAAAAGAACAGTGATATGTTTCCAAGTCAGGATGGTGTGAGTAAGTTGGAGGGGAACCCCATGTGCGGCAGAGCCTGTACTTCATGCATTGGATTTATCAGCCTTCCCTGAATCCATCAAACCAGAATAGAAGCAAGTCATCCCAATTCTGCAGAACTACCTAAGAGCAAAGAAAGGTTCACCTCAAGTGAACTCAGCTCCAATGAAACGGTCCAGCTCATGAAGTTCCCTTGGAAGAATCATTCGTACAATTGAAAACAGCTTGACAAGTTGAGTCTTTCCAGCCACGCGTGTGCAGTCACAGTGGGATTTGGAATTTGGAAAACTAACCGATAAGTTATAAGTTGGCCTTCAGACCTGGTACTAACATTTACTAACACTTTTTTCCTGTAGCTTCTCCTGATGAAAGTATTAACTCCTTGTCACTGTGGTTCAAAGGGCGACACTGCATGAGGGGCCATTAGTTAGGTCCTAGTCTTGAGTGATCCCAGTTATTTCCCGGAAGCAGCTCGTCTGTTTATTTCTCCAAGCTCCTACACTTTCCTCTTCGGTTGCCCATAGGGTGCCTTGCATTTTCAATTCCAATAACCAATATGACTGGAGAAAAGATTCCATGAGGTTGTTTCCTGTTTCCTTCCCCATACGTATTTAAAGGAAACACAACCCACTTCCCAAAGGGTCCTCTGACTGTACCTTGTACCTTGTGATTCCACCTCTTCTGCCAACCCCACTGAGCATTTTTTGGTTTTGTCATTAGTCATGGCTGAGCATAGAATTCTTCCTTGGATTCTGGGGTAGTGTGTGAAAAGGTGGGCACTACCACTGCTGAAGTCTTAACATATGCACGCCACATTTGAGGCATGACATTGTTGCTTAATGCCGTTCTCTGCCAAAATCTGCACCACATTTCCCTCATCCCCAACACTGGCGATCATGGGTTTCAATCGAAATCTAGCAAGCAACCACTCCAGGCCAACACTATAGGGCAGTATTGAGGGAGTGCTGCATTTCTAAAGGCACTGTCCCTTAGGTGGTCGTGAAAGAACCCAAAGAGAAACAAGTCTGTTCCGAACCAACATTCAACCCTCAACCGACACCACCAAAATAGATGAGCTGGACATTTACTTCATTGATATCTTATTGTGTCTAATTTTGTCCACCAGATATGCTGACATAATAAGATTTACATTTTCAAAAAGAAATGTTATTTCAGTGGATTTAGGGTATTCCGAGGTTGTGACAGGCACTATACAAATGCACATTTCTTTCTTTCTCTTGCTCTCAAAGGCTGAGATCAACTAACTAAACACAGGATACAATGAATCTGGAAAGCTAAGCTTTGCACTTGTTAAACCCAGTGAGCTATCATAGTGCCCTATGATTTAGCTTTGTGCAACAGCCCCCTCTTCCTGGGTCATACGCTGGTGGAGCTGAGGGAGAACAGCGCACTGCCAGTACATCAACGTGTCTGCAACAACTTGCCTTTATGTCGGACCATCACTGTAACAAAAGGGCCCAAAGTGCCTTGAAGCAGCACAATGACACAGCAAGAATGTGATATTGTAGAGCTGCATTTATTGGCAAGAACACCGCTAAGTGGAGCTTTGCAATTGTGAAAGGTAGGAGTAGCACCTAACTGAATGTTAGGCAAAAAGGACCAACAAGTCTGTTGTGTCAAAATTCATTGCAAGCGATAAACAAGTCACAAGACTGCAAAGACTTCTTACATTAAATTTTAATGTAGTTTTAAAATATGGAAAACACAATTGGTACGTTTCTTTGCAATCTGATGCTTCTGATGACTTTTAAATCTCTACATAGGGGTATTACAACATTAAAATTTAACTCAGAGGCTATTTTACAGTTAGCAGAAGTGCAACTTGTAAATACATTTAGAGGCTGTTTATAATTGTTGCAGAGTTTCCCTCCATTTTACAATTAGCTTAAACTTTAATCTTGTGCTGGTGTGATGTCACGTGTACAACGGTGCCTGCACAATTTGATGAATTTGGCCATTTTTACATTGGGAGTAGACAGTCCGATATCCTCCAGCCTAATTTTGAGGCAATTGTGTATAAAAATGTGGAAAATAACTTCTCCCAATTATTGATAAGATGAAGCTGGTTTGGTTCAAGTTATTTTACTGGGGAAAGAATGGATCATCACTACATCAAATGGAACGCAGTAACATGTTCGGTGCGCCTTGGGATGCTAAAGTACAGAGGAACCTCAATTATCCGAATACCAATTATCGGATCATCGGATTATCCGAAGGAGATCTCGAAGTCCTGACAGAAACATTACATCAAAGGTGAGTGACCAACACCAATCGCGTCTTTTGTTTACAGTGATTAAAAGTGCTGCCGAGAACAGCCCTGGACTGATGGGAGTGCAGGCACCGTCTTTAAATGACTGACCTCCCACCCCTCTCTCTCACTCCCCTCACACTTTCCCTGGAGCTCTACACAAGGGTGTACCCTAAACCCCCCAGGTAATCTCTCCAACATTGTCCTGAGCAGGGCAAACGTGGAATCTGTCAATAAATTGCAGTAAAAAGTTGCATGCGTGTGTGTGTGTCTGTGTGTGTCTGTGCGCATACGTGTGCGCTATTTGGAGACTCACCCCCAAAAGCTGTAGCAGCAACAATCTTGCTGTGGGTGTCTACTACGGTTGCCCTGGAGAGGGGGCAGTGGCGTGCAGGGGAAGGGTGGGGGGGGCCACCAGGTGTTTGAGGGCAGGTGGGGTGCAGGCAGGGGGCGGTGTTGGATCGGTCTGGGGGCGGGCGGGGGCCGGTGTTGGATGGGGTTTGGGGTGGGGGTGGTGTGATGGTGCTCGATGGGTCTGGGGGCGGGGGTGCTGGTGTTGGATGAGGTTTGGGGATGGGAGTAGAGTTGGATGGGGTTTTGGGGGTGAGGGGTGGTGTTGAATGGGGTTTGGGGGCAGGGGGTGGTGTTAGATGGGGTTTGGGGGTGGGGGACGATGTTGAACGGGGTTTGGGGTAGGGGGGCAGTATTGGATGGGGTTTGGGGTGGGGATGTTGTTGAATGGGGTTTGGGGCGGGGGCGGTGTTGGACGGGGTTTGGGGCGGAGGGAGGTGTTGGATGGAGTTTGGGGGTGGGGGCAGCGTTGGACAGGGTTTGGGGGCGGGGTGGCATTGGACAGGGTATGGGGGCGGGGGCAGCGTTGGATGGGGTTTGGGGCAGGGGCGGTGTTGGATGCGGTCGGGGGTGAGGTTGGACGGGGTTTGGGGTCAGGGGGCAGTGTTGGATGGGGTCGGGGGCAGTGTTGGACGCGGTTTGGGGCGGGAAGTGGTGTTGGACAGGGTTTGCGGGCAGGGGCAGCATTGCACGGGGTTTGGGGCGGAGGGCAGCGCTGAATGGGGTTTGGGGGTGGGGGGCAGCGTTGGATGGGGTTTGGGGCAGGGGGGCAGCGTTGAACGGAGTTTGGGGGTGGGGGCCAGCATTGGACGGGATTTGGGGGCGGGGGGCAGCATTGGACGGGGTTTGGGGGCAGGGGACAGCTTTGGACAGGGTTGGGGGCAGGGGGTGGTGTTGGACGGGGTTTGGGGTCGGGGCGGTGTTGAACAGGGGTTTGGGGGCGGGGGACTGTGTTTGGATGGGGTCGGGGGTGGGGGCACTGTTAGATGAGGTTGGGGGTGGGGGCGCGGTGTTGGACGGGGTCAGGAGGCAGGGGCGGTGTTGGCCGGGGTTTGCGGTCAGGGGTCAGTGTTGGACAGCGTTTGGGGGCAGGGGGCGGTGTTGGATGTGGTTTGGGGGCAGGGATGCAGTGTTGGACGGGGGTTTGGGGGCGGAGGGCGGTGTTGGTGTTGGATGGGGATTTGGGGGCAGGGGAGCGGTGTTGGTTGGGGTTTGGGGGCGGGGGAGGTGTTGGATGGGGTCGGGGCGGGGTGGTGTTCGACGGGGGTTGGGGGGCAGGGGCGGTGTTGGACGAGAGTTTAGGGGCGGGGGCGGTGTTGGACGTGGGTTTGGGGGCGTTGGTGGAGGTGTTGGACGGGGGTTTGGGGGCGGGGGGGCGGTGTTGGACGGGGTCAGGGCGTGGGGCAGTGTTGGACGGGATCGGGGGGTTGGGGCGGTGTTGGATGGGGTCAGGAGCGGTGTTGGACAGGGTCAGGGGCGGGGGACAGTGTTGGAAAGGGGTTTGGGCGTTGGGGCGGTGTTGGACGGGGGTTTGGGGGCGGGGGGGGCGGTGTTGGACGGGGTTAGGGGGTGGGGGCTGTATTGGGCGGGGGCAGTGTTGGACGGGGGTTTGGGGGCAGGGGTGCGGCGTTGGACAGGGTTTTGGGGCAGGGGCAGCATTGGATGGGGTTTGGGGCAGAGGTCAGCATTGGATGGGGTTTGGGGCTGGGGGGCAGCATTGAATGTGGTTTGGGGTGGGAGCAGCGTTGGATGGGGTTTGGGGGTGGGGGGCAGCATTGAACGGGGTTTGGGGCGGGGTCCAGCGTTGGATGGGGTTTGGGGGTGGGGGTGGCATTGGACGGGGTTTGTGGGCAGGGAGCGGTGTTGGACGGGGTTTGGGGGCGGGGGGTGGTGTTGGAGTGGGCCGGGGGTGGGGGGCGGTGTTGGATGGGGTTTGGGGGCAGGGGAGCGGTGTAGGACAGGGTCGGGGGATGGGGGCGGTGTTTGTTGAGGTAAGGGGTGGGGGGGGCGGTGTTGGACGGGATCAGGAGACGGGGGCGGTGTTGGACGGGTGCGGGGGGTCGGTGTTGGATGGGGTTTGGGGTCAGGGGGCAGTGTTAGACAGGGTTTGGGGGCAGGGGGTTGGTGTTGGACAGGGTTTGGGGGCAGTGGGGGTGGGCGGTGTTGGACCGGGATTGGGGGCAGAGGGGCGGTGTTGGACGGGTGTTTGGGGGCAGGGGGGCGGTGTTGGACAGGGTTTGGTGGTGGGAGGCGGTGTTGGACGGGGTCGTGGTTGGGGGGCAATGTTGGATGGGGTCAGGGGCGGGGGCAGTGTTGGACGGGGACTTGGGGGCGGGGGCGGTGTTGGACGAGAGTTTGGGGCGGGGGGGCGGTGTTGGACGGGGTCAGGGTGTGGGGCGGTGTTGGACGGGGTTGGGGGGGGTGGTGTTGGACAGGGTCGGGGGCGGGGGCAGTGTTGGATAGGGTTTGGGGGCAGGGGCGGTGTTGGACGGGGTTTGGGGGCAGGGGCGGTGTTGGACGGGGTTGGGGGCGGTGTTGGACGGGGTCAGGGGCGAGGGTGGTGTTGGACAGGGGTTTGGGGGCGGGGCGGTCTTTGACGGGGTTTGGGGGCGGGGGCGGTGTTGGACGGGAGTTTAGGGGCGGGGGCGGTGTTGGATGGGGTTTGGGGGCGGGGGTGGTGTTGGATGGGGTTTGGGGGCGGGGGTGGTGTTGGACGGGAGTTTAGGGGCGGGGTGGTGTTGGACGGGGGTTTGGGGGCGGGGGGGTGGTGTTGGACGGGGTAGGGGGTGGGGGCTGTATTGGGCGGGGGCGGTGTTGGACGGGGGTTTGGGGGCAGGGGTGCGGCGTTGGACAGGGTTTGGGGGCAGGGGCAGCATTGGATGGGGTTTGGGGCTGGGGGGCAGCATTGAATGTGGTTTGGGGTGGGAGCAGCGTTGGATGGGGTTTGGGGGTGGGGGGGCAGCATTGAACGGGGTTTGGGGCGGGGTCCAGCGTTGGATGGGTTTTGGGGGCGGTGAGCGGCGTTGGATGGGGTTTGGGGGTGGGGGTGGCATTGGACGGGGTTTGGGGGCAGGGAGCGGTGTTGGAGTGGGTCGGGGGTGGGGGGCGGTGTTGGATGGGGTTTGGGGGCAGGGGAGCGGTGTAGGACAGGGTCGGGGGATGGGGGCGGTGTTTGTTGAGGTCGGGGTGGGGGGGCGGTGTTGGACGGGGTCAGGAGGCGGGGGCGGTGTTGGATGGGTGCGGGGGGGCGGTGTTGGATGGGGTTTGGGGTCAGGGGGCAGTGTTAGACAGGGTTTGGGGGCAGGGGGTTGGTGTTGGACAGGGTTTGGGGGCAGTGGGGGTGGGCGGTGTTGGACCGGGATTGGGGGCAGTCGGGGGTGTTGGACCGGGATTGGGGGCAGAGGGGCGGTGTTGGACGGGTGTTTGGGGGCAGGGGGGCGGTGTTGGACGGGGTTTGAGGGCGGGGAGTAGTGTTGGACGGGGTTTGGGGGTGGGGGGCGTGTTGGACGGGGTTTGGGGGCGGGGGGCGGTGTTGGATGGGGTTTGGGGGTTGGGGGCGGTGTTGGACGGGGTTTGGGGGCGGGGGGCGGTGTTGGATGGGGTTTGGGGGTTGGGGGCGGTGTGGTGTTGGACAGGGGCGGGGGTTGTGGGCAGTATTGGACAGGGGTGGGGGCAGTGTTGGACGGTTGCGGGGGGGCGGTGTTGGCATTGGACGGGGTTTGGGGGCAGGGAGCGGTGTTGGACGGGGTTTGGGGGCAGTGGGGGTGGGGGGTGTTGGACCGGGATTGGGGGCAGAGGGGCGGTGTTGGACGGGTGTTTGGGGGCAGGGGGGCGGTGTTGGACAGGGTTTGGTGGTGGGAGGCGGTGTTGGACGGGGTCGTGGTTGGGGGGCAATATTGGATGGGGTCGGGGGCGGGGGCAGTGTTGGACGGGGACTTGGGGGCGGGGGCGGTGTTGGACGAGAGTTTGGGGCGGGGGTGCGGTGATGGATGGGGGTTTGGGGGTGGGTGGGTGGTGTTGGACGGGGTCAGGGTGTGGGGCGGTGTTGGACGGGGTTGGGGGGGGTGGTGTTGGACAGGGTCGGGGGCGGGGGCAGTGTTGGATAGGGTTTGGGGGCAGGGGCGGTGTTGGATGGGGTTGGGGGCGGTGTTGGGGGGGCGGTGGGCGGTGTTGGACGGGGTCAGGGGCGAGGGTGGTGTTGGACAGGGATTTGGGGGCGGGGCGGTCTTTGACAGGGTTTGGGGGCGGGGGCAGTGTTGGAAGGGGTTTGGGGGCAGGGCGGTGTTGGAAGGGGTTTGGGTGTGGGGGAGCGGTGTTGGACAGGGGCAGGGGCGGGGGAGGTGTTGGACAGGATTTGGGGGCAGGGGGGCGGTGTTGGACAAGGTTTGGCTGAAGAGGGCAGCGTTGGACGGGGCTTGGGGTCAGGGGGCCGGTGTTGGACGGGGTTTGAGGGCGGGGAGTAGTGTTGGACGGGGTTTGGGGGTGGGGGCGGTGTTGGACGGGGTTTGGGGGCGGGGGGCGGTGTTGGATGGGGTTTGGGGGTTGGGGGCGGTGTTGGACAGGGGCGGGGGTTGTGGGCAGTATTGGACAGGGGTGGGGGGCAGTGTTGGACGGTTGCGGGGGGGCGGTGTTGGCATTGGACGGGGTTTGGGGGCAGGGAGCGGTGTTGGACGGGGTTTGGGGGCGGGGGGGTGTTGGATGGGGTCGGGGGCAGTGTTGGATGCGGTTTGGGGGCGGGAAGTGGTGTTGGGCAGGGTTTGCGGGCAGGGGCAGCATTGCACGGGGTTTGGGGCGGAGGGGCAGCATTGAACGGGGGTTTGGGGGTGGGGGGCAGCGTTGGACGGGGTTTGGGGCAGGGGGGGCAGCGTTGAACGGGGTTTGGGGTGGGAGCCAGCATTGGACGGGATTTGGGGGTGGGGGGGCAGCGTTGGATGGGGTTTGGGGGCAGGGGGCAGCTTTGGACGGGGTCGGGGGCAGGGGGTGGTGTTGGACGGGGTTTGGGGTCGGGGGCGGTGTTGAACAGGGGTTTGGGGGCGGGGGACTGTGTTGGACGGGGTCGGGGGTGGGGGCAGTGTTAGATGAGGTTGGTGGTGGGGGCGCGGTGTTGGATGGGGTCAGGAGGCGGGGGCGGTGTTGGACGGGGTCGGGGGGGCAGTGTTGGCCGGGGTTTGGGGTCAGGGGGTAGTGTTGGACAGGGTTGGGGGCAGGGGGGTGGTGTTGGACGGGGTTTGGGGGCGGGGGGGACGGTGTTGGTGTTGGATGGGGGTTTGGGGGCCGGTGTTGGACGGGTGCGGGGGGGCGGTGTTGGATCGGGGCGGGGTGGATGGGGGGCTGTGTTGGACAGGTGCAGGAGGGCGGTGTTGGACAGGTGTGAGGGGGCGGTGTTTGACAGGGTTTGGGGGCGGTGTTGGACGGGGTTTGGGGTGGGACGGTATTGAACAGGTTTGGGGGTGGGGACAGTGTTGGAAGGGGTTTGGGTGCGGGAGAACGGTGTTGGACAGGGACAGGAGCGGGGGCAGTATTAGACAGGGATTGGGGGCAGGGGATGGTGTTGGACGGGGTTTGGGGGCAGGGTGCGGTGTTGGATGGAGTTTGGAGGCAAGGGGACGGTGTTGGATGGGGTTTGGGGGCAGGGGATGGTGTTGGACGGGGTTTGGGGGCAGGGTGCGGTGTTGGATGGAGTTTGGAGGCAAGGGGACGGTGTTGGATGGGGTTTGGGGGCGGGGGCACTGTGTTGGACAGGGTTTTGGGGCGGGGGGCGGTGTGGATGGGGTTTGGTGGCGGGGGCAATGTTGGACGGGGTTTGGGGGCAGGGTGCGGTGTTGGATGGGGTTTGGAGGCAAGGGGAGGGTGTTGGATGGGGTTTGGGGGCAGGGGCACTGTGTTGGACAGGGTTTTGGGGCGGGGGCGGTGTGGATGGGGTTTGGGGGCGGAGGCAGTGTTGGACAGGGGCGGGGGACTGTGTTGGACGGGAGCGGGGGGCGATGTTGGATGGGTGCGGGGGGGGGCGGTGTTGGATGGCTGTGGTGGGGCAGTGTTGGACAGGTGCGGGGGGGCGGTGTTGGATGGGTGCGGGGGGGCGGTGTTGGACAGGTGCGGGGGTGTGGTGTTGGATGGGTGCGGGGGGGGCGGTGTTGGACAGGTGCGGGGGTGTGGTGTTGGATGGGTGCGGGGGGGGCGGTGTTGGACAGAGGCGGGGGTGTGGTGTTGGACAGGGGCGAGGGGGCAGTGTTGGACGGGGCGGGGGGGCGGGGGCCGGTGTCGGACAGGTGCGGGGGGGCGGTGTTGGACGGGGCGGGGGGGCGGTGTTGGATGGGTGCAGGGGTGGGGGGGGTGTTGGATGGGTGCAGGGGTGGGGGGGGTGTTGGACAGGAGCGAGGGGGTGGTGTTGGATGGGTGCGGGGGGGCGGTGTTGGATGGGTGCGGGGGGGCGGTGTTGGACGGGTGCGGGGGGGCGGTGTTGGATGGGTGCAGGGGTGGGGGGGTGTTGGACAGGAGCGAGGGGGCGGTGTTGGATGGGTGCAGGGGTGGGGGGGGTGTTGGACAGGAGCGAGGGGGCGGTGTTGGACAGGGTTTGGGGTTGAAAAGGCACTGAATTGATTAACCGAATAATCAATTATCTGAACGAAATAGAGCCCGCCCATCTCATTCAGATAATTGCGGTTCCCCTGTATATAACACAATCAATATTTCATCCATTATCCTCGAGTAAGAAACGCCAGTAAAAATTATCGTTTCCAAGTTGTGTTTACACAAAGTTTCATGAGCAAAAGTTTTGTGCAAACACATATTCCAATACTCATGTTAACAAAACAATGACCTCTTCCTTACCCATCACAAAATATTTATGCTGCTTGCTCATAACATTTTCAGATGTTACACCACAAATGCATTGCATTCTGGTGGATGTCTGCACCACTGTTCCCTGTAACTGATATAATTCTCCCCATGTTACTCAAAAGCCTTTGCACTTTGAACATTTTGATGAGGAAAACAAGTCAAGAATACTGAAAGCTCGTGGTTCGTTGCTACTGGCTGGTAAGTGACACTGGACATTACTGATAGCATCATGTCAAATAGGGATTCTTGACAATTTAAGCTGATCCAGCTCTATAACCGTAGCTGGGATTGGGGAGCTAAGGGCCAGGCTGGATTTTGAAGACGATGAACAGGTTTGTAAGTGAAGGAGAGAACATTAGAGATTGCAGAGACATGGAGAAGGGGCATTGGAAGAAGAAAGATATATGAGGGGGGCACATCATCAGTATGATAGATAGAAAAGGTTAGAATGATCTTACCGATGTGGATAGTACATGACGTATCAGTAGGGTTAATCAATATCCTTCCTCTTATTCACTCTGATTCCTGGACCCTCCATGTTTGTCTTTTATTTTATTCTTCCATAGGATGTGGATATTGCTGGAACTATTGAATTATCATCCCGGCAACCAAAGTTAGCCATTTGTTGCCCATCCCTGATTGACCTTAATCTGAGGGGCCCTGCTCAACATTTTAGAGTTCAGTGAAGGGTCAGCGACGTTGCTGCAGGTTTGGAGACATCCACAGACCAGACCAGCTAAGGGCAGGAGTTTTCCTTTTGAAATTACATTAGTGAAGCAAATGGATTTGTTTTCCAACTGATGAGAATGTGGTCACCATAACTGAGATTCGTTTTATATTCCAGATTAATCCATTGAATGGCCTAGACCATCACGCAAGCCAACCTCCCCATCCATGGACACCACCTACATTTCTTGTTGCTGTGGAAAGGCAGCCAACATCATCAAAGACCCCTCCCAACTTCTTCCATCAGGCTTAACATACAAAAACTTAAACACACGTACCAACAGGTTCAAGAACATCTTCTTCCCCGCTGGTATTAGACTGATGAATGGACCTCTCAAATTTCAAAACTAATGTTGCTCTTGCTTTTGTGCACCTCCTTTTGTGCATAACCTTGCTCTGTGTAAGCACTCTATGATCTTTATGTCCTTGTATGTTATGATCTGTATTGCTCGCAAAACAAAACTTTTCACTGTACTTAGGTACACGTGACAATAGTAAAAAGAAATCAAAATTGAATTTAATTTCCACCAACTACTATGACAGGATTCGAACACATGTCTCCAAAATGGTAGTCTGGGCCTCTGTATTACTTGGTTAATAATGTTGAAACTATACTCCCATCTCCCAATGAAACTCAACATCACATCCACTCTTGTTGTCTCTGAGGTCTGGCCTAATTCTGGCATACTATTTCCACTCTACCAATCAAAGGAAAAGATTGTTTTATTATTTTGCTTAAAATTCAAATGTCTTACCTATCTACATCCTCCTTCAAAAGAGCTGGGAGCTCGCTGGATGTGTGTTCCATTCAGGGCTCTTCCATTCAAAATGTCTCAAAAGGGTGGATGTCCACAGCCAAGCGGCCACGCACATTCTTCTCACTGTGACCGACCACCCTTGTGTCTCAGTCTTGCGACAGAATTCCCACCTGCTGACACAGCCCAGTCGGAATGGCGAGCAATGAAATCCTTCAGAAGGACAGCAAAACACAGACTGTTACCAACATGTTAAATTCTGGTTGTAGAGAGAACACCATTGATGCCGAACAATTCTCTTAACTTCAAATATCTCAACTCCCGCCACCTCCACCATTTTTCATGCCAATGATTACATCTCATACTGTTCTGTTGATGCTTGACATTCTCTGACCATCACCTATCCACTCCACCCTCCTCTCTGACCTATAACCTTCATCCCCACCCCCATTCACCCATTGTACTCTTTGCTACCTTCCCGCACCCTCCTCCCTGACCTATCACCTTCATCCCCACCCCCACTCACCTATTGTACACTATGCTACTTCTTCCCCACCCCCACCCTCCTCTCATTTATCTCTCCACCCTTCAGGCACTCTGCCTGTATTCCTGATGAAGGGCTTTTGCCCGAAACCTCGATTTTCCTGCTCCTCGGATGCTGCCTGAACTGCTGTGCTTTTCCAGCACCACCCTAATCCAGAATCTAGTTTCCAGCATCTGCAGTCATTGTTTTTACCATTGCTACTGGTTGCAATCCCAAGTTACTGACTCCATCCATCTCCTTGGCAACTATGTGAGGGGCATGAATAGTGTAAATAGACAAGGTCTTTTCCCTGGGGTAGGGGAGTCCAGAACTAGAGGGCGTAGGTTTAAGACGAGAGGGGAAAGATTTAAAAGGGACCTAAGGGGCAACTCTTTCATGTAAAGGGTGGTGCGTGCATGGAATGGACTGCTAAAGGAAGTGGTGAAGACTGGTAGAATTACAATGTTTAAAAGGCATCTGGATGGGTATATGAATAGGAAAGTTTTAGCGGGATATGGGCCAAGTGCTGGCAAATGGGACTAGATTAAGTTAGGATTTCTGGTCAGCATAGACAAGTTGGACCAAAGGGCTTGCTTCCGTGCTATACATCTCTATGACTCTAAACTAGACTATCTGTCACCTCAGTGCTCTTTTTGATCCCAAAGTGGGTTTCTCACTACATACTGGCACTGTCATGAAGACTTCCACAGCATCGTTTGAATCCATTTTTGCCTCACTGCACCTGCTGCTGACACTCTCGGCTGTGCCTTTGTGATCTCCAGACTTCACGATTCCGACGGACCCCCAACTAGCCTGCTACCTTCTCTTCCCAATAAATCTCAGGTCATCCCAAACACGGATTCTGTCCAAGTCCTGGACATCTATCACCCCAGACTTGTTAATCTACACTGGCTCCTAATCAAGCAACGTGTCAGGTTTAAGAAAACATCACCCCATTTTCAAAATCACAAAATTAACTAAAGTCAGAGCATTGAGTTATCATAAAGCCCAAAGACTGAGTTAGTTTTTGTTCCATTCCATCTGAGTCAACTGTCCTACCCATGGTCTCACAGATTAACTGAAGAGATAAGAGCAGAAAATGTTAGAGAATCTGAGCAGCACGGGCAGTTTCTGTGGAAAAAGAAGAAGAGTTAACGTTCTTTGACGAGTCTTTGATTCTGAAGAATAGTCTTTGGATTTGAAATGTGAACTCTGTTTCTCTTTGCACGGATGCTGCCAGACCTACTGAGTCTCTCCAACATTTCCTGTTTTTATTTCAGATTCCCAGCATCCTTGGTATTTTGCTTTTAGATAAATGAAGAGACGTGTGGATGCTGTGATATCACATAAATAGTTCCAAAGGTTGGTCATACTGCTGCATTGGATTATATATCAAACAAAAGGAACCTTATCCAATAAGAGGAGTCAGTGGCCTCCGATTCTGATTTCTCCTTTTTCCACTTCTCTCCATGCACACTTACAAAATCCCGATCACAGAATACTGGCCACAAAAATTCACATGATGATGACACAACTTACAAATCAATCTCCATTTAGTCTAAGGCAATAAAGTGGTTAGCACTGCTACCCCACAGCGCCAGGGACCCAGGTTCAGTTCCAGCCTCGGGTGACTATCTGTGTGAAGTTTGCACATTCTACCCGTGTCTGCGTGGGTTTCCTCTGGGTGATCTAGTCTCCTCCCACGGTCCAAAGATCTGCAGGTTAGGTGAATTTGCTGTGCTAAATTGTCCATAAGGTCCAGGCAGGCTAGGTGGATTAACCATGGGAAATATGGAGGTATGAGGATGGGGGTGCTAGGTCTGGGTGAGGTGCTCTTTGGAGGATTGGTGTAAAGCCATTGGGCCAAATGCCTGCTCCCACACTGCAGGGGTTCTATGAGTGTAAGCATTGAGGTTCTGGAGTCTGAATTCACAGGATCTCTCAACCTGCTGTAATACATTTGCCTTATAGGGGTAGGACCCATCCCACAATTCACATTACAATGTCATGAGAATAACTGGGCTGATGCAAGTTGCCCGATGCTCTGGCCATTTCAAAACTGGAAACAAAGTGCCCCCTTTTTTTGGGTGCGTGTGTCGGAGGGGAAGGAAGGAGCAGGGTGGAAGGTTTCTAAGGTTTTCAGTCGATGACTTTCATTTCCCAGGTGTACTTGTGCCAACCCATATGCCAGAGGCTGGTTTGAGGCTGATTTCTTAACTCCTGTCATCGACCACGAACTGCACCTGGTTCATTTCTCATCAGGTTTTTGTCACACAGCAGCAAGGGGAGGCACAATTGTTCCATGATAACGAGCGATCACACAGCACGAACGCTATCGTGGGACCATTTGACGAGATGGAAAGTGTCATGCTCCTGCACATTAACATTTGGGGGATAGAATTATGAAGCCATGGGAATCTATATACACAGCAACTGTCTCGTACAATATATTAACATTAATCATTGATGGGGAAAGAGAAGTCAAGCAAAGCCTTTAGCTGCTGTCATTTCTGTTTGGTGATTTTTGTGCTGCTATCAAATTCATCTCGTTTGTCCCAAATATCGCTGAGCCTCCTCCTCATCCGAAAAACTCTTAAGTCTCCCTGACCTGAGAGTGTAAGTTGGTGACACATTGATGGCATTACTGTGTTATAGCTAACTGAAGCTCAAGGATAACTCTCCTTTGAATTGACACTTTTACATATGAGAATCCGGCTGAGCCCAATGATGGCCCAACTTAAATGGAAGATCTGTGTTCACGACCTACTCTCACCTTCATAATGCAACTGATGTGCTATTAAACCTGAGCTGAAGCACACCACAGGAACCGAGCTTCCAGGCTGTGACCAATCTTCCATTTCAAAGCATTGGACGGCACAGTGGTACAGTGGTTAGTACTGCTGCCTCACAGCACCAGGGTCCCAGATTCGATTCCAGCCTTCAGTGACTGTCTGTGCAGAGTTTGCACATTCTCCCTGTCTCTGCGTGGGTTTCCTCTGGGTGCTCCGGTTTCCTCCCACGGTCCAAAGATATGCAGGTTAGGTAAATTGGCCATGCTAAATTTCCCATAGTTGTTGTGGTTCTGTTCGCTGAGCTGGGAATTTGTCTCGCAAACGTTTCGTCCCCTGTCTAGGTGACATCTTCAGTGCTTGGGAGCCTCCTGTGATGCGCTTCTGTGCTGTTTTCTCCGGTATTTATAGTGGCCTGTCTCTGCCGCTTCCGGTTGTCAGTTCTAGCTGTCCACTGTAGTGGCCGGTATATTGGGTCCAGGTCGATGTGTTTGTTGATAGAGTCTGTGAATGAGTGCCATGCCTCTAGGAATTCCCTGGCTGTTCTCTGTTTGGCTTGCCCTATAATGGTAGTGTTGTCCCAGTCGAATTCATGTTGCTTGTCGTCTGTGTGTGTGGCTACTAAGGATAGCTGGTCGTGTCGTTTCGTGGCTAGTTGGTGTTCGTGTATACGGATCGTTAACTGTCTTCCTGTTTGTCCGATGTAGTGTTTTCTGCAGTCCTTGCATGGGATTTTGTACACTACATAGTGTACCAATATACCGGCCACCGACAGCTCGAACTGACAACCGGAAGCGGCAGAGACAGGCCACTATAAATACCAGAGAAAACAGCACAGAAGCGCTTCACAGGAGGCTCCCAAGCACTGAAGATGTCACCTAGACAGGGGACGAAACGTTTGCAAGACAAATTCCCAGCTCGGCAAACAGAACCACAACAATGAGCACCCGAGCTACAAATCTTTTACCAAACTTTGATTTCCCATAGTGTTAGGTGCATTAGTCAGAGGTAAATGGGTCTGGGTGGGTTACTCTTTGAAAGGTCGGTCTGGTTGGGCCGAAGGGCCTGTTTCCACACTGTGGGGAATCTAATCTAATCTAAACACATATAAGGAACATTGAGATGACAACTGACACATCAAACTCTTCCTCCCTCAGACCATTTAATGTGAACTCCACTCAATTATTTAACCTTCTCAGTAGTACTTCACTGTAAGAAGGGAACATTTCTAAATCCAACAGGTGTGGCTTTCTCCTGATCATGGCCATTTAGACTTCACAATAAAAATTAAATCAATTTGTACATCACAGATAGAGACGGTATTACAAAGTGTTTGCACAGAACAGCAGCAACAGCACTCAGGGTCATAGTAGAAAGAATGAGTTGCTTCAAGGATAAAGTTAAAAATAACCTCAGTCAGTTCAATGGAAAATCCACATTACACGGACACAAAATATTCGCATTAGATGTCCCACAGATTATAATTAATGTCAATAAGGGGGAATGAGTGGTTAGTCTAGGGCTCATACATCTTTCATTTTTTTTACCCTAGAGTAACAGGAATGGAACACCAACTCTCAGACAAGATCTCCTTCATGATTGCGCAATGTGCTGCACTGCCAAACGTGCCTCCGTGTCTCCAAGTGCCTATTTAATGCTGAAATTAACAGAACAACAGGACAATGGGAGCAGGGTAGCGACCCAATACTATAAATGCACCTTGAAAAACAAGCTATGTTGTGAGAAATGTGGGCCGCCTGATCTGTCCATTAATATCATGAGTCATCACATAAAGAGACAATACTGAAAAAAGCCCTTTCAGCCCATAATGCCCGTGCTAGCCATTTGTTGATTATAAATGCTTCGCTTTATATGTTGGTTTTTTTGACAGGCTCAGATGGATTACAGTTTCAAAACTAACCAATCAACATCCATTTCTCAATGGAGGATTGTGACGTTTTAGATTATGGATACTACTGAGAGACGGGGGGAGGTGTGATGGGGGCAAGGTGGAATTCAGGAAGCTTACAGATTTTATTTGTGAAGGTGCAGAAGGAGGAGTCTTTTATTTGGACTCAAAATTAAACTGTGGCTTGTGGCCCTGACTAGTTAGGAGCCCCAACCTTCCCCCCCCATAAAACCTCAGGTTCATCTCCCAACAACAGTCGCGCCCCCCCTCCCGCATCCCTTACCTCAGCATAAGAGCTGCCTGCTGATACCCCCCTCCTCTCTGCCTGAACAACCACCAAAAACCAGAGCCTCTCTATAAGTCTTAGCTAGTCCATAGTCGATATGGTTTGTGCCTCAGGTTGGCAGAGTGGCCTACCAGCCAACTCTGGCATTCAGGGCAAGGCACAGAGTGATCACAGGGTTGGATAGGAATTTCCAGGAAGTTTTCCAGTCGTTCCCTAAATTGACCCGGTTTTTAACTCTGTTTTTAAATCTACCTGTAATTTCACCTTTTGGGATGGAGAGTCACTAAATTGCTGTGCACAAAGCATCGCAATTGTCAGGCCAGCTAATGTCGTAGTTGTGTGCCTGAACTGTCTGGGATGGCCTAGAAAGATCCACTATCACTGATCCTTCCTATTGCCATTGGTTTTAGTCACTGGTGCCAAGTGGGAAGGATACCCATACAAGTCTTCAGCACAAGATTCGCTTCATCTCAATAAACAGTTTATTGCATAACACTCGATGATTAATTGCATTACATCCAAGATACATATTCGTTGCTATGAGGCACAACTATTACGGTTAGGCTGTAGCACTAAAGTAACTGGGATTGACACCCTGGTACCCCCTCACCTCCTTCCAGGAATGACCCTTGATGTGCTGATAGATGGAGATCATTGTGTCTGATGTCAGTTAACCCTGTCAAGCGCTAACTGTCTCACAGTAATTAGGGACAGGCTGGGTGAAGCATAGAGTATCTGTATATCTTTCATTGCTCACATGTTTCTAAGTCAAATGACAAGATACTTCTAAAATAGCCACACGCCAGAGAAATGTCTCAATCCAGCGTTTTTGAAAAGCCCGCCTGTACCTGGCTAGACCAGAAGAGTTTCACCTTGAATAAATGTTACTCTGATCAACAGTCAGACTCAAACAATTTTATCATCTCAACATATTTTCCATTCTTTTAAATAGTACCAACATGAACAATCGAGTTCAATACCTAGCAATAACGAATAAGGGCTTGTCTGTCCTGATAAGAATCTGTAACAGCAGGTTTGGCTGGAGATGGTGATTAAAAGGAATTTGGAAGTCATTCATGAGTTTTATTCTAGGATAGGCTGTCCCGCTTGACAGAGTTGTAAAGCAACCATTCTACTTTTACCTTTTACTCAGTGCCTCTAATTAAAAGCAGATGTCAATTCAGGACAAATTCCTGGACAGCTATTCAGCTCTTCAAGAACCACAGCTCAGGAAAGATTCACCCATTTACTACATTCCCAACTGTATTCCCCTAAACTGTTAAGTTCCCAGTTGAGGAACGTCTTTAATCAGCTAGTCTCTTAGCTGATTGCAGTGAGGTCCATTTAAAAAGAATACCTTCCTTTCTCTCAGACCCAGATTAATTTATGCTTTAAAAAGGAGCCAATTTAACCAGTAAATAAAAAAAAACGAAAGAACCGAAGATGCTGTAAATCAGAGACAAAAATAGAGATTGCTGGAAAAGCTCAGCCGATCTGGCAGCACATGTGGAGAGAAATCAGACTTGACCTGAAACATTAACTCTGATTTCTCTCCATGGATGCTGCCAGACCTGCTGAGCTTTTCCAGCAATTTCTCTTTTTGTCTCTGATTTAGCCAGATTTTTTTGAATCAACAGACATTTATGTAAGTACATGAATAGGAAAGGTTTGGAGGGATATGGGCCAGGAGTGGGCAGGTGTGTCTAGTTTAGTTTATGATTATTTTTGACATGGACTGGTTGGGCTGAAGTTTCTGTTTCTGTGCTGTATGACTCTGCAGGAATGGAGGTAGACCATTCAGCCTCTCAAACCTGTTCCATTGGATCACTGCACAGTGTTCAGTATGGATGTATGTTGACAAACCCATGCTGGATGTTGTGGCTTGGACAGGGGTATTTCTGCTTATGGGGACCACATTCCCTTTGGTCCTTGCACTTCCCTTTTCATCACCGTCAGCTTCAGCAAACACTCAGAATCTCAACAAATCTCAGAGCATGTCTAACTAGCTCTGCAAGTCATTTGGTAAAGCTCACATTGTGAAAAAAGCAAACGCAGTATTCTTACCAACTGTGATGTCTGCTTGAAGCAATTCCCATTTTAAACCCAGACTCATTTCTGAATCCAGCATTGAATGTCCTTAATTTTAGAGTGACATGCGTTTCTCTGTTTCAAAATAAGTATTTTCCAGCTGACCGTACTCGCTTTGCATGTGGAAAACACACAGCAAAATTCTGCACAAGAAACATTAAAAATAAGGCGACATAAAATCACTTCAATACACTCTATGGTCCCACAGATTGGATACCAGCAAAGATGCACTGAGATGAACTCTGATATATAAACACATGGCCTAATGGCATTATTGCTGGAGTATTAATCCAGATACCCATATGATGTTCTGGGGCTCAAATCCTACCATGGCAGATTTGAATTTGAACTTAATAAAAAAAGAATGGAATGGTGACTGTGAATTGATTATTGGGGAAAAACCCAACTGGTTCACTTTAGTGAAGGAAACTGCCATCCCTACCTAGTCGGGCCTACATGTGACTCCAGACCCACAACAATGTGTTTGACTCTTAAGTGTGCTCTGGGCAGTTTCGGTTGGGTAATAAATGCTGGCCCAACCAGCGATGCCCTCATCTAGTGAACGAGTAATGAAAAACACATAGAAGCAATCACACACACATGTACACATATATCATGCCAGGGTGGCACGGTGGCGCAACAGTTCGCACTGCTGCCTCGCAGCACCAGGGACCCAGGTTTGATTCCAGCCTTGAGTGACTTTTTGTATGGAGTTTGCACGTTCTTCCTGTGTCTGTGTGGGTTTCCTCTGGGCGCTCCAGTTTCCTCCGACAGTCCAAAGATGTGCAGGGTTAGGTGAATTGGCCATGCTAAATTGCCCGTAGTGTTAGGTGGATTAGTCAGGGATGAATGTATGGGAATGGGTCTGGGTGGGCTTCTCTTCGGAGAGTCAGTGTGGACTTGTTGGGCCGAAGGGCCTGTTTCCACACTGTAAGAAATCTAATCTAATCGAATCTTACACAAACATAAATACACACACACAATTCACATTTCTAACATGAATCCTTTGATGGGATGTGAGATGACTGGTGTAAGTGTCATTTGTTACACATTCCTAATGACCCTTGAACGCAGTGGCTCACTAGGTCATTTCAGGTAAGAGTCACCACATACTTACCTGGAGGCATATGCAAAGCAGACAGGCAGGAGGCTGGAAGAACACAGCAAGCCAAGCAGCGTTGGGAGGTGGAGAAGTCGACATTTTGATTATAACCCTTCTTCAGTCCTTCCAACCTCCTGCCTGTCTACTTTGGATTCCAGCATCAGCAGTTTTTTTTCTCTTTGGAGGTATATGCAGGCCAGACCAGGTAAGGAGAGCAGACTCCTATCCTTTACTCGGTGAACTAAATGGATTTTTGCAACAATTGACAATAGCTTCACTATCACTGAGAATATTGTTCAACTGCAGGCTTTATTCAGCATTTAAATCCCACCAACTGCTAAAATGAGATTTGAACCCACATTCCCAGAACATCACCACAAACCACAAGAGCACTAGCCTAGTGACATTACCACTACACCACAATCTCTCTAAGCACATAAACACATACATACATATTCACACAGAAAAACACACATAGACACATTCACACAAACAAACACACAGGGTTGAAATAAATACAAAATACTGGAAATCTAAAATAAAAAACACAGAAATGCTAGAGAAATTCAGAAGGTCTGGCAGCACCTGTGGAGAGAGAAACCGAGTTAACATTTCAAATCCATAGACTCTGCCAAAGGAGTTCAGAAAATATCATACTGGAACTCAGAATGTTACCTCCGTTTCTCTCTGCACAAGTGCTGTCAGACTGGTCGAGTTTCTCTTTATTAGACATGGACTGAGTTTCCTGTTCAAGAATTAAAACCCAATGTTGAGTTGATTTGCCTGAATCTTGAATCTAGATGTGCATATGGTGGGAGCTTTGTTCAGAAGTCCATAAGATGTAGGAGCAGCATTCGGCCCATCGAGTCTGCTCTGCCATTCGATTGTGACTGATATGCTCCTCACCTCCATTTTCCTGCCTTCTCCCCATATCCCTTCAACCCATTCCCAATTAAAAATCTGTCTAACTCCTCCTTAAATTTACTCACTGTTCCAGCATCCTCCACACTTTGGGGTAGCGAATTCCACAGATTCACAGGCCTTTGGGAGAAGTAGTTGCTTCTAAACTCTGTTTAAGTTTGCTGCCCCTTATCCTAAGACTATGACCTTTTGACTTAGAATGCCCCACAAAAAGAAGCTTCCGCTCCACATCTATTTTATCCACACCTTCTATTATCTTGAATACCTCAATTTGATCTTCCCTTTTTCTTCTAAATTCCAGAGAGTACAGGCCCCTCTTCATAAGACAGACCTCTCATCTTTGGGGATCAATCTCGGGAATCTTTGGTGCGATGGTCCCAGAGGAGACCAAATAAAGAAGCTGTCTTTGAGCGGGTCACCCAGTTAAAGACAAAGTCTGACCTGAGGATGTGGGCATGAGAGTCTCCAAAGTGGGGGGTAGTGGGCACTGTCAATGCGGTAAACGGCTGAGGTGAATGGAGGTGAGGGTGGCACAGGTTGGAGGTGGCATACTGCTGGTTGACTGCCAGCTGTCTAGAGCAGAACACCCAGTGCCTCGGGGCGGAAGTCGCGCACTTAAGTGACTGAAGCTGTGCCTTCCCTTGCCACCTCTTCCTCTGGGGGTTCTGCCTGCACAGCAGCCTGGTTTTATTGCAGTAAAATCTTTAACTCTGGTGCATGGGTGGCTTAGTTCATCTCCAGGTAAAATCCAAGCCGCTGTGTTCATGTTGCAACAGTATTCCATTTCTGGCTGATTTTCCACACTTACATCACCAACAGTAGACAGCACCCAACACTTTATGGAAACTAGGAAATGACCTTGCCTTTTATAACCTTGAGGCATCTCAACGCACTTCACAGCCAACTAGGAATTTTGACATGTTCTCATTGATGTCTTAATCTCCTTTCAACGCAGCTGTTTTGAAAACTACAGCTGTTGGAATCTCATGAGATCTGGCTGTGTTATTTCATTAATTTATTGGATGAGAGCATCGTTGGGAAGGCCAGGGTTTATTGTCCATGTCTAATTGCCCTTGAGAAGGTGGTAGTGCACTGGCCTTCTTGAATCATTGGGTGCAGATACCCTAAGGGACATCCAGAATGTTAACCCAGCGATGCAGAAGGAAGAAAACTTAAATTACAGGGAGTAGTGTTTCCATGCATCTGCTGCTCTTATCCTTCTTGATGGCAGAGGTTGTGGGTTTGGAAGGTGCTGCTGAAGGAGCCTGTGCACGTTGCTGCAGAGTATATTGTACATGGTGCACACTGCTGCTACTGTAAATGTTTGAATTGTTGGAGTGTATTATACCTGAGTGGGAGAGGCAAGGTTTCTTTTCATTTTCTTCTCTCCTAACTTTGGCTGGTTTACAGATTCACAGATACCAAAAGGTCTCCACCAATTCATGTCAAATAGCCATGTGTGAGCCTAAACTGTGCTAGAGCCTATCTTCATGGAGAGAATAGTGTGGTGGAGGGGAACAAGACGTCAACCCTCTGAATCAACCTGGCTCTGTTCATGTGTACAACCTTGAGAAAGTCAACGGTCAGGAGTAGGAGCTGTGTCTGATCTTTTCACCCTTGCTTTACTAACAACTCCAGAGATGACAGCAGTGCCTCTTTCATGTCTCATTTGACATCAACTAACTCAAAAGGGAAACTTATGAAGTAAACTAATAGTCGCCTGGTCACACAGAACCTCAAGGAAGAGACACTCTATTCAAGTTTCTGTTCTTTCATTCATCTATGGAGATGCCTTGACAAGTTATGGTCTATTTGCCGACCAATCAGCCCTCTTTCTTCATGTGGCATAAATTGGTGTTCCCTTGGAGATTTACAAAGTTAAAAATCACACAACTCCAGGTTATAGTACGACAGGTTTATTTGGAAGTACCAACTTTCGGAGTGCTGCTCTTTCATCAGGTGGTTGTTCTTGACAACAAGAACAGCTATCTGATGAAGGAGGAGTGCTCCAAAAGCTAGTGCTTCCGAATAAACCTGTTAGACTGCAACCTGGTGTTGTGGGATTTTTAACTTTGTCCACCCAGCCCAACACAGGCTCCTCCAAACCTTGGAGGTTTGGTATTCTGGCGATTTTCTGTCCTGTCCAGGGCAAGACTAAAAGCTTCAATGGCATGTCGCTTTAGTTTAGAAAGATCAAATAAACTGCATTTCACCGTGGCTTCATGTGATCCAGCACATCTGAGCGAAAGCTGGGGGCCTCTCGCTGCTTGTCTCTTGCATCCTGAATCTAGCACAGACTGGGGGTCATGTGATAAGCCACAGTGTGAGTGGTGGGGAACTGTTTGGAAGGGAAAGGCTCTGATCTCCTCCGAGCCGTCTAGGAATGAGCAACTGCAACTTATGTGCAGTTCCTCGTGTCAGCTCAGTGTGTTACCCACCCTGTGCCTCTCCCTGGCCATTGTCCAGATCCAACTGCTTCAGGTTTTCTCAGAGCACTGGCATCGACAGCTAAGTGCACAGATTAGCCAGACTCGACTGTTTTTCTAGAGCTGCTTTCATGACCACCAAGCAATCAAAGACAGTTTGGGGGAAAGAAAATAATATTGAAGAAGAAAAAAAGTCTTCTAAAAAAAAGCTATAAACATTTCAGTTAACTGGCAGAAATCCAGTTGGTTCAACCGAGGTCATATTTAGAAATTCTCATTTTAACATATTTTAGATACTTGGAACCTCTTAAAACATTTTGAAAGGAAACTCTGTGTTATTTTTCAGAGTTACTCAGACGTATATTTCTTTCACTCGGTAAGTAATAGAAGGTTGGTACACCTGTAAGCTTGCATACACCTGTAAGCTTACGTGTATCTTTAGTTTGAATGTGTGTTCAGCTTGTGGAGAGGTTTGGAGGATATGACTGAGAAACGGTGGGGCGAGGGACTGAAAACAAGGTTGAGAATTCTGACCAGTGTTGAAAGGTTAGACCAAAATTGGGATGGTAGACTGCCTGTGAGAAGAATTTGAATGGATACAGGTTTGCTCGCTGAGCTGGAAGGTTCATTTTCAGACATTTCGTCACCAGACTAGGTAACACCTTCAGTGAGCGTCAAGTATGGTGACGAAACGTCTGAAAATGAACCTTCCAGCTTAGTGAGCAAACCTACATCAAGAACTTCAACCTGAGCTACAAATCTTCTCAAAACTTGCGAAGAGTTTTGAATGGATGACCAGGAGGGTGCAAAGGTGCTGGTTGTGGATGGACAACGGGGAAAGGAAGAAAAACAGAAAGGGAAAAACTGAGCGAGAGAATGTTGTTGTTCACTTGTCAAGAACAAATTATATCAGCACATTGCGAAGTAGGGGATGTCAGAATACAGAGATACTGGAAATCAAACACTAAACTTGGGAAAGATACAGCAAGCAGCAACAGAGCTAAAAGGAGTAAAGAGAAATGCATTGATTGCACAGAGGAAACACAGATAGAGGCACCGAAGTCTTTCAGTTTATCAGTTTATGGCACAACGTATTGTCAGTGTGTGATCTACTTTATGACCCACTCCAGTTCCATTGCTAATTGTTGTGTCCCAAAGTTTTACACGCCTGGAACATTTAGTTCTTGGGTGTGTTGAGGAATTGGTGTTAAAAAATGTTAATCTGAAGATCTTCACGCAGCTGGAGCAGAGAGTTCATACCACAAGGTGTACTCCTGTTAATTCAGTGATCAGGTGAGTGATCCCTCTCATTGAAGCAACAAAACACAAACACAAGTTTGAGATGCCCTGCAGGAAAGCTTGTCTTCAATAGTAAACTCTGCTTGCTAAGCATGTCAGGAAAAATCTACTCAACATTACACAATCTGCACATTCCCTATCTCCTCACACCAGTTATTAGAGGCAATGACTCTCTGTCCTTACAGGAGGGTGTAACTGAGGATAAGGGCAAAAATGAAAGTGCGGAACTGTTGCAAGGAGTTCCTCCATCTTCTTCCAGATCACCTCATTTCATTTTGCAATATAAGTTTAACCAGAAGGTGGCAGGTATGCATCCTTGTACAGAGGTTGGAAGCTGTTCCAGAAATTCCCCATTGAGTGCTTTACTTTTGCAGTTTTGTACTAACCCATTATTCAGGTTCACCCCGTGCAGCTGCCGTTTCTCAGGTGTAAAAAAAAATCTTGTATCTCTTCCTATTTTACCTGCATACACACAGAACTGGAAAACCAGCAGACTGAACGCTATTCCAAAATGTTGACAGCTCCAAACTGGCCCTTGCTTCAACATCCTGTCCAATAGACAGCACCTTCCTCAGTTATGCAGAACTCTCACAGTAATGCAGCACTCCCTCAGTAATGCAGAACTCTGACAGTAATGCAGCACTCCCTCAGTAATGCAGAACTCTCTTAGTAATGCAGAACTCTCAGTAATGCAGCATCCCCTTATTAATGCAGCGCTTCCTCAGCCATGCAACATTCCCTCAGTAATGCAGAACTCTCTTAGTAATGCAGCACTCCCTCAGTAATGCGACACTTGCTCAACAATGCAGAACTCTCCCAGTAATGCAGCATTCCCTCAGTAATGCAGAACTCCCTCAAAAATGCAGAACTCCTTCCATAATGCAGAATTCTCTCAGTAATGCATAATTTCATCAGTAATGCGGGAGAGTGTTAATCTAGTATTCAGCATTCAAGTTCTGGAGAAGGATTTGAAACCATATCCTTTTGAGTGACAGTCCTACCAACTAAATCGCAGCTGACATCAACAGACTTGCATTGACTAAGAAGGAAGAATTATAGTCTTATGCTCTCCTTTAAAGGAGAGTTCATAAAGCTGTCTCTTTCACCTTCCACCTCTCCCCAACATATCACTGTTGCTTTTTTCCTGGATCCTGTGAATGGAGGTAACACTGAGAAGGCCACATTTACTTCCCATCTCTGTGAACATTTAGATCACCGCGTAGCACGCTGTCAAATCATGTGAGTGCAACAGGTTTCACCCCTGAAGAGCATTAATTAATCAGGTGGGTTCTTTCCCGATTGTATAATATAAGTAAGGTACTGCGGATGCTGGAGATCTGAAATAAATACTGAAAGTGCTGGAGAAACTCATCAGGTCTGGCAGTATCTGTGGAGACAGAAACAGACTTAATGTTTTGAGTCCAATATAGCTCTTCTGTGGATTTTAGGCCCCAACATTCCCACCTTCACTTCTGAAGAAGAGTCATACCTGACCTGTAACATTAACTATTTCTCTCTCTTCACAGATGCTCCCAGACCTGCACAGCCCACAAACCAATAATTTTAACAAATTTGATTTCACCAACTTGCGATGTGTGGGATTTGAACTCTCGGCCTCGTGGGTCGCTTGGCCAGTACTGTAAACACTCAGCTCACACAGCCCTATGTCAACGGCCAAAGATTTTCTTTCATAGATTGGATAAGCAGCAGTTGGTGGGGTTTGTCTCTAGGCAACAGATAACTGTGGTGAGCATGCATTCACAAGTCTGTATTCCCCGCCTAAGACCACCTTAAACTATCAGTTAGTGGTTTTCAACCATGAAGGCCTTTTCTTAAAATTGTACTGTAATCTTTGATGTACTTAAGGAATACCATCTGGTTCAACGTTAGAATTTTCAAAACACATCCAGGGAATATTAAGAAATACTGCACCAATTCTACGATCTTTCTGAAGTAATATTTTGGGCTGTTTCACGTTGCCAATGTCTGCAGAATCTTAATTGTGGAGAAGACAGTGTTTGTTTGGAAAGCTGCCAGGGACAGTCTGTACAGAGAGGTTTCGGGCTTGCTATTATAAATGCAAGCATATGAATGAAATTTGAAGCTCAAAAACAATAAGTAGAAAAAAGAGGCTTTCGTAATGCAGGAGGCTGTATTACCGGAATTGGAAATACTAGCCCTCATTTATTTGGTCAAACTCTGCTTATTTTGATTTGAATAGGAGTTCCATTTTTAATGCCACCTCCCCAGTCCAGTAATCCAGAGTCCAGTAACACAAACTGTCTGGAAATATTTTGAGCAGACCCTACATTTACTACTCAACTGCTTGGGCAGCACAGCATTGGAGATATGGGTTTCGCTGATCTCTGGCCTGAAGGTAGAAAATGGTGCGTGATAGGCTAATACCGTGACGGTGCAACTGGGAGAAAATCAATGCAAAATTACAAAGATTTCTCTCTGTTTCTGTATCTATCTCTTATTATCAGTCAGTTTCTCTATTTCTTTCTCTCATTTGACTTTATATACAGGGGCCTACATCTTGTGGGAACCTCTGTACGTGAAACCTTCAGTCTCTCCATGTCCTTTTCGTCTAACCACCGAGTAGACCCTCTCAGTCCATGATCATCACCTTTCCATAGCTTTAGAAGCAGAAGCTGTCACAGTCTTAACATCAAATTCCTTAAGCTGTCCAATGCCCAGGTGGAGAGCAAAGGTAACTCCAGGATCTTGCCTTCAAACCTGAATTAGGCGCAAGATGTTAACCTGTGCTCCAAGGTTTGGTCACGGTTTCCATGACTGCAGCCAGGTGAGGTTTTGAGGGGTCACTTGTGTGCCAGGTGGCCGTGTTGGATGTGTTCAGTCCCTGTTTTATTGTTGGTTGTGCACATTGTCACTTCTCACTGGGATAAGCCCCACTATTCACAAAGTTTTTATCAAAAAATGCAAAATTGGTCCTTATTAACATTTGGAGACTTGTGTCAAAACTGGGACAGCTATCTCACAGACCAGTCAAACAACAGCCCCTGACATAGGCATACTGACAGAGTCATACCTTGCAGATAGTATCCCAGGCACAACTATCAGTATCCCTTGGCAGGTTGCTCTCACTGGTAGGTTGGCCCCTCCAAAGACAGAGGCGCAGAGATGGGAGGTTGTTGGCCCTGGAATCTTCACCATTGATTCCTGACCCCATGAAGTCTCATAGCAATAGGCCAAACACAGGCAAGGAAAACTCCTGCTGATCACCATGTACTGCCCCCATCACCTCAGCTGAGGAATCAGAATGCCTCCATGTTGAACACTAATTGGAGGAAGTACTGAGGGTGGCAAGGACATAAAATATACTCTGGGTGAGGGACTTCAATGTCTATCACCAAGAATGGTTAGTAGCATCATTTCTGATTAACTGCAGCTGAGTCCTGAAGGACTGGGCCTATGGCAGTCAGTGTAATAATCTACTTGACCTTATTCTCTCATCAGTCTTTCTGTCACAGATCCATCTGTCTATGATAGCCTTGGTCGTAGTGTCCACTGCACGGTCCTTGTTGGGAGTGAGTCCTGTCTTTACATTGAGGGTACTCTCCAATATACTGGATGGCACCACCGCTGTGCTGAATGGAATATATTTTGTACAGAGCTAGCAACTCATGAGGCCCCGTGGGCCAGCAGCAGCAGCAGCAGAATTGTATTCCAGCACAGTCAGTAACCAAATGGGCCAGGGACTGATGACAAAGACCATGGTTAGTGCCGTATGGAAGAGAGGTGGGAAAGAGGGAGCCAGTCCATGTGTCACTGAAGGAGGAAGGATTCCCTGCAATAGAGGTAATGCCAAGGAAGAAAGTGAGGACTGCAGATGCTGGAGATCAGAGCTGAAAATGTGTTGCTGGAAAAGCACAGCAGGTCAGGCAGCATCCAAGCAGCAGGAGAATCGACGTTTCGGGCATCAGCCCTTCTTCAGGCATAAGGAAAGTGTGTCTAGCAGGCTAAGATAAAAGGCAAGGAGGAGGGACTTGGGGGAGAGGCGTTGGGAATGCGATAGGTGGAAGGAGGTTAAGGTGAGGGTGATAGGCCGGAGTGGGGGTGGGGGCGGAGAGGTCAGGAAGAAGATTGCAGGTTAGGAAGGTGGTGCTGAGTTCGAGGGTTGGGACTGAGACAAGGTGAGGGGAGGGGAAATGAGGAAACTGGAGAAATCTGAGTTCATCCCTTGTGGTTGGAGGGTTCCTAGGCGTAATGCCAAGGGACACACTCTCAGGTAGCTTAATGTCTTATCAGAGCACAACAATATTTGGAGCCTCATACTGTTGTAGCACGTCTGGAGGCTGGAATGCCCGATGCCAAAATATTCCTTTAAATTTCTCAAAAGCTGCAAACAGCATTCCCCATTAGCAGCTGTCAGCCGATATTGATGCTGCAACAGGCATTGGAGGCAGAGGACCATAACAGCAATTACTGCCAGTGAGTTTTTGTAAAGATTTGTAGCTGAGGTTGAGGATCTGGATGTGCCCATTTGCAACCCTCAGTGCTTGCTAAAACACCGGAGTAGATGTCCGTTGTAGTCTTGCTGTGCTTTTTGAGGCACCTACAAGTGGTACCACATAGCCACACTGTCAGCTATGCCTTGATCACCCACTCTCCACCCCACCACCAAGAAAACTCCTATGTGGAATGGAACACCGCACAGCAACCCATGGGGGAATCACCTTTATTGACAACGATGATATGGAGGTGCCAGTGTTGGACTGGGGTGGACAAAGTTAAAAAATCAGGTTATAGTTCAACAGGTTTATTTGGAAGCACTAGCTTTCGGAGTGCCACTCCTTCTTCAGGTAACAAGTGGGGCTGGTTTGTGAGACACAGAATTTATAGCAAAAGATTGCAGTGTCATGCAATTAAAACAATATATTGAACAAACCTAGATTACTGTTAAGTCCTTCCTCTTTTAGAATGGGTTGTAGATTTTGGTTCATTAATATGTTTCTTTTAAGTCACATTCTTGAGATAAAAGCACACAACCTGCTGGCAGTCAATCCATATAACATTTTATAAATTCCCAATTTGGAAACAGAACCAGCCTGACTCAAGATTGGGTTACAGACAGACTCTAACCTCACACCTTTAATACATTGTCTGAGCTGACATACCACCTTTTTTATAAAACTTTAAGTTATCGTGAGGATGTGACCCACAGTGTTGTTTGGTAGGAAGTTCCAGAACTTTGACCCAATGATGATAAGATTTTTGAGTTGAAGATAATGGTGAACACCAATCCATCCCCCCACCCCCCCACATCATTGAACAGTAACAGTGGAAAACTATGAAATTGTTATTGGATGTAGAGGGTCTTAAAGGTTCAGATAGGCTTATGAAGCTCCTCCTCCAAGGCCAAGATAAGACCATGGAAGCAAGATTGTGTCCATTCTGTTGACAATCGCCGATGCCTGACCTAGCAGAAAGACAAAAGGAAGTTCCTCATCACATCCACAATTACACCTCAAAGCCCCTTTGACCACCAGGTAGTCCAAGATCAGGAGCGTGGTCTAAAGTAGAGCCAGAGGTTTGGGGGGGGGAAGACCTTCAAATTATTAGCCATGGGCTGTGTCACCCCTCTCCTGGTAAAAACATGGGCTCGACATTGGAGGAAGAACATGTCACAGTGAAGTGGCGGCAAGATTTCTTTGAGGATGGCTGTACAAGCAACGGGTATAACCCAGGCAATTGGCTCGGTCGAACATTGGCAATAAAATGCAGCAAGCTCCACTTTGAATCTTACATCTTCAACGTGACAAAAATGAAAAGAGAGGAACAGCAATTCCCAGCCCAACAAATAAGCAACCTCGGTCATGGATATGCTTTACACATTTGGGAAACAATGAGAATATGTCTGTTCTGAAAGTATAAGACGGAGTTCATTATGTGGGATTTGAAGCCAGTGGCAGTGTTGAGTGACTAATTACAGGATAAAACAGGCATTTCCAACTCCACATTTCCTTCTGGCAACAGGCAATTGGCTATTGGCAATGGTACAGCTCATGCCAGCGGAATACAAATAAGAGAATTGCCTCTCGTACATACCAGCAAAATCCTTTACTGACCAACAATGCTCTAGTTCTCACATATTACAAATCACACAGCATTGTGGTTTGGCAGAATACTCTGTGGTAGATTGAGAGGAATGTCAGAATACGGATTAGCTGATTTGATTTGTTTTTGGTAGTCTCGATCTATGCGAGTGTGTGCACGTGTCGGATGCTTTACGTGGATCCTCTGAAGAAGTTAGATCATGTGAAAGGAGCTGTAGATCCATTTTCTTTATTACTTATTCAGGGGACGTGGGCATCACTGGCTGGACCAGCATGTCTCACCCATTCCTGGTTGTCCTTGAGAAGGTGGTGCTGAGCTGCCACCATGTATGCCCTTTGCTTCCCTGATATTTGAACGCATGCCCACTACCTGGCATTGAGCATGTGGCAGCTTCTCAACAACATTAAACCCATGTAGAGTGACTGTGGAGCCCAAATCTGACCTCATGGCTGGAGCACAGCAGAAACTGGGGCTTGCTCGTTCCAAGATAGCTGAGCATCCTGGAATCTCCTAGCCTTCCAGACACCATAGAATCAGTACAGTGCAGAAAGAGGACATTCCAAAGAGCATCTCACCCAGATACTGCTGCTGCTGCCATGGCCAGTCCACCTGGCTTGGATATCCCTGAACACTGAAGGCAATTTAGCATGGCCAATCCACCTGGGGCCTGTTCACATTTGGGCTGTGGGTGGAAGCCCACACAGACACGGGGAGAATGTGCAAACTCCACACAGATAGTCACCTGAGGCTGGAATTGAACCCTCTGTGAGGCAGCATTGCTAACCGCCGAGGCACCGTATCGTCCCAAACCTCACCATCATCACAAGTAAAAGTGGAGCAGACAGTTTCACATTTGTGCTTGCCACCTCTACCTCCCTCCCCCAACCCCTTGGTGCAGGAATCTGTGACCCAGTAGCAATGTTGCACTACCACCACAGGACTTGCACCTTTACGTTAACACCACTGCACTAATAGCTCCCTATGAGACTTGGCAGCACATTCTGTTTCATCATGCTTTTGTGATGCATCTTAGGACATTCTTGTAACACTAATGACTAAATCTGGAGGCATTCCCATGTATCTCCTGGCATCCTCCTCCTAAGTATTTGGAAGATACTTCTAAGGAAGATTGAGTGCATTGTATAGGTGGGCTAGACTGCAGACTGCACCATATCACCCAAGAGTGTGTTGAAATAGTTACATTTAGAAGAGACAAAGGCACAACTGAGGGTTTCCGCAGCAGGTGAGGTGAGATGGAGCAACTGAATGAGTTAGAGGACACTCGGTGCCTATGGGCCCAGAGCAGAGTCACCTCCTTCAGGAATGCAGGTAAAGGAGAATAAAATGATAAGGAATGTGGCATTGACAGGAAATGTTGAATGGGATTGCTTGAGCAGCAGCTGCTGTCTTACAATGGAGACAAGTTAAATGGTCAGACTTATACACAGGGCATTATACTCCTGTCAAAGGAGAACATGTGCTCATGCAGTAACCAACATATGTGCCTCTGTAATAATCAGAAATCTGTATAGCACATTTCTCCACAGAGTGAGGTTTACTGATAGCTAGAGACAATTGATTGAAAATGAAATATTTTCATTAGCAGTAACCTACAGAGTACTTGAGTTATTTTTTCTGGCTTCAAAAATGGCATGAAATGAAACCCGTTGAGCCCATGTTTCGGATTGACTGTGTGAACCATTATAGATGAAGCAGCTTTCTGACAGTCGATTTAGGTTGGGTGCTAACTACAGAGGAACATCAATTATTCGGTATTCGATTATCCGAATATCGGATTATCCGGCAAGATCACAAGGTCCCAATGCTCGGCTAAACTATATTCTCCAGCATTTGATTATCTGGAATTCGATTAACCGAACGAAATACTCCATGCCCGTGTCCTTTTGATAATTGAGATTCCTCTGTATTCCCATGTCCCTTGATATTTTCAAATGTATAGACATCTACGATATCAATTGTGAACACACTCGACAGCTGAAACATCTGAGGTAGAAAATTCCAAAGATTCACCATCCTTCAAGTGAAGAAGTCCCTCCTCACTTGAATCCTAAAATGACCTGCCCCTTTATTCTGACTTAAAGGAACTGATGAGGATCTATGTTGCACCTTTCACAACATCAGGACATCTCAATTGGCACCTGCTTGCGTGATATCATGGCAAGTTTACAGTATTCCTGCGATAAGTGAAAAACCGCCACTGCAACTAAACCAAAGCTTCCCAGCAGTTTATCTTAGGACTTGACAGAGGCACGGATCTGATACAGTGATTGGCTTCTTCTGTCAAACATAGTTATTGTGTCAGCACTAAAGCTTGAGGCAGCTGTTGCCATGACGCCATGGGGAAAGACCACTGTCTGAGGTCTTCGTGCTGAAGTTAACTGAGGGTCCGTTCAGTTATCAGACCCTCTCAGTACCCTAAATGGATCGATATTGCCTTGTATGTGTAAGAAATGTCTTTGGTTTATTTGGATAGAGTCAAATCTCAATGTTTGTTTGTTTCCTTGACATGCACAGAACCGAACTGCATTTGTGACTATTTGTGACAAGAGTATTTTTTAATGAACATAGTATATTTTTGAAATTAAAATAAATATATTGTGTAAGTATATCACCCAGCAACACCCAATATAAATTTAACTGTAGTTTCCAAACTAGGAAAACAATGAATAATTTGCTTAGCATCAATGCTTAATTAATTGTGTTTTATCTATAGCTCATTCTTTTTATCTTCTCACCAAGTGCAGAAATGGCTAGTTAACGAGCAATATTCAGAGATTTCAGATAGATTTATTAAAAAAATGTTACAGGCAATTTTTTTTTGTCCTTTCAAAAACCGCAAATGTTATAGTGTTTGGGAAAGGTCAGCAAATAAATTCCTTCAAAAACAACATCTGGAGCGAGCAAGATTTTAAATAAATAGGATGTAGAACTCAAAAAGATGCCAACAAGTCACGTCATTATAGAATCCCTACAGTTTGGAAGCAGACCATTCAGCCCGTTGAGTCCACACTGACCCTCTGAAGAGCATCCCATCCAGATCCACCCCACTAACCTATCCCTGTAACCCCTCATTTCCCATCGCTAATCTGCCTAGTCTGTATATCTTTGGACTTGGGAGGAAATTGGAGCACTTGGTAGACACAGGGAGAATGTACTAACTCCACACAGAAATGATTTGGAGGTGCCAATATCAGACTGGAGTGGATAAAGTTAAAAAATCACGCAACACCAGGTTATGGTCCAACAGATTTATTTGGAAATACAAACTTTCAGAGTGCAGCTCCTTCATCAGGTTGTGTGATTTTTAACTTTGTCCACATAGACAATTGCCGAAAGATGGAATCAAAGCTGGGTCCCTAGCGCTGCAAAGCAGCAGTGCTAACCACTGAGCCACCATGATGCCCCATACCTGATGCAAAGCAGCAATCTCAATTCAGTGACTCTTCACATCACAGATTCACAGAACAGTTAAAGCATAGGAGGCCAGACAGATACCCACTGTGTTTAGTGCTGCAACTCTCTGCAAGAGCAACTCAGCTAGACCCGCTCATCCACTGAACCCCTAATTCACTTCAGGCATTTATCTGATCCTCATTTAAAAACCATGGTGGAATCTACCTCCACTGTATTCTCAGGCGGTGGGTTTCAGATCCTAATCACCTGCTATTAAAAACATCTTTCTTCATGCTGCCATTGGTTCATCGTTCATCTTAAATTAAACTAGAAGATCGTGAGCACAAGCCCCTCTCCAAAGCTGATCCAGGAGATCTCAGCTGGCATTCCAGAGCAGTACACGGAGCACTGAACTCCCATGGCTCCCACATTCCTGCCTGCTGAGGATGTGAACAAAGAAGATTCTCTGCCATGACAGAAGGAGGCACCAACGTGTTCACCCAATTAAGGTAAAACTAGGTTATAGTCCAACAGGTTTATTTCAAAGTACAAGCTTTCAGACCACGGCTCCTTTGTTAGGTTGTGTGATTTTGTCAGTTTGGACTATAACGTGGTGTTGTGTGATTTTAAACTTTGTCCATCCCAGTCCAACGACTCCCTCAAATCATGTTCACCCAATATCTACGCCTCAACCAACATCTCTGAAACAGTTGTTATTTTATCAGTTGCTCATCTCGTCTTGTGTGCGAGTGTGTCCGTGTGTGTGTGTGTGTGAGAGAGAGAGAATGAGTGAGTGAGATTGGCACCTGTGCTTTCCCACATTGAGGTTGACTAATCGGCTGTGAGGTGTCTTGAGCCTGAGAAAGATGAAATATAAATGGCGATGCTTATTGCTGTTATCTGAAAAACAGAGTCTTTGCATGTTTGAATTGAAACTGACGACTCCTCCTTTATCCGAATTGCCAAACACTGGCTACCCAATTGCTATGATGTTGCATTATGGTTTCTGTAGCTGTTTATTGTGATAGGTTTAAATAGCAAAAATCGAGCTAACTCTGAGAAAAAAGAATACATAATTTTTGTCACATCTTCATTCTAAAAAAAGAAAAGTTTGTATTTATATGGCAACTTTCATAACCGCCAATGTACCAAAGTGCTTTACTGCCGAATAGATAATTTCAAAGTGCAGTTACTCTTTTGATGCTGGAGGCACAGATGCCAATCTGCACAGCAAGCTCCCACAAATGGCACTGTGGTGATGGGAAGATAAGGTGTTCCTGTGATGTTGATTCAAACATCGCCACGGGAACTTTCACATCCACGTGACAGGACACTAACACCTTATCCAAGTGACAGCACCTCTGAAGGTGCAGCAATCCCTCAGTGGTGCCCCTGTCTAATTCCAGAGACCAAATGAGAGATTGGCCTGACCATTGTAAGCATCTATTATAAAGATGTATGTACCAGCACTGAAGCCCTGTTCCTGAAGAACCAATTCAGATGGATGAGCCATTGTGTACAGATGCCCAGAAATCATCTCTCTCAGCAAGTTCTCTTCTCCCAGCTGTCTGTTGGCCAAAGCTCAGTGGATACCCAAAGGAAAAGGCGAAGGGATATGCTGTCCTAATACATGGAGACAGTGACACCCCTGGCTGGGAGGAGGAAGTTTCCAACCGCTCAGCATGGTAACTCCTGATCCATCAAGGCACAAAGCACTTTGAAGCTCAGTGACTTGACCATGAGATGGAATGGGAGTCTTAGAGGAAGGAGGAAGCCAACACAGGGTTGTAGATTCCATTTCCCCAACCAACAACATGCTGCCTCTGTGGAAAATAATCTGAAGTCAGCCTCATCAATCATCCATAAACCCAACTCACCTGACAGATGTCATCTTGATTTCCAAGGGAATGCCAACAACTCTTTCAGTACAACCTTGTGTTTTCCAAGTCCTGCAGTAGGATTGTGAACCAGATTCATAGACAAGAATGCTACACAGTAAACTGCAGCCTACCACATTACGCTGGTTCAGCAATGTGATACGTTTTCAATATCTACAAATCATTTCATGCAGCATAACATGGTCAGACAAATCCCACTTGGTGTATCACAGTCTTACATGAAAGGCTTTGGAAGCACTGGAAATGCCCGTGCCTGCGCAGATATATTAGTGGCAATAAATCACTTATCCTAACTATCATGCATTTCTAATTGTGGCCTCCAGACTTTACTTTATATTCCCTAATTTATGTTCCCTAATGACAGCATGTGTGATGTGGGAGGAACAACCTGCAATCATAAAATCAAGCTAAAAACCCTCACCTATACTCAACCAACATGATCTAGCCTGGCATATGAAAGAGCCAGAACCATAACTTAAGAACTGCAAACGTCCCATATCAGACTAAAGATGGCCACAATAGCAATATGTTAATAGAAATAATAATATGGATGAATGGATCTATAGTTACTGATCATGTGTAGAGAGCAAAAAAAAATTAAGTTCGAAATAATGCTCATTTTGGGGGCCTTTAGTTTCTAAAATCTAGGCCAAATGGCAAGTCAGCTGAACCGGATTTATTGGAAAACTAAACATTACTTTACTTACATAACAACTATTCAGTTACTCTCTTCCATTTGGCAGCTGCTAACTTGTGAAAATTTTTGTTCGAACAAGCACTTTGGCAACCATTCAGCGCAAAGACTGAAAAGCAAACTTGTTTAATAAAGAGTGGGATTTAAGGCTCCTGAAATCTCTTCAGTTCATTCCTTCTAAATAGAAAGTAATCTTCTTTCTTCTTCCTTTCTATCTGTGCTGTTCTTTCTCATTTTCTTTCCATTCACTTTCTGTCGTAGTTAGGAATTTGTTTTTAAACATGTGTGTGTCTTTTTCAGTTTTGTTGTTTTATTGTTCCTCTTCACAAATGGGTGTTGGTCTTCGCTGTACAGCGTTTCCATAACACACTGGTCACCTCTGAGACTTCATCAGGTGGCTTCAAAGATACAAAAGAAACATTATCACAATAATCCACAAGTTACCTCCAGGACATAGAATTACTGAGTATTCACAGCTCTGGAACAGGCCATTTGAGACAACATGTCCCTACTGATATTGTTTCTGATCATTTTGTGGGATGCGGACATCACTGGTGCATCCAGTACTTGTTGCCCATTCCTAACTGCCGTAAGAAGGTGACAAATATAACTTTAGAGCCTGAATCCCTTCTTCCACGTCCTTTACCCTCTCCCACACCCCTGTCATCCCATTAACTGCTTTCAGCACAGGCAACCCATTTTTCACCCACTGATGGTTCCCTTTAGCAGCTTTTCTCCATACTTGACTTACCAATATCCATTCCTTTGTCTGCCTAACTGTCGTTCTCTCCTGTAAACAACAAATGCTGAAGATCACAGTGGGTCAGACAGCTCTGATGAAGAGCCATCTAGACTCAAAACATTAGCTTGCTCTCTCTCCAGGGATGCTGACAGATCCGTTGTGATCTCCAGTATTTAATGTTTCAGTACAGATTCCAGCATCTGCAGTCATTTGCCCCTGTCTTTCTCTCAACTGGGCTCTGTTTCCACCTATCACTTACTTGTCTATTGCATCCCAACCCCACGACTCCCATTTTCAGCATTATACCAATCTTTTCCTAGCTACAATCAGTTCTAAAGAAGCTTCACTGGACCCAAAACATTGACTCTGCTTTCTCTCCACAGATGCTGCCAGATCTGTTGTGTTTCTCCAGCAATTGTTGCTTGCATTGAGAAAATGGTGCTGTGCCACCACCTTGAACCTGCGGTCCATACGGTGCTGTTCAGAGAGCGGTTTCAGGATGTTTCACTCAAGCAGCGAACAGAGTTAACAGTTAAGGTGTTTGGAACGGCAGTCAAGTGGGTTGCTTTTTCCCAGATGATGTTGACTTTCTCACGAAGCAATACTCATCCAGGTGAGTGGAGAATACTCCATCACATTCCTGACTTGTACCTTTGTACGAAGGACAGGCTTTGGGGAAATCAGGAGGTGAGCCACTTTGTTGTCATATTTAATGCTAAACGGACAGTTGAAATTTGACGTGAAATATATTTTACTGTACAATTAACATCATCTACAAGGGGCACTCCCTGAGAAGAGAATATTTTATGAGGCTAATTAGTGGCATTCATACAGTTAAAGAATCATAGAGTTATATACCACATAAACAGACACTTTGTTCCAACTCATCCATGCTGACCAGACATCCCAATCTGACCTTGTCACATTTGCCAGCATTTTGCCCATACCCCTCAAAACCCCTCCTATTCATTTACCCACCCAGGTGCCTTTTAAATGTTGTAATTTTACTCACCTCCCCCCCTTCCTTTGGCAGCTATACCCCTCATGATTTTATAAACCTCTATAAGGTCATCCCTCAGTCTCAGATGCTCCAGTGAAAAAGCCCAAACCTGTTCAGCCTCTCCCTATTCAGCTCAAAACTCCTATGCCCGCCAACATCCTTGTAAATATCTTCTGCGCCCTCTCAGGTTTAACAACATCTTTCCTGTAGAAGGTCCAACAAAGCCTCCTGATTGCTCAGCTTCCAATGACAGCTTGCTCTCTCTCACAAATGAAATATTTGTGCTTTGGTGATGTTGAATCCACAAGATAAAGATTCATCTTCGGTGCCTTTATTGGAATGTTTCAGACTAACCATGGGGTGAAAGAAAATAAGGCTGACTCTTACGGTTTAGAGAGGATTTAGGGGAAAAAAAATGTTTTCACCCAAGGGTGGTGGGAATCTGGAACTCACTGTCTGAAAGGGTGGGAGAGGCAGGAACCATCACATTTCAGAAGTATTTAGATGATCACTTGAAGTGCTATATTATACAAGGCTAGAGACCAAGCATTGGGGAATGGGACTGGAGCAGATAGGTGCTTGATGATTGGCTTGGATATGATGGGCTAACAGACCCCTTTCAATGGTGTAAACCTATAATCCTATTTTAAAAATATGTATTAGAGGAAACATGTTTCTTGATGATTAGGCAAAGTAAAAAATCACACCACCAGATTATAGTTCAATTGGTTTATTTGGAAGCTCTAGCTTTCGGAGCACTGCTCCTTCATCAGGTGGTTGGGGAGAATAAAATTGTAAGACACAGAATTTATAGCAAAGGTTTACAGTGTGATGTAACTGAAATTATATATTGAAAAAGACCTGGATTGTTTATTAAGTGTCTTATCGTTTAGAATGACCATGTTAGTTTCAGTTCTTTCATAAGTAAATCGCAAAATGTTTTTAAAAAATTACATTCTCAAGTGGACTATAACCTGGTGTTGTGTGATTTTTAACTTTGTACACCCCAGTCCAAAACCGGCACCCCCAAATCTTAGGTAAAGTAAGGCTCAGATTTTGATCTACCCTTCTATATATTTGCTCACTAAGTGGATGGATAAATTGGAAACTCATTGTAAAGAAGCTATTTCTGGGCTCCCAGAAATACTCAGTGCTACAGTATTGAATTGAATTGAATTGAATTTATTGTCATGTGTACTGGGGCACAGTGAAAAGCTTTGTCTTGTGAGCAATACAGACAGACCACAGAGTTAAGTAGCATAGATAGTAAATAATAGGTAAACAGCGACAAAAACAAAAACACAGTTACAGGCGAATGTTAAGAGTTTGTGCGTCTATTCAGTATTCTAACACCAGGAGGGTAGAAACTGTTGTGAAACCGGCTGGAATCTGTGTTCAGGCTTCTGTATCTTCTCCCTGATGGTAGGGGTTGTAGAAAAACATTGCCAGGTGGGGATGAATCTTTGAGAATGCTTTCCTTGACAGTGGGCCTGGTAGATGGATTCTATAGATGGGAGGTTGGACTTTGTGATTGTCTGGGCGCAGTTTGCCATTCTCAGTAACCACCTCCGATCTTGAATGGTACAGTTGCCATACCAGGGAGTGATACATCCAGACAAAATGTCTATAAAAGCTGGCAAGGGTATTTGGGCCGTCATGCCAAATTTCCTCAGCTGCCTGAGGAAGAAGAGATGTTGTTGGGCCTTTGTAACCAGCGCTGTACCCTATCTCCAATTCATATCCCCTTTAGATTGCACATCTTATTTGGAACTTATCTCGTGGTTCAAACCAAAGGGATTGCTCTCCTTTCAGATACTTACTGATATGCTTCGTATTCCTGGTTTTGTCATCACAAAGGGGAACGGATGCTGTGGCTACATATCTTCAATTCACAGGGGATGGAGAAGCATCTGGCTCCACTTCCAAGATTACTGCAATTTGGACAATCTCAATTACAATTCCAATTCAGTTGGCCGGATTTTCACTGACAGGCAAAAATCCAAGAGATGGAGCCTTTGGCTGCATAAGGTACTTAAGGAGAGGCTGGTGTTGCATCTGGAAGTACTTGCATGACTCACGTTGTCCGTGCTGACCATGAAAAGCTAGCTGCTGTGTCTGTGTCTTAACGTCAGTCCATCTCCAAGCATCCTTGGGCAACATGCAAGACCCAATCACATCACAAAGAGCAAGACTGGCAATGTCCCATAAGACCACAAGACATAGGAGCAGAAAGTAGGCCATTCAGCCCATTCAGTCTGCTCCGCCATTCAGTAAGTTTTCTTCAACCCCATTCTCCTGCCCATTTTTCTTGCCATAACCTTTGATCTCCTTGACAATCAAGAACAATTTAAAAATCTCTATTTTTAAATATACTCAATGACTCTGGCAATTAATTCCACAGATTCACTGCTCTCTGGCTGAAGAAGTTTCTCCTTGTCCTCGTTCTAAAAGATCTTCCCTTTACTCTAAGGTTGCGCCCTCAGGTCCTACTCTCTCCTGCCGATGGAAACAGTTTCCCAACATCCAGTCTGCCCAGACAGTTCAGTATTCTGTAAGTCCCATTGACTCTTAATAACAAATGAAAATAGGCCATATTTTCCCTAGATGGAGATTTCAACAGGTCTGTTAAACAAGTCAGATTTCTGGTTCAAAAACAGAAATTGCTGGAGAAAGTCACCAGGTCTGGCAGCATTATTGGAGAGAAAACAGTGGGAAAAAAACGTGACCATCCTTTAGAAGTCCGAAACCTTAACTCTGCTTTCTCTCCATAAATGCTACAAGATCTGCCGAGTTTCTCCTGAAATTTCCAATTTTGTTCCAGATTCCCAGCATACACAGTTTTTAAAAATTTATTCAAATGCCTGATGGCACATTTGTGATTTCTTGAGAGATTGAGTAAGACTTGAAGAGATCACCAATACCTTATGAAATGGAAGGTAAGACTGCAGAATACTAATAACTTCAACTTCAATTAGTTACCCACTTCTTTTTGTCAGACCAAGTCATAAAGACTGAGGAGCACAGAGAAATGCAATAAACATGGTGGCTAAAGTATCTACTCGTGGAATCACAGAATGGGTGCAGCGCATAACGAGACTCTTTGACCCAATGTGTCCATGCTATCTCTCTGAAAGAGTAGCTAATCCTACTCTACCAAATGATCCCCATAGCCTTATACATTTAACTTACTTCAGCTAGATTTACAGTCAGGTAGACACTCAAGCCCTTTTAATTCAGCATTTCATACATTTATTTTAAAATTACACTTAAAGCGCTGTCTATGGGGGCTGATTTCCACTGTATGTTATTCCTATTGAAATCATAAAACTAAGTACGTACTTCATGAGGCAAAGAGGCACTTCACCCAATTAAAAGGATAAGTCCCCTGTCTCTGATTCTAGCTTTGAAATGTAGTGGCGTGTTTCCTGTTGGTGAGTTTTGTAGTGGGATACATAAGCACTGGGGAAGGTGGTGGTCTCAAGAAACTGCTTTTAGTCTCTTTCATTAGTTTATCCATTTACTGGCAAGGTCAGTCCAATCTGGTGCTATAGGACATACCATCTAACATACAAATTAGGAGCAGGAGTAGGCCAGTGATCCACTCAAGCCTTCTAATGGGATTGAAATTATCCAAACTTGTTACATGGAAGATCTTTATGAACAGTTTAAAGACCTCCAGTCAACCTTTACTGGATTTGCAAACACATTTCAGAGGTACATGTCTGTGTCTAATCCAACTGTATCATTCATGCCATATTTGCCAGTTAATGTAAACTCTTGATGGCTTCATTATTGTACTAAAACATTTTACATCATTCACTTCATTGTCTGGAGGCAGTATGGAGAATAATGGATAATCAGATAGAATTGTAAAAGAGCAATTACGTTGAGAGACTCAGATAATGTTGTGAACGGTGCCAAAGAAAATAAAACTGCAACTCATTCACAATTTTTTTTTTAACAATTGCAAAAGATTCTTTCAATGCATGTGGGTGTCACTGATCTGAGCAGCATTTGATGCGAATACTCAGTTGATATAGTATTCACTATAATGGTCACAAGAACCACTTTATTCTGATTTTAGTTTATCGTTGACAATACAGAACTAATGATGAAGTCTAATACAGAGACAATTCAAAGCTTGTTTCCTGGAAATTGAGTTAGTGCCCTTTTAAAGTGGAATGTCAATTTTGTAATCAACCCTACTCTCTCGCTAAAATGTGCAATTTCGATGGGCAGCATGGGAGAGTTTTCTGCTTCAGTACCTCATAACTTTGGGGAAAACTGAACATTTCTGAAGTCCAAATGTTTTCCGATGGGAGGGCTCAAGATCAGCAGTGATAATCCTCTGGTCCCTTTGAGTTTTGGTCACCTACTAGGATTGCAGAGGGAGCATTCACATGATATATACAGTTTTTTTGTTTGTTCTTGGGAGGGCTGTCTCACTGGTAAGGCCACTTTTAACAGCCCTCGAGGAGGTGCTGGTGAGCTACTTTTGCCTTCAACCACTGCAGTCTGTGTGGTGTTGGTGATTTGCTGCAGCAGTATTACCACAGTTAGAAAATATGTGTCACCAACACATTATGTGGAACTCAAGTCACATGTCGGCCAAATATAAATGGCAGATTTCATCTGCTTAAGGGCATGAATAAATCGGAGGGGCTTTAAATGATCAATTGTAATAAAACTATAATTCAGGATTTATCAACACAATGTAAATGCATTCAGCTGTCAGGATGGAATTTGAACTCATGTCCAGAGCATCAGCCTGATTGACTGGATTGCTAGCCTAACAACATTACCACTATGCCAGCATGAAGGCAACAACATCAACATGGCACAGTGTTTAGCACTGCTACCTCACAGTGCCAGGGACCTGGGTTCAATTCCAGCCTCAGGCAATTATCTGTCTGGGTTTCCTCCATGTGCTCTGGTTTACACCTGCAGTCTAATTAGTCATGCTAAAGTGTGCAAGCTAAGGGGAATGCAGGATTATAGGGTGGGTCTTGGTGGGATGTTCTTCAGAGACTAAATGGCCTGCTTCCACACTGCAGGGATTCTAACACCTTGCATAACAATTGCAAATTTTATCTTGCCCTCTCTCGATTTCAAAACGAGAATTTCTTCAAATTGGATCTTTAAAATTGCAGCTATATTGTCATATAGATCAACAGGCTGACACTGACAGAGGTATCTCTAGCCAAGCAGGAATCGCAGACTCTATACATACATTTAAAAAATTATTCATGGGACATTGGCATTGCTGGCAAGGCCAACATTGATTGCCAGTCCCTCATTCTTAAAATGCTGCAGCCTGTGACCATGACAGAGTAGCCAATATATTTTCGCCAGAATGATGTATAACCTGGAGGGTTGTGTGAATTTGCCTCTAACAGGGTGCATTACTTGATGTGGCAATGCTTAAGATATCTCAACATTAGTAACCAGGTGTGGCATCACGATACTGAAGAATTGAACAGACATTCATTACAACCACCTATTATATACAAATATTTCTCAGTACATAAGTGTATGGGCTAATATTAAGCTAATAGGCTACAAGCATGGTTCCATGTCAATGTCATGCTTCAAGTGATTGGTGATATGATGGAGTATGAGATCATCTGACCCTCATGTGATGACATCATACTTATGTCTCTTAAAGGCACACTGACCATGAGACATAACTCAACAGAGGAAAGCTAGCAAGCTCTGCTGTCCCATGTACCTGTTTCCCTTTCCCTTCAGGTAGTGGTGCATCAGTTTGGAAAGTGCTGTTTGACAGAGCTTGCTGTACTCAAACTGGCTGTCGTCTTTCCTAGATTATATCAATGACTCTTTGAAAGTACTTAATTGGCAGAAAAACACTTTGAAATAGCACTAGTTCTGGAAAACATAACATAAATGCAAATCTATTTTTAAAATCTACCACTTTGATCAATGGTTGAAAGATTATGCTTTTTTTCAGCAAATGTGTGAAGTGCAGGGTGGGTGGAAGTGGACACAGATGAAGGAAAAGCAATTCTTCCTTTGGGATTTGATTGCAGACTGCAAAAGTTTGCACCAAACAGAAAATTGTTCATGAAATGTTGGCTGGGACAGCTTCTGTTCTATTTTACAGCTAACAATAGCAATAGTTTCTGAGTTATAGAGACACACAGCACGGAAGCAGATGCTTCAGTCCAACTCGTCCATGCTGACCAGGTTTCCCAAACAAAACTAACCTCATCTGCTTTGTGCTTGCAAAACTAAGAATGTAGCATCCAATATTAGATCCCATTATGTGACAAAACTGGACTATCCTAAAGTTGTTGTCTGTGGACTAACGGTGGTCTCTGAAGGTTCTTCAGGTGATCCTTAGTACTTTTACAGATGACTCCTGTACGCCGATATTGAAGGAAGTGAATATTGAAGCCAGTGGATGAGATGCCAATCAAAGGGGCTGCTTTGTCCTGGATGGTGTTAAATATCTTGAATATTGTCAAGAGCTGCACTCATCCAAGCAAATGAGTATTCTATCACACTCCTAACCTGTACCTTATAGATGGTTGTGATGATACCTTAGCTATCTTTTCTAAAAGAGATAGCTTTACTATGTCATGGTGTTTGTGCTTGCAATGTCCTCCTGTTCTGTAACTCTGCAACTTTATGTAACTTCTGCACCTATCGTTTGATTTTGAGGCAATCCTGTGTGTAAAGAACTATTGTCTCGCTGAAGTCCAATCTTGTGTTCTGTATGGACCTTCTTTGAACTTGAAAACACACAGGAAAGGATTATCTCCTTTTCTGTTTCTTCTCAATGTGCTTAACAATCTCGACCATTTTAGGAGGACTAGGGCAGCAGATACATAGGAACCTGCAACTTCCAATCCTAGCCATCACCATCCTGACTTGGAGATATTTTGCCATTCCTTTATTGTTGTTGGGATAAAATCCTGGAATTCCCTCCCTAACGGCATTGTGAGTCTACCCTACAGCATATGAACTGCAGAGGTTCAAGAAGGCAGCTCACCATCACCTTCTCAAGAGTAACTAAGGATGGGCAATAAATCCTGCAGATCCAGCAATGCACATGCCCCATGAGTGATTAAAAAAAACTCCCATGTCTTCCCTTTCTGGTCTTTGCACCAATGTTCATAAAGTTATTATCTTTTCCCTGAGGGACCTTACACTGTACCTCACGAAGCTTTTGGTTGCCCACCATGGAATCCCTTCACTAGTTTTGAGTACCTCAATAAGGTCACATCTTAATTTTCTCTGCTACAAGGAGAAAAAGCCCATTTCTCTAATCTTACCTTATATTGAAAATCCTTCATTCCGGGTTTCACTCTAGTAAATAACGTCTATTCCCTCCGAAAGCTAGAGTGAAGCCTCTGTCTCCACCTACACATTGTGTGACATCAGTAGAATGGGTAGAGCCAAAGCAACATGACCATTAATTCCTTCAGAATGAGTTATACAACAAATCCAACCAATGAGAAACATATTCAGGTGCTTTTTCGGGGAAAGTAGGCTCAGTTGATCACTTTGAAAGGAACAACATATTATTTTCTTCTTAGAGAAATAAAACAAACTGGCGTCAGCTCTAACAGGAATCTGATAAAACAGGCTGATACATATGAACAGTTTTCAGTTACCTATCATGTTTATGTTAATAATGGTTTAGAACATGTTCAAAGGCAAGTTCTTCAATGCTGTGCCTTCTCATTACTTTTGAATGATGAGGCTCACATTTTCTAATCTAAATTTGAGTTGTTCAAACTCGTTTGATCCTTTCCAGATGTCAAGTGTTTAAAGGCATTTATTTTCACTAATCTCAAGATGCTAACTCGTCCAGTGTTATGAGCGAGTCAGTTTAAAGCTCCAAAGGCATGCCAAATATCTTTTCAAATGTTTACATTGCCAACCAGCATGAAATCCCTAAAGCTAGGCAAGGGAAGCTGTGGGAACGTGATACCAGATGCATCTTCATGCAGTCGGAAACCTGCCTCCAGGCGCATTAATATAAATCTAACTCCTTGGCCTTTCTTATTAATTCAGCATTAGCAAAACTCTTCTATAGCTCCATCAACACTACCCATATGCTGGATGACAGGTTTTAATCTCCCATTTTTTTCCCAGATCCATGATATACTATTAACATTTTTCTGAAAGATTGATGAGTATGCCACACAATGCACCAAGGCTTCCTCGGGATTTGTCAAATATTTTGATCCCAGCTTCTGTTACTACTGGACAAATCAGATTCAAGATTGAACTATGACCTGATAGCTGATTTTAAAGAAAGTTAGGTTGAAGTGGTAGTCATTCACTGAAACATGGTCACACAAGGCTGCAGAGTTTCTCTCAGAACAGAGTTGATGACACATGTTTATTACATAAAAGACAAAAGCAGAAAAAAAAGCTGTTTTGATATACATTAGAGTTAGGAAAGTCTTAAAACATTCAGCAACACATATTTCAATCTATTCCCAACACCATCACTTTGTAGCAATTCAAATCTAGAGAAATCATAACTCTACACCAAATATCAAGTTTAACTAAACTGATTCTATCAGTTCAGTGTTGTAAACTGTCAAGTCTTCTTTCAAGAATAGTCACAAAACAGAGAGCTTTGACTTTCTCAGCTTCTTTTAACCTGAATATTTTTAGCCAAATACTGGAGGTCTGGAAGTTGTACATGGTGAATTTTTCCAACTGAGCTAACAGCCCTTTCCTTGAACTAGGCAAAAGTGAGGACTGCAGATGCTGGAAATCAGAGTCTAGATTAAAGTGGTGCTGGAAAAGCACAGCAGGTCAGGCAGCAACCGCGGAGCAGGAAAATCAATGTTTTGGGAAAAAGCCCTTCATCAGGAATGTTTCCATCTTTCCTTGAACTATTTTACATTCTTTTCTAGGAAAGAGACTGGTTTTGCTTCTGACCCAAGTTAGGTTTCCTCCAACAACTGCCTAAAAGTTTACTCTTCTGTTTTTTTCTAAGCTAAAATTAGTCCTTGATTATTCTGAACCAAAATGCAAACTAATAGTCTTCACTGTTTACTCTCCTTGTTGTAAACCACTACAGTACAATAAGTTTTCCAACTCCAGGAGTTCACAATCTCTCACTCTCTGAAACGTACTGAATTAGGTCATCATTCTGGAAGACTGATCTTAATATATATAAATCACACAAGTTAAATCAAACCATGTCAGTCCATTTCCCCCCTTCCCCCTCCAAGCCTGAATACAACCTTAAAAGAGACTCCAGTTTATATTTCAATGAATGACTAAAGTCTGCTATCGGAAACAGACTCATACAATAAACTCAGAAAGTTCACGGATGGAAAATTAGAACTGTGACTACTTGGAGCTATCACTGTTGCTATAGTTACTCGCTACTATTAAACTGCTCCAAGAGACCACATTGACAGACATTAAGGTAACTACTGACCCTTAATAATTATCTGAGTAACTATTTCCAACTCTGTGTAGCTCTCCATTTACAAAAGTAAGATTCAATGGCTAATGGATGTGTGGATGTCAATACTTAATAAGATCCTGGAGGGAACGTGTGACAGATATTACAATGGCAACATTTTTGTTTCATTTATTTATGGGATCTGAACATTCACTGCCTACTTCTAATTGTCCTTGAGAAGGTTGTGCTAAGCCACTTTTCTGAACAGTCCATGTGGTGCAGGTCTAGCCACATTTCTGTTGGGTAGGGAGTCACAAACTTTTGGTACAGCAATTATGAAGGAACGAGGTCCTGATGAAGGGCTTTTGCCCGAAACGTCGATTTCGAAGCTACTTGGATGCTGCCTGAACTGCTGTGCTCTTCCAGCACCACTAATCCAGAACTATGAAGGAACATCAGTGTATTTCCAAATCACGATAATGTGTAATCTATGATTCAGAGATGAAGCTGGTAACGTTCTGATATGCACACTGGCGTTGTTCTAGGTAGCAGAGCTAGTTGTTTGAAAGGTACTGTTGAAGAAGACTTAGAAGATGGCTACAGCACACCTTGTAGATGGAGACTAAGAGTTGTTAATGGGGGCAGAGAGCATTTAAGATGATGGGTTAGCTGCCAATCAAGCTGCTTGCTTTTCCCTGCAAAGTGGTGAGATGGTAAGGAAAAGAATATTGCAGTGTTGACTGGGCTGGGTGTGTCTTTGTTTTGGGAGAAAGTGAGGTCTGCAGATGCTGGAGATCAGAGCTGAAAATGTGTTGTTGGAAAAGCGCAGCAGGTCAGGCAGCATCCAAGGAACAGGAGAATCGACGTTTCGGGCATGAGCCCTTCTTAAGGAATGAGGAAAGTGTGCCCAGCAGGCTAAGATAAAAGGTAGAGAGGAGGGACTTGGGAAAGGGGCGTTGGAAATGCGATAGGTGGAAGGAGGTCAAGGTGAGGGTGATAGGCCGGAGTGGGGGTGGGGGCGGAGAGGTCAGGAAGAAGATTGCAGGTTAGGTTGGTGGTGCTGAGTTCGAGGGTTGGGACTGAGACAAGGTGGGGGAGGGGAAATGAGGAAACTGGAGAAATCTGAGTTCATCCCTTGTGGTTAGAGGGTTCCTAGGCGGAAGATGAGGCGCTCTTCCTCCAGCCATTGTGTTGCTATGGTCTGGCGATGGAGGAGTCCAAGGACCTGCATGTCCTTAGTGGAGTGGGAGGGGGAGTTGAAGTGTTGAGCCACGGAGTGGTTGGGTTGGTTGGTCCGGGTGTCCCAGAGGTGTGCCTTTGTTAAGGCTAGTACCTAGCTGGATGACAGAAAGTCCACCCAATTTTATTCTATGTTTTTCGTAGGGTGTGGTATCCCTGAATAACTTGCTCAATCATTTCAGACTAGACAGGCAGGATGCTGGAAGAACACAGCAAGCCATGCAGCATCAGGAAATGGAGAAGTTGACATCCAGCATCTGCAATCCTCACTTTCTCCTTCTAAATCTCTCCAGCTCTCTCCTTCTTTAAGACTTAAAATGTATCATTTGATCATCCTTTTTTGTGTCTCGCCTTAATTATTCCTCATACACTCTTGGAATTGTGGTGGAGGCAGAGTCAACAGAAACATTCAAGAACCGATAGATGATTACTTGGATACAAATAATCTGCAAGGATACTGAAGGAAAAGTGGAAGACTGGCATCACGTAATGATGCTCACTTGAAGAGCCAGTACAGACACAATGACCTGAATGGCCTCCTTTTGAGCCATCATATTTTTGTGACTCTGTGAGACACTCAAGGAGCAGATGTAGGTTAATGGCCAATTGGATTGTAATCTCAAATGCACATTCCCACCTCACCCAATAACCTTTCATTCCCCCACTTAATGACAACCTATCTACCTCTGCCTTTAAAGACATTCAAAATCTTCCATTACTTTTACATGAAAAGAGTCCAAACTTTGTGAGAAAAAAATACTTTCCACATCTCTGTTCTAAATTGGTGAACTCCTATTTTCAAACAGTGATCCCTATTTCTAGATTCTCCCATGAAAGGGGATCTGTAGAATCCCTAGTGTGAAAGCAAGCCACTTGGCTTACCAAGCCCACACCAACCCTCAGTAAGGCAAACCACCTGACACATCCCATCCTTGTAACCCAGTGTTTCCCACAGCTAATCCACCTATCCTACACATCCCTGGACACTATGTGCAAGGCCAATCTACCTCACCCACACATCTTTGGACTCTGGGAGGAAGCCCACAAAGACACAGGGAGAATGTGCAAACTCCACACAGGTACCCAAGGGTGAAACTGAACCCAGGACCCTAGCACTGTGAGACAGCAGTGCTAACCACTGAGCCACTATGCCACCCTAGCAGTTTCCCCATGTCTCTCCTGTCAAGACCTCTCAGAATCTTGCATGTTACAATCAAGTCACCTTTTGGTCTTCTAAACTCCAGCAGATAGAAGGCTGAGGAAATGATGACAACCTGATGCTACCTGGCTTTCTGTGCTCTTCCAGCCCCCTGTTTATCTATGATAGAAGCCTGTCTAATCTTTCTTTATGAGACAACCCACTGATTGCAGGCTTTAGTCTGGTGAACCTTATCTGAACTGCTATCAACACACTTGCATCCTTTCGTGTCTAGGTGAGCAATGCTGTTCATAGTGCTCCAGTTGTAGTTTCACCAATGCCCTGTATAACAAGTATAAGCTCCTCACTTTTGAATTCAATTCCTCTTGCAATAAATCAGAATGGGGTGGCACATGGCTCAGTGGTTAGCACCAGGGACCTGGGTTTGATTCCAGCTTTGGGCGACTGTCTGTGCGGAGTTTGCATGTTCTCCCTATGCTTGTGTGAGTTTCCTCTCGCAGTCCAAAGCTGTGCAGCTTAAGTGAATTGGCCATGCTCATATGCTCATAATGTTAGGTTATTAGTCAGGGGTAAATGTAGGCGAATGGGTCTGGGTGGGTTACTCTTCGGAGGGACAGTGTAGACTTGTTGGGCCAAAGAGCCTGTTTCCACACTGTAGGGATTCTAATTCTAGTATTCTATTAGCTTTCTCCATGACTGGGCACAGTTCTGGAATTAGGCAGAGATCCTGAGGTAAAAACAATGACTGCAGATGCTGGAAACCAGATTCTAGATTAGAGTGGTGCTGGAAAAACACAGCAGTTCAGGCAGCATCCGAGGAGCAGGGAAATCAACGTTTCGGGCAAAAGCCCATCCTGAGGTCTTGCAGTGCACTAGTGGAGCCACTGAGATTCTCAGTGTGAGGGGGCCTCTTTGGCTGACATTAACATGGAGATAGACTATGTGTTTTTGACAAAACTACAGATAGGAATAAAAGAAACAGAAAATGATGGAAATACTCAGCAGGTCTGATGGCATTTGTGAAGAGAGAAATAAAGTTAATGTTTCAGGTCTGCGTCTTTTCATCACATATCATCGGTTCTGATAAAAGGTCACAGATTTAAAAAAAGTGCCATTTCCTTTTCTTTCTGTTTCTTTAGTTTCTGCTCTTGTTTTTAATTCGAACGTTTGTATTCTAAGATGGTGTCAGAGAGACTGTACACTTTCCATTGAACTCCTCTTGTACTAGGGTACACACGACAATAAATATCTAATCTGATAAGATACTTTAAAGATTTTTATCTGCAAAGAAATGAATTGCAACAGGAGATCCTGAACCTCAGTGAAGATCCCTTCTATGATAGTCACAACTACTTTGGGTAATTCATTCCTCAGCACAGTTCCTTTAGCATTCCTGTTCTAAAACAGTACATTCCAAAAATTGTCATATACACCAACAATATAAAGTTTTGTCTACTGTATAGTATGCAGTTTCTGCACGTGTTCACATTTATTAACCTAACATAACAGTCCCAATGACATAATACTGTTAGTGAAAGTTGAAATTCACCACAAACAATCCTATGGGGATCTTGTATTGTATGTCATTTTCTTTAATGATTCCATTCAAAGTACATATACTCCTATTCACCATCAGCAAAGTGATAGAAAATCCACCATTACCACACAACATGATGAAGATCTTATCAGCTATTTATAGGTTAATTCACTACAAATGTTTCTGCTTCACCTCAATTCAAGTTTCCTGTTGCTCAAGGCAACTTTTATTTTTCTTTGCTCTGCTTTGTTGTTTTGCCATCCACACTTAAATTGTTTTAATGATTGTTTTACTAATTCTTAATTCGCATATTATTCATTTATTCCAATGTATTTGTTCCTCATTTCATTTAGTTAACTTATTGCCTCACTATCAAATATTGTTGGATAATCATTTGCATGAAGCGCCTTGAGATGGTTTGTTACATAAAAAGCATAAACTCCCCCTCCAACTCTATTTTGATTTAATCCCTGTCTTCCCCTTTACTTTTTTGATCACGCAGCATTGCCCATTGGTGAGAAGGGCACTGCTTGTCACTGACCACTCGGGTGTTTCCCTTCTTCCTGGTGATCGAAATTGAATAAAGATTTGTACGCCTGTTGTCTTTCACTGTGTCTCACACCTGCACACACACACACACCATGGGTGCTAAGAAAAAGGGGAAAAACAAATAACCAGGAGATTAGAATCTCCTCAGTTTAGATATAGGACTCCAAGCCGGCTGGCCACAGCCAGTGTACAGTGAGGAGGAAGAAGAAAAGACAGAAAAAAAAGGGAAAAGAGGCACAACCTGTTGTTCTGGTTAGGTTCCTATGTGCATCACAAGGTACACTTACAATCCAAATCAAGACATCGTCAGACTTAACCATCAAGCTGCTGCTGTTTGTGCACATTCCTGCCAGGAGACTATCTGTCCTGCACCATCCACTCACACCTACAGTAGCTCGTCAGCAATCACTCTGTGACATCTGTTATCCAAGTGGCCTTAGGACAGCTCTTTCTGTTGCCCCCACCCTAGATTGACCTAGGTAAGAGATCTCTGCAGCCTTTCAGCTCCGATCAAACGGCCACAATACTGACATTCTCGAATAAAAGCACAAGACCGTGTTTGTTGGAAATCTAAAACAAAAGCCTAGAGGCTGGAGTAATTCAGCAGGTCTGACAGCATCTATGGACAGGAAACAGAATTAAAGAGGAGTCTCATGGATGGAGTAAATAGACAAGGTCTTTTTCCTGGGGTGGGGGAACTAGACGGGCATAGGTTTAGGGTGAGAGGGGAAAGAGATAAAAGAGACCTAAGGGGCAACCTTTTCACGCAGAGGGTGGTACGTGTATGGAATGAGTTGCCAGAGGAAGCGATGGAGGCTCCTACAATTACAACATTTAAAAGTCATCTGGATGGGTAAATGAATAGGAAGGGCTTGGAGGGATATAGGCCAAGTGCTGGCAAATGGGACCATATTAATTTCGGATATTTGGTCCGCATGGATAAGTTGGACCGAAGGGTCTGTTTCTGTGCTGTACATCTCTACAACTCTGTGATAGGATTATAGTGGACTTGAAATGTTATCCCTGTTTCCCTCCCCACAGATGCTGCCAGACCTATTGAATTTCTTTGGGAATCTCTGTGTTTGTTACTAACATTCTTTTGTCTGCTGTCATGCTTTTAGAGTTATTTTTCTTCCAAAATGCCAAGCACCGCTACAATTGTCTCATGGCCTGTGTGTCAAATTTTAAGTACAAGTCTTAGTATTTGCATTTCAAAGGACTCTCTTTTCTTCCACAGATATTTATTTCATGTCCAGGTATCTGAGGTATACAGAAATGTCACTCCTTATAAGGTTTCTTTCTATGTTAGAAGCTTGAGTTTTTTTTACATTAATACATTGTCGTGATTGTAACGAGGTCAGCCAGGTGGACCTCAGAATATGTGTCCCCTAATTGGTGCTGTTAATCTAATCCAATCGGGGAGCCAGCCCTGGCTGACAGATAGAAACAGGAGTGTCTGAGCTTCTGTTCACTCTCGATAGCTGGCTCTGAAGAAAGTTGGAGCAGTGTCCAGGATTCTCCATGTGTAAATATTTGGGTGACTTGGTGTTGGGATACCGGCCTCTGTGGAATTATTTCAGTGGCAACGAGAGGAAACATGCTCCTGAAGACACTCACGTCCAACAGTCGGTTTGAGTTGGAGTAAGTATTTCTGGCATCATGCCGCTATTTGGGAAGCTTGACTTGTACTGTCAAAGACTGTGTCCAGAACGTGAAAGGAATGCATGATTTTTTCTGGTCAAATGACATTGAGGCAGATGAAAAGCAAAGAGTAATTCTCCTGGCAGATTGCGGACCCGCAGCGTTTTTGGTTATTAGGAGCCCAACTTTTTCTGAGGCACCAGATGCTCAAACCTGATGGATTCAGTTAAGGAATATTATGACCCCAAGCCTCCTCCAATTCTGAGACACTATCAGTTTTACTCAGCAATTCGAGAACCTGGGGAATCCGTATCAGGATTTTTGATTCAGTTAAGATGATTAGCAGAGGCAGTTACTTTGGTTGAACTCTTAATGAGATGCTGAGAGATTGTTTGGTATGTGGGATTAATGATGTAACCATGGAAAAGCGCTTACTAGGTAAAGTCTAAATGTACTTCCAACAGGCACTACAACCGGCTTTATCAATGGAAAATGCAGCAATTGGAGCATATGGGTTGCAGGCTAATCCGGTCAAAGTGGACACCTTCGCCAATCCAACTGAATTTGGAGAACAACATTGAGTGAAGGCAATTGCATCATCTCACTCAGGATATATCCTGAGCACAGGGACTCTAGGTCAGCTCACAGTAAAACCCAGAGCCAAGCCTTGATGAATTCGTTAACATTTTCTTCAGGATCTGAGCCAGCAAGCCATTGTAGTTGCTGCTGGTATGGGGACTCTAGACAACAAATGAGTTCCACTATGCCTGAATTCAGTAAGACAACTCATTTGCCTCTCTCCAGGAAAATCCACCTTTGTCTGGTTTGGAACAGTTAAATTGCTTAGCAACATCCAAATCAGAACCAATCAAAATAAATGGGTCACATGGCTTGAGTGCAGGTTGGTATTGCCGTGGCCATTTCAATAATTGCAAGAACAGTCTTTAACAAAATTCGGGCTAGACTCAAACTCTTAAGTTTGCACAAGATCTCGGATCCTGGGAATCCTTCACAGATTAAGGGTGCAACTTCGGTTTCAATGTCTTCAGGGTGGCATGGTAGCTCAGTGGTTAGCACTGTTGCCTCATAGTGCTAGGGAGCTGGGTTCAATTCCCGCCTCAGGCGACTACTGTCTGCGTGTAGTTTGCACGTTCTCCCTGGGTCTATTTGGGCTTCTTCCCAGAATCCAAAGTTGTGCAGGTTAGGTGAATTGGCCATGCTAAAAATTTGCCTGTAATGTTCAGGGATATATAGGTTAGGTGTATTAGTCTGGAGTAAATGCAAAGCAGTAGGAGAATGGGTCTTTGGAGGGTCAGTGTGGACTTCTTGGGCTGAAGGGCCTGTTTCAACACTGTATGCGTTCTGTACCTTATGAGAAGCTGCTGTGTCAGTTTCCAGTGATTGCAGTAAAAGACTTGGGCCCAAGCTTGATGGGACAAAATTAGTTGACAAAGATTCACGTAGATTGGCTCAATATTTTTTGATTAGAAAATGGCTGCCTGAGTAAAGCCCTGATTAAATACCTGGAAGTTTTTCAGGAAGGTCTAAGGACTATCACAAAGCAAAGACCACTTTGCAAGTTGACCAGGAAGCAGTTGCATGATTTTGCAAGGCCAGTGCGACTTGCCTTACGGGCAAAAGTAGGGGCAGAAATTGGAAGGCTGGAAAGCGAAGGAATCATCAAAACAGTTCAGTTCGTAGAATGGGCAGCACTAGTTGTACTGATTGTGAAGCCTAGTGGGTCAGTTCACCTTTGTGGGGATTTTAAACAAATGGCGAACTGCTTTTCCTAGTTGGATAAATACCCAATCTCTCACATAGAGGATTTACACACAAAACTGACAGGGGCTGTCCGTCATAAAGCTAAACATGATCACTGCTTACTTGCAGTTGCGGTTAGATGAGAATTCCCAGAAGTATGCTACACTTCATACCCATAAAGAGTCGTACCAATATACGTGACTGCCATTTGGGGTATCATTGGCCTGTACAACTTTGCAGCAGACGATGGAGAACATTCTACAAGGTCTACCCCAGGGAACCATTTACAGTTGTAAAGTCATACAGCAGATCCTTTGGTCCAACTTGCCCGTGGCGACCAATTATTCCAAACTAAAATAGTCCTACTTGCCTGCATTTGGCCCATATCCCTCTAAACCTTCCCTTATCGTGCACCCATCCAAATGTCTTTTAAATGTTAACTGTACCTGCAGCTCAGGTTGATGTGGATTTGATTCCACACTGTAGGGATTCTAAGAAATTCAGATCCACAGGCAACCACCTCAAATTAGGCATCAAAATTAAACAGTAAAACCATCTCCTACATGCTTCCTATTTAAACTAAATCCAAACTACAGCTCCACACACCTGACCCCCACAGTAAACTGTATTATAACTAAAGACCAGCCCAGAAGGGTTATCAGGCACATATAACCAAGTAATAAACACTTGAACACTATCATGGTTGAATACAATAGCAATGCACTGCTTCAAATACAGACAGTTCAAAATTGATGGAACTAGCCACAGTCATGAAAATGTTAATTTAATAAGATTCTCAATTGATAAAATCTAGTTATTAACTAACACTTCAAGGCACTGCTCACTGGAGGGACAGAACATTTGTTTCAATAATGAGTTATAGCTAAGTTTGACATAAATGTTAACAAACCATTCTTAATTGTGCTATAGGCAGAAGCAGCAAGAGGTAATTTGGCATTTCTTATAAATTCAATTTGCCTCATGGCATGACTTTGGTCACATGGATCACAGATCCAGGAGTAAGTCATCTGAATGATTTAGAATTTCTGTAGGTTCAATGATGTTTGCATTACTCAAAATTAATTCACTTAAACTAATTGAATTAAGTATTACAAAACAGACTTGACTTGGCAGAAAGAAGCTTGGTTTTAACAAGTAATGGGCAAGTTGACTTCTCCTTACATTCAAAGGATAGAAGCAGCAAGTGTAAAAGGATGAAGTGAATGATAAATGCTATAAGTGGTTCATTCTCTCACGTGCCTTCTGCCTAACAGCAAGTCCTTGGCTCATTGTCTGCTGATTTTTGTCAGTGGTGAGGAGGCAAGTGTAACTCTACTTCAGCCAGAATAGGAATCAAACCCACTCTATTGGCACTATTCTGAACCACATACCAGCAATCAAGCCAACTGAGCATATTGGCTTCCAATACAAGGTAGGAAGAGAAAGCTACTGACTTCAGGCCTGCACTCTGAATTATTTATGTGGCTGTGATGTTCACCTTAACCAACAGTGTCAGGTATGCACCAGCCTGAGTCCAGCTGCATCGTCCATTAGGTCTCAACTTCAGACTGTCTCATCGTCAAACCAAAGTAAAATCCTCACCAAAAAACATTTCATAGAGTTGATGTTCCAGAATCTGGTTTACAAGTGGGCATCTGAGGTACTTCATTAAACCTGGCATTCTCAAGCTATTGGAGATGGTGAGAAATGCAGATACTGGAGAGTCAGAGTGGATAAAGAGGGGAGTTGGAAAAAGCACAGAGGTCAAGCAGCATCAGAGGAGAAGGGGAGGTGATGTTGGAACCTTTCATCCAACTCCCATTCTCAAGCTATTAAAAAGTCATTCAAACTCTCAGTCCAGGGAGTTGTGAATTGCAGTTGGGCACACCTTTTATCTAGATTATGTGCTAATAATAAGGAGCTTAGAGAATTTGGATATAGTCCTTTGATGTTTCTCCCAGGTAGGTGCATGCCTTAGGAGGGAAAAATGTGAGTACCGGGCACTCCAAGTGACCTGTTTGGGCTACAAAGTTGACACGACTGGGTTACACCCATTGAAATATAAAATGAGGGTGATCAAAGGTGCCCGGCCCCCACATCAATACTGGAGCTTAGATCTCTCCTTGGGCTGGTGAATTGTTATGGAAAGTTCATACATAACCTGGCCTCCATCCTAGCACCTTTAAATCAACTCTTTAAGAAAAAGGCCAGCCTTGGGAATGGTCTTGTAGCCAAACCATAGCTTTCAGGGAAGTGAAGAAACAGCTGTCATTCTCGAAGGTGTTTGCATACTATGATCCGGAGTGAGATCTGGTTTTGACATGCGATGCCTCTCTGTACAGCACTGGGGTAGTATTAGCTGATAGATGGCCCTATGGTGAGGAATGCCTCATAGTGTATGCATCCAGGGCTTGGCGAATGCAGAACGTAAATATGCCCGGATAAGGGAGAAAGGTTTTATGGTCATATTTGGAGTCAGGATGTTCCATCAACACCTTTACGGATGTAAGTTTGTAATAATAACAGACCACAAACCCAAGCTAGGTTGACTTAAAGAGGACAGGTCTGTGCTGTCCATAGCTTCAGGATGAATTCAGTGGTGGGCTCTAACACTAAGTGTGTATATTTACAAGTTGGAACCCATTCAGGAGGACAAGTAGCAAATGCAGATGTATAGAGCTGGTGGTATCGCCACTGGGAGAATCCATTTAAATTTTCTGGACCCACTGCAGCTGACAATATCAGACTTTAGCTGCAGAAAGGCCTGGTCCTAGCAAAGTTGAAACAGCTAGTGGTAATGGGAGAACCTAAAGGGTAATTATGGGGAGCAAGAGTGAGTGCTCTGAGCAAAGGCCACCACCTGATACTGGCTGAATTTCACCAGGATCATCCAGGGGTGTCCAAAATGAAGATGTTGGTCAGGACTAGATGCAGAAATAACAGTGTTGGTGAGACAGTGCTCAGAGTGCCAACAAGGACAACAATTACCAGCAGCAGCTCCCCACATTTATTGGCATAGCCAGGTAAACTCTGAACTCGGTTACACATTGACTATGCAGGTCCTTCCATGGGCTCAATGTTCCTCGTCACTGTAGCACCCACTCAACATGGTTGGAATTGCATAGAGTTCATTCGTCAAATACAGGGACAACAATAGAAAAACTGGGTGCCTCTGTTGAAATACATGGACTCCTGTGTGTTGGTCATAGATAAGATGCCATTGTTTACCAGCAACGAATTTGAGTATTTCCTAAAGTTTAATGGCATTCAACATATAAGGACAGGTCCATACCATCCATTATCCAATGCTCTGGCAGAAAGAGCAGTGCAAATTTTGAAGACCCTCTTAAAGAAGCAGCTTAAATCTTCACTAGATACCAAACTGTCCCAGTTCCGACTTTCTTGGAGGACCACCCCTCATGCAACTACAGGGATAGCTCCATCAGCGTTGTAAATGGGGAAAGGCACCGCACCGAGTTAAATCTGATCTTCCTGCAGCTGGGGTGGGGGGAGGGTGAAATGGCATCAGGAAGGGCAATGTCAGATGCAAGGCTCAGTTAAGCAAGAGAGACAATTTACTTCAAGGGAGAAATTTGGTGCACAAATGGCGGGAATGGCCCTGCATGAATCAGAGGCACGGTCGAGGCGAGGTCAGGTCCAGGGATGAATAAAGTTTGGGTAAATGTTCAGAACAAGTACATGGACCACACGAAATCTACAAACTCACAAACGGTGTGGGAACAAAACACCAGCTGCCCTTCGACAGCCTTTCTGACTGTTCTGGAATCCCAGGGGCACTCCCTCTCTGTCAAGCATTGAAGATATCTCAGAAACTGAGATGGGCATGGTGGGTATCGCTGCCTCGATGCCTTTGTCGCCTGAAAAAGAGACTGAATTTCTTCCAAGATGCTCTGGGCACAAGAGGTGAGCTATTGCGCATTACACACCGCCCGTATCAGAGGCAGCGTTGGAGGAACATGACCCGGTGCTAAAACACCCTGGGAGGAGCTACAAAAAAAACAGCCTTTGTCCTTAAGACTCAGAGGGAGATAGATGTAGTGATTGGAATGAGGTCAGTCAGGTGGACCTCAAAGAGTATGAGTTCCCTGATTAAGGCTGTTATGTGGTCCAATCAGATTTAACAGATATAAACAGGAGTGTCAGAGGTTCTGTTCACTCTGACAGCTGGATCAGAGTCAAGAACTCTCCACGTTTGAGTAAAGGGTGAGTCGGTGTCAGGATACTGGCCTCTGTGGAGTTATTTCACACAGCCTATGGAATCACATTATATACAAGACTAAAATTTCAAACTGTTTGATCATGGAATTGTGTTAATACAAAACAAGACAATTCACATTTTATCCTTCAAAGGGACAAGCTCACTTGGACAGCAGTCACCTGGTTATCTCAGGTTTATCGGGCTCTGCTGTCATAAGATGATAGTTCATCAGCCACCCTTGTACAGACTGAGTCCTCTTTCCTGGTGCAGTTCACTCCCTGAGCAGTATGACGCATCTAGCCAAAACACACACAGTTACACATAGCATAGATCTGCACTTGACCCAAAGTCCCCTTTGGGTTGAAGTGAATCCTGCTAGCATCAGCTCCACCAGTCAATGAGTACAAAGCAAAATCAGGTGGTCACTCAGCAGAGCCACAATCAGCAGAAGGTCAGGAAAACTGGTTTCCTCTTTCAAAAGCCATCAGAGAGAATATCCAGGAGGTTGGGAAGGGTTACAATCGGAATGGTTGGAACTGCTGCCCTGCTTACCTGCTGTTGAACATCAAGTGGTCAGTATTTCAATGTAAAACAACAAAGGGACACAGGAAATTGCACTCAGATGTAGACACATGTGCACCCACACATGAGTGTATAGACAAAATATGCACGCATGCACTCTCAGCCAGAAATGCATGTACACCTATGTGTGTCCAAATGGTTGCAGATACTAACAGACATGGACACAGATAATGCAGGATATGTTCTGAGGAAGGCTTACTTGACCCGAAACATTAACTCTGATTTCTCTCCACAGGTGCTGCCAGACCTGCTGAGCTTTCCCGACAATTTTTTAGATTAGATTACTTACAGTGTGGAAACAGGACCTTCGGCCCAACAAGTCCACACCGACCTGCAACCCACCCAGACCCATTCCCCTAACACTACGGACAATTTAGCACGGCCAATTCATCTAACCTGCACATTTTTGAATTGTGGGAGGAAACTGGAGCACCCAGAGGAAACCCATGCAGACACGGGGAGAATGTGCAAACTCCACACAGAGAGTCGCCTGAGGCGGGAATTGAACCCAGGTCTCTAGTGCTGTGAGGCAACAGTGCTAACCACTGTGCCACCGTACCACCCAGTAATTTGTGTTTTTGTTTCTGATTTACAGCATCCACCATTCTTTCAATTTTCATTAAATGTAGGATAGGTCTTGACTATGTGTGATTGTGTAAAATGAGGGTTTGTGAGCGTGGCTCAGTAGTTAGCAATGCTGCCTCACAGTGTCAGGGACCTGGGTTCGAATCCAGCCTTGGGAGAGTATCTGTCTTTGTGGAGTTTGCTTGTTCTCCCTGTGTCTACATGGGTGTTCACCAGGTGCTCTGGTTTCCTCCCACAGTCCAAAGATAACAATCTCTCCCTCAATGTCAGCAAAGCTAGAGAGCTGATCATCAGCATCAGGAAGCAAGGAGGAGGATGCACCCTTATCTACATCAATGGAGACAGTGGAGAGTGATACGTTCCTTGGAGTGACGATCACCAACAATCTGTTCAGGACCACCCACA